>NC_088423.1:78283657-78653657 GCF_034236695.1 Oncorhynchus nerka
GAGTCTCATCGTCTATCCACCAATGCTGGAATGTGGCAGTAGTCATTGACGGATTATATGTAAATCAAAGGTCACAGGAAGGTTGTATGTTTGTAGCCCCTGCCTGGTTAGCCACTTGCAGAGCTCAGTTCAGAGGTTCAGAAGTCCAGGGGTTCAGGTGCAGGCTAGGGTTTGTAGCTGAGCAGAACCAAGCGTGTCTCCTCATATGTGGATGAACGTCTGCTCTCTTGACGGTGAACATATGAGGCCCAGCTCCAGCCTCATCCCCTTGGGGCCCCCTGCTCTGCGTTGGCCCCTACTCCCACATTACCAGATAAATCTCACTCTCACCCTGGTGTCTTGGCGACATTATCTCTCCAAAGCCACAGATGTTGAGGGATTAATGTGATTCTATCCACAATCTCCTAGTCATTGGCTTTGTCTGGTTTTTGTTCAAGTCAATAACTAACAGCTGCCATCTGATTCGAGATAGCGTTGGTCCTTGTTCCTGTTTGGCCAGTAAAGAATGCTCAAGTATAGACCTTTACCAATTGTGCTTCTGTTTATAATGGTGATCATAACTGTTATTGATGTGTAATGAAAGGGATACTGCTAGACTGAAGTCCCAGATCTTCACAGGACCTGTGTAAGTAGCGGTTAGCAGTAGAGCTCCTCTCAGGTGAGCCAGTCTTACCTGTACCCGGGCCTCAGTCAGGTCAGTCCGGAGGGCCAGCTGCTCACGGGCGTACACATCTGGGTAGTGGGTCTTCTGGAAGACCTTCTCCAGCTCCTCCAGTTGGTAGCTGGTGAAGGTGGTGCGGTTACGCCTCTTCTTGCCCTTGTTGCTCTCACCCTCGCCCTTGTCCATGGGGCCGGCCATGTCCGAGCCTGGTCGGTCCGAGGGGCCCTTCACGCCTTGATCCTTCACACTCAGGTAGCTGCCGTCCATCCCAGAGGGGTCAGAGTTCGGGGTCAGGTCAGAGTCTGTCAGTCCTGAGCTGTCTTTACCTGGAGAGAGGATGAGAGAAGGAAGGTGTTAGAACACAATATATCTCGTACTGTGCTCAAATATTATGGATGTGGTTATTATTGACACCATATGTTTTGGGACTGATGTGCAACAGAAAACTAATTTAGACTGTGTTTACAGTATTATATAGCACTAGCACAAGGACCAAATGACTCTTGCAGCATGTTGTTCTTTGAAAGCTCCCTGGCCAGTTAGTTCCAGGTCTGGACTCTGGTTCATGGTGTGGTTAGGAGTGTATGTGTAAGCTGTGTGACTCCCAGAACTCTCCCTCCATACTGCTGCTCATAAATCATGGAAACAGACACCCTGGCAGGCAGTAATTGCAGAATAATAGAAAATTACAGATTTTCACGTCTCTCTCTCTCTCTCTCTGTGTGTCTCTCTGTGTGTGTTTTTCTTTCTCTCTGTTCTCTCTGTGTGTCTCTCTCTGTGTGTCTCTCTCTGTGTCTCTCTCTCTCTCTCTCTCTCTCTCTCTCTCTCTCTCTCTCAGTATGGTTGGGGTTGGAGTCAGGTCTTACGCTGGGGGAACTCAGGTCTTTGACACAGACACGTGGGCCGGGCGTGGTCTGTGGTGCGGCTGTAAGCTGAAGCTCACTTAGTAACACGACCAAACTAACCCGGCAACAAGAGTGTCAGTGGCAATTTACTGGACGGTAATTTGTAGCGAGGGGAAACACACACAGCAGCCTAGCCGTGAAACCTCAGTCAGCCTACTGATCATAAATTCCCATGATGCTGTCTGTGCCAGTGTGCCGTTCGTCCATTATTCCACAATAGTGCCAATCTTCTGTGCCCTTACTGCCCTCCCTGCCAGTGGATCATTAAACTCTCTCCATTACGGCTTCTATTAAGGGGTTTGGGGTCCTGGGAAGGCAATGTGTTGTCATGCTCACTCATATGAACTGCAAACCCTCCCCCTTGGGCTCTTCAAGGGGGTATAGAATATGGTTTGGGGTCCAAGCCAAACCTCACATCTGCTTCTCAACCCCTCTGCTTGGTGACGTCCCCTCTGGCTCGGTCTAGTGGTGAGTCCAGGCACTACGCTCCCTTCTGTTTAGCTTAGCTCTAAGAGACAGGGAATTATTTTAGGGAGCCCAGGGTTGGGATGTGCTCATTTCTTATCTGAGGCTGGGGTAAAGCCTTGTCAAGTTAGAGCCAGGGGGTGTAGGTGTGCATGTGAGCTTCTGGTGTGCGTACTGCTTTCAACACAGCAGGGCAGCATGCCCTCCGGCCCTCCACACAGAGCCTTGTTGGGTAATGTGCTGCAAGGTGAGGGGACCTGATAGCTCATCTGATGATACACACACCCTCGGTCCCCCGCCCTACACACCTTTCAAGGACTTGGGTAAAGGGGGCCGCATAACAGTCAATGACACCATGAGAAATATAAGCCTTGTGCTGTAGGATTTGTTTACACCAGGGGCCACATTTAGGGAAAGCCCCTCTTCCTACCATAACATTGTAATTAAGTTGTTCACTTATACCAATCACTGTTGCACTGTTATGTTTCACCCGTCTGATTTTCAAAACCTCCAACTCTCATTCTGTCTGTTATTGTCATACTGTAAGTTAGAGCTTTTCCCTCAGAGTTGGATATGAGGAAAAAGATGACTCCTGGTGTTGGTAAAGAATTGTGAGGGTCTGATTTGAGCCGTCTCACTCTCTCTGGCCGTGTCAGTTTGCCTTCCCTGGGCTGCTGCCAAGCACCCTGGTCACTGTGGACTGTCAGGCAGGCAGGCAGCATCGACCGGGGCCCGGGTATAATGGCTCCCACATTGCCTGCTGCCTGCCCAGGACTGACACATCCTGTTAAGCCTGAGACGAGCAAGCTCAACGCATTTACCAAAACGTAATCATTTCTAGTTATTCCCTCATCATATGCCCTGCACCGATGGTCCCAACAAGGCAAGGCTGTCAGGCTGCTTGAAATCAAGGGCTCTCTGCATCTGATCAAAGACTCTTGTTTATGCCCTGTGTCATTGATGGTTTTTGGCAGAGGCATCTCCCGCTTGTTATCCGTGCCCACTGAGAGTAATTGGCATGGAGAGGTCCTTCTGAAATCGCAGAGGCAATATTTTCTCCAACTCTCCTATGGAGGTAAAGAGTTTATCAGTCATCACTAAAAGTAGTCATCACTAAAGTATTTCAGAAATACAGTATCATCAAATCAAATCAAAATTGTATTTGTCACATACACATGTTTAGCAGATGTTATTGCGGATGTAGCGAAATGCTTGTGTTTCTAGCTCCAACAGTGCAGTAATATCTAACAATTCACAACAATACACACAATACACACTATCTAAAAGTAAAATAATGGAATTAAGGAATGTATGAATATTAGGATGAGCAATGTCAGAGTGGCATTCCTCACTACATTTCATGATCACTGATTGGGGAGGCAGACATTTCCATTTAGCATCATGGTGGATTTTCCTGAAAATAACTGATACTCAGACACTTTCACCGTAGCTGATCGGATTAACAATCATATTTTGGCTTAGTGAAAGTATGATATGTTACATACTGTATAAAGCAAAGACACTTCTGTCTCTATGCCAGGATATGTTCTGACATGCTGCTGTAATTTATCAGTGGTTTACAACCCCCCTCTCATTTTCACCTTTCACCTGTTATACAGGTCTAGATCTCAGCATCCCTGATACAACACTTGGAAGCAAACAGACAATAAACTCCTCAGTCCCTTCTGCTAAAACCTCATAGCGTGTTTCCCATTTAGAGGAATCTGCTCTACAACAGTGTTCACTGATTTTTTTTTTTTTTAACTTTGGATCCAAGATTCCACATCAGTTCCAATTACAGCTCTCTGACGGAGAGAGGCACGTCTGGAGCCCATTGTTCTTTGTCTGCCCCAACCCTGTTAGGGATCTGACATACCAAGTCTACAGTGACTGTACAACTGCTGTGATCTAAAGTTGAAAAGTTGTTCCCTTCCAGTTGTATAACTGCTGTCTTATGCTATTTGTATGTTTGTTTAAAGTAAGAAATAATGAGATGTGATACAGAACTGTGGCTGTGTCCAAGTACAAGGTAGTTTAGAACTGAAATCTTCATATTATTCTTTACAATGTCAAGGAAACAGAATACTCTACTAAATCAGTCCCGATCTGACCAAGCTGAAACCAATAGGGTCTGAAAGCAGAGTTCATCAGTGGGTGAGAGAGAAGAGGGGTGAGGTTAAACCAGAGAACTAATTGGCAGTTTAACCCTAATAGTATTCACACCTGCCTGCAGAGCAACCCAGGGTCTTGTAAACCCATTTCAATAGCGTTTTCATTTCCCCACAAAAAATGTCTTCAAATGTCATTTTATATTTTGCACTCTAAGTCTTTAAACAAGTTGTGTCCACAGAAAATATCAAAATAAGAAAAAAGATGGTTACGTTAGAGTAATAGATATGATCATCATAGCAGCTATGCTATGAGGGGTAAATGACTATAGTTCCTGCCCTTGGATATCTGTGCTGGACCCCTTAAAGTTAGCAAGGGTCAGACCTTCACTGGGGACAGACGTTAAGTCGCTGTCAAAAACGAGAGGGGAACATCAAAGTGTAATTTAACTGGCAGTAAAGCGACAGGGCGCCTCCCCAGCCTCTTTATTGAAAAGGTTGGCTAGGGTCAGCTCACAGCATTTAAAAGAAACACTATAAATTAGACACCCTGCGGTGACTGAGAGCGATTAATGGCTAAATATTCCCAAACGCAAAGAAATATCCCTAAATATTAGAAAACGTAAATAAAAGAGATTAAGTGTGTAGTCTAGGCTTGATAGATCCCTGTTTTGACTGGACCCAGGAAGCAGAGGAAAGCTGTTTTCTCTGCTAAGCATTTATTTGTAACTCTAATTTGGTTTGTTTTTCCTTCTTAAAATATGGATTGAATCGTAATGGGAAGCTTTGTGCTCTGAAGTCCCGCCAACTCTGTGAAGTCCTCTCTTCCTGCTCGTTCTGCTGGCTGTGAGGCTGTTACATAAAGACAGACACACTAACTAACACAGGTAGTGGATGGAGAGACTGACTGGTGTGTTGAGATGTAAACTTTATCATGCCTACACCATGACGAATGAAAAGTGATGTGAGAGACATTGATCCATTTTATTGCAGCCTGTGAGTGTGTCACCACAAGGCATTAGCATGGGGAGAGCCTTATTAGCAAGCCCTCTGCCTACACGGCCATTTGCAAAACCAGAGCTAATCGCCTACCCAAAGGCAGATGGAGTCGAGTCTCAGCAGTTCTTATAAACCCGTCCTTCTTAAACGATCTTGTTTCTGGTCAGGAGCACCATGACACCACTACGAATAGCACCGTGGTATGAGTAGGCTATGGTGTCAATTGCAGTCATTGAAACAGTTCAAGGTTAGCCTAAGTTGGTGCTCACTAGGCCCATGCCTTTCTTATATCCCTGTTTCCCTCTCATATGCCTGACGCCGTAAACAAAACCTCAGCTAACGGATGAGAAAGTTCCATAAGTACCTCTCTGACTAGCTTATAGCTACAGTAGTTTGGGAGCATCTGATAGGTAAGCGTCCACTTTGAAGTCAAACACTGAGAGGGATGATTCATCCCATCAGGCTGCTGTGAGGTGCACGCGCTGCGCCAAAAAACAACTGCTATGGGAGCGTATCCATAAAGCCTGAGACACTGATAAATCACCCCTCTCTCTTCAAGGTTCTTTATCTGTCTGAGAGTCTCTCTCAGGCCCTAGAGCATGGCAGGATCTCCACTAGCCTGAGGCTGGGCTAGGGTCTACTCAGTGCCGTTTCCACAGTTTGGCTAGCACTAAAACAAGGTCAAAACAGTGTTAGACAATTACACATAAGATGAAGGAACAAAGCTCTATTTGTCTTTCTGAAACCAACTTATTAGCATATCTGGAAACACTTTCCCCTGCTCTTATACCCATGTAAATGCACAGTAATAACTGTAACAACACTGTAAGTTGTGTTGGAGATATAATACCCAGTGTAATGCACAGTAATAACTGTAACAACACTGTAAGTTGTGTTGGAGATATAATACCCAGTGTAATGCACAGTAATAACTGTAACAACACTGTAAGTTGTGTTGGAGATATAATACCCAGTGTAATGCACAGTAATAACTGTAACAACACTGTAAGTTGTGTTGGAGATATAATACCCAGTGTAATACACAGTAATAACTGTAACAACACTGTATGTTGTGTTGGAGATATAATACCCAGTGTAATGCACAGTAATAACTGTAACAACACTGTAAGTTGTGTTGGAGATATAATACCCAGTGTAATGCACAGTAATAACTGTAACAACACTGTAAGTTGTGTTGGAGATATAATACCCAGTGTAATGCACAGTAATAACTGTAACAACACTGTAAGTTGTGTTGGAGATATAATACCCAGTGTAATGCACAGTAATAACTGTAACAACACTGTAAGTTGTGTTGGAGATATAATACCCAGTGTAATACACAGTAATAACTGTAACAACACTGTAAGTTGTGTTGGAGATATAATACCCAGTGTAATGCACAGTAATAACTGTAACAACACTGTAAGTTGTGTTGGAGATATAATACCCAGTGTAATGCACAGTAATAACTGTAACAACACTGTAAGTTGTGTTGGAGATATAATACCCAGTGTAATGCACAGTAATAACTGTAACAACACTGTAAGTTGTGTTGGAGATATAATACCCAGTGTAATGCACAGTAATAACTGTAACAACACTGTAAGTTGTGTTGGAGATATAATACCCAGTGTAATGCACAGTAATAACTGTAACAACACTGTAAGTTGTGTTGGAGATATAATACCCAGTGTAATGCACAGTAATAACTGTAACAACACTGTAAGTTGTGTTGGAGATATAATACCCAGTGTAATGCACAGTAATAACTGTAACAACACTGTAAGTTGTGTTGGAGATATAATACCCAGTGTAATGCACAGTAATAACTGTAACAACACTGTAAGTTGTGTTGGAGATATAATACCCAGTGTAATGCACAGTAATAACTGTAACAACACTGTAAGTTGTGTTGGAGATATAATACCCAGTGTAATGCACAGTAATAACTGTAACAACACTGTAAGTTGTGTTGGAGATATAATACCCAGTGTAATGCACAGTAATAACTGTAACAACACTGTAAGTTGTGTTGGAGATATAATACCCAGTGTAATACACAGTAATAACTGTAACACTGTATGTTGTGTTGGAGATATAATACCCAGTGTAATGCACAGTAATAACTGTAACAACACTGTATGTTGTGTTGGAGATATAATACCCAGTGTAATACACAGTAATAACTGTAACAACACTGTAAGTTGTGTTGGAGATATAATACCCAGTGTAATGCACAGTAATAACTGTAACAACACTGTAAGTTGTGTTGGAGATATAATACCCAGTGTAATGCAAAGTTCATGCAAAATCATATTTGACTGCGTACGTTGTGGTTTTAACCAGTACTGTACTGAAATGACTAAAAGACTTCATGTTATTTGAATGAGTGCAGAGGGAGACCCCTTGAGAGGGGAAGGCTTCTTAATGTGAGATCCTCTCAGTTTATCTAACAGTTGACGTTATGTTCCCTCCTCCTTTCCCAGTGAGGTCTGAATCTCTCGGGTGATGTTAAAAACCACAATGAAGCAAACACACATTTTACGAGTGCACGGGAATGCCATAATCAAAGACAGGTTGGTCACTGTCCTCTTAGCATCATGTGGATTCCACTTCTGACAATGGCATTGTTATACTGAAGTAAATACAATGTGGAAAGAGCACTAGATTGTCCTTGGTGGTCCAAATTGTTAATCACTTGTAACTAAGCAAAAATGATCATCTGCTTGTGAAATAATATATAATTTCATAAAGGCTTCTTAAAGTTTTTTACAGCAGCTCCCATGTGAACTTACATAGTACTCATTAGGAAACACCATGTGAACTTACATAGTACTCTGGCATTAGGAAACACCATGTGAAATAATGTGATTCAATGGATAGTTTATAGATAAAAGCAACACGCTTATAATTTCAGTTCTCGTGATGGGTGCCACTGTCCAGGCCAATGGACATGCTAACTTTTTACTGTACTATAACGTCTGAGAAAATGTATACACAGTAGGGGATATTACAGACTCTAATCTTCTGGGATATTCTTTGTGCTGGACGTCTGATCAGTAAGCATCTTCTGAATGCCTCAACTATGGAGGGTTTAGTTACACAGCAGAGGATCTGACTGCCGGGCTGAGAGAAGGCCTGGAGTACGAGGTTCAATGTAGCCCTGTCGCACTCCGGCCGGCAGATTGAGCTTAATGTAAATTGCTGTGCCAAAATACGAGTTAACTGGTAAAATGATCCGAGGTCCTTGTCACCTCTAGTCATGTCAGCAACCTGCTGAAGTGTGTCCTGGTTCTCCAGGCTTCGCAGCACTTCCATGGCTGGTTTCTATTACCCACTGCTCATATCAATCAGCACAGACGGACAGAAAGGAAGGCTCAAATGGTTGTGCTGTACTAAAGACGGTAGAGAGAGAAAGGGCAGCAGATGGGGTGTTGGTGGCTTCAGTCTAGATTGAAAGGATCTCACAGGACAGTTGCTTCACACCTCCTGTATCCTCCCTCTCTTTGAGTGAAAACACAATATTGTAACCACAACTATATACCAAATGCTTGTAATGTCACAACAAAGGATTTTCCTCTCTCTGTCCATAGCTCACGAATAGTTCATTGGAAAAGGTGACTGCCGGGCTGATGTTAAAGTAAATAGTGATCTTGACTACAAATGTTACGAAAACATAATGTACGTTTCTGTTTGGATTCTTTGGGGTTTTAGATCAATTCTCTCTGAAGAAATGTGCGGTACAGCTCTTCTAAAAAGGTCAGGAAACCATAAAGGTCTCTGTATCCTGTCCTCAGGGAAGACGGTCAAGCACCATAAGAGGAAAACTTCTGTTGCTTCAAGAAAAATATAAAGATATTCATGTTCCGAGTTTGGAGGTTACGTTCTCAGTGAGTATTCTGGCCACTCTTGACACTGCAGAGAAGCCAAGGATAGCTATCTCTGACAATGTGCATTGTTTGTGTGTGTCAAACCAAGTCAAGAAACAATCTATTATTACATCTTATTCTATTCTACTATATATTTTAATGTAAAAAAAAACACAATCCCCCAATTTAAAGGCCACCTGTTGTCAGATTTTATCAGGTTGAATCTTGTCCACTCTCCCTGAGATGTTTAGAGCCAGGCCCTAAATATCCTACTGCCTAGAGGAGAGGAGTGGTTTATGGAGCCTGGAGTCCAGTGGAGTTACAGGCTTTAATCACATGTAGACCCGGCTAGGAAAGGGACTGCTCTCCCCTACTGCTAATGCACATACCTTGTATATGTTGTCCCTGAAGAAGCATACTGTTGGTCCAGGGCTGCTGGACCTGAGAGAACCTCAATGTAACTGGACTGATGGGCCGTAGAAAGTGTCCCATTGTTTCATCTTAAGAGGTTTGAATGGAGGAATGGTTGAAACCATGCCATGTGTTACCCTATACACCCACTAAATCATTCCCTGATCCTTTCAGTCACTTGCAACCCACCCCATAACCAAATATTGTATTGGTGACATGTTGTGTATTTGTGTGCGGCACTTGTTTAGCAAGGTTACACAATCCAGTCACCTCTTGGACACGCAGGGACTGCCTGTGCTTACTGGGGGCTGGCCTTTGAATGTATACAAATAACTGGGGGAGGTGCAGATGTACATCTGAGTCACATTAATGGTGGAGGTCTCCTGTAGTGCTGAGACGTTCCTGCCTGCTTTTTAACGCTCGCTCTATCTGAGTCAGTCATACCTGTGGTCCCGCAAGGCTGCTGCAACGGTGGCGTCCACTGTAAAAACGTGCATGGTCTACCCAGCCAGGGTCCTGTGATACCATAGAACAGGGTTTCTCAAACTTGGTCCTGGGCCTCCCCTGGGAGCACGTTTTGTTTTTTTGTCCTAGCACTACACAGCTGATTCAAATAACCAAAGCTTTATGATGAGTTGGTTATTTGAATCAACTGTGTAGTGCTAGGACAACAAAAAAAACGGGCTCCCAGAGGGGGGGCCTAGGACCAAGTTTGGGAAACCCTGCCATAGAACATCACATTTTACTGGGTCCTTTGTTTTGAAAGGTCATATAACAATTTTGATTGGTCTTATCATGGAAAGAAAATAGTCTTATGTTGTTGAATTCGAATGTGTGATCTGTTGTAAAATATTAGATATGTCCTTTGGTGTAAACTTTATTTTTAGTGGCTCACTTATTGCTTTAATAAGATATATTAGGACGGCATCATGAGGCTAAGTATTATTTATAGCGGTTTGTTTGAGATTAACAGCAGAAATCATTTTCTTTAGATCTACTGAGTGTGCGACGTTATGTAGACTACAGGCCACCGGCAAGTTCAGCCGAACGCAAAAAGAAACAAACTCACTTGAAATCTCCCGAAAACAGCGCTGGTATTATGTTCAAAGGTCCCCGCGGTGTCTAGTGGGAAATATTGTAAAGACTGTGACTCCAGGAATGTCAGCCTACCTGCTTAAGCCTGATTGAAGTAATAACTCCCGAAGTCCCCGTTGAATTTCCTGCCATGACTTATACCTGTGGTCGAAACCAATAAGGCTTCTTATACCAGGTTTAGAGTCTTTAAAACGTGACCCTAAATAATATCTCGTGAGTGATTATGTGATCTGGTAGGTTTATAGAACATCAAAACTCTTCCCCCGACAAAAACGCATTCCATTGCAAATATGACCCGGAGTTGATAGGAAAGTGTGACAATCTGTTTGGTTTTTTAGTATAGGTCTATGTGATTCAAACGAACTTTCACATCGATCATTCAAATTTCAGTCCGTGTCTATACGTTTTCATTAGTTGACTTTGTATATGCCGAGCATATTCGTAATGTTTTACAGGTTTATGTGCAGACCTAGGCCTGATCTTTTCAGCGCTATATTACGCACGCCTCTCCTGTGAGTCATTACGTACCAAAGGTTAAGCAAGGTAATAACACAGGATTGGAAATTAAATATGTGAAAAACGGAATATTATGTTAAATTTGAATAACTTGTAGGCTTAATGTTATAGGCATACCACGTTTGGGTTCAAGTTTAGATCAGAGTGTTTACTCATTTATTTCAGGTGAATATTTTCTTGTTCAGAACTATCTAAATATTGGAAGCTATATAATGACTACATAATAGGCAACTTGTCGCTTTTTGAATAATAAAGATGTGCATACGGTAAATGACTTCTAATTCTCATATGGTTCTAATGCTCAAATGACTTCTAATTCTCATATGGTTCTAATGCTCAAATGACTTCTAATTCTCATATGGTTCTAATGCTCAAATGACTTCTAATGCTCATATGGTTAACTATTGTTTAGCTATTATTAATATTCTTGTTATTATTATTATTATTATTATCAGTAGTAGGAGTCGTATTCCCATAGATTCCCAGCAGTGATCGATCAGTCGTATACTCTTGACAAAGCAAGTGTCTGGTGTTCGTGTGTTGTTGTCTAAAGTTATTTGATTAAACCAAAGAGATTCAATAACATCTGCACAGCAGACCATCATTAATAAATCTTATATGGATGGCTATGCTATGTTACGTCACCCGTTTAAAGTAATTTTGTAGTGAAGAAAAGACTGATTGGTTTATGTGCTTTCATTAAGGTTTACAGAAATCCTATTCTGGCACATTAGTGGCATATTGTCAGTGCCCAGCCCTCCTCCATAACTCGGCTGTAAATACTTAATTATGTAATAATAATATTACTGTTATGATGATGATAGTCTAGTCATCAACAATAATATCATCTTTATCCTCATTAATATCATCATGATCCTCATCATGGTAGCCATTAGCCAACAGTAAGAACAGCATGGCAAAGTTTAACTAAAGTTTCTTCATGTGCACTTTTTCTCACGTTGGCCCGCCCGCTAGACCAGACAATTGATCAATGTCTTCTCTTTGACAGCAGTGATTCAGTGCTTTCGCTTCTATATTGATATCTCAACTCGTTATATCCTCTTTGGTTGTGTCCCCGTTTGTTCATTTTCACGAAGGACAGGACTCCTGTCGTTTTCACTAGATATTCATTAGAATATCTGTAATAGTGAATCGTTAACAAGTTTGGTGAAGCCTGTACTTTCGTTTAATCGAAAGTTAGTATATTGATGAAAATGGTTAGCTATTCTAATTTCATTCTATAATTTCAGCAATCTGGCATTTGATTTTACTTTGGATGTCGTTTGTGTTAGCAGCACTGTCCAGTGTCCATACGTTCACTGTGCATGCATCTTTAGTGTCGTTTATTTATTTTATTTTTTTACTGTTTTTCTAAAAACGGATGTTATTGTTATGTTATAAATCAGATGTAATGGGTATTACATTTAAATGTTCTAAATTACACAGATGAATGGAAAAATACTTACGTTTTCCTCACAGAGCGCTTGGTTGATTTTCGAGCATGATTAATTAAGGATTCTTGAAATTGGTGATTTTTACTTATTCTTGCGCTACATTCAAGTTAATGTTACCTATAGCGTTCAATAAGCTATCATGTGGTTCGATCAATGTCTATGCGCTCTTACTTTTTGTAATAAAACATTTGAAGAATGTGCGTTTAAATTAAGGAACGTTAGACATCTTTGATCTAAATGTAGCCTAAACCTGAGACAGAATTGGGCCAAATTGAATGAACATGTTTTAGAAATGAGCTAACTCCTCATACATTAATAGCAATTGGTTTATAGAGACTTCGAAACGTGAGACTGACATATAATTATTTGGCAGAAAGTCTTAGGCATATTTTGCCTGTATTATAATTTTAACACTGCTTTAGTCTTGTTGAAGTAAACCATTTTCTTGAGGATTCATGGCCTACGTATCGAATATCATCTGGCTTTGGTCACTGACTTCTCAACCATAAACAACAAATGAATCACGTTTGAAATTTGTAATAACTCCTACAAAAATTCTTAGCACTTGTAGCCACTCTCCTGAGAGAGGTTCCAGAAAGCTTTTACCGCTGTATTTGATGCTTCCCTCCAGTTGATCATCTGAGAAGCCGCTCTATGTCCGTGGGTTTTCATCTCCCCCACAAGTTGCTCGCAGATGGTTAGAGAAAGCGCTGGATTTTGCGGTATTTGTGTTAAATTTATAGCATGGGCGGATTTTTCCTGCGCTCAAGATGTGCCTTTTGCTAGACCTCTGCAGAATATCTTCAACATAAAGATATAGTTCGGTAAATCAGTAGAGGGTATTATTTCTTATTAAGAATTAAGAATTGCATGTAGGTATTTTTCACATTACATATTCATTTAATGCATGGCAACTGTGGGTTTCCAGTTGCAAAGTTAAAGGTTGTATTTCATTGTAAAATAAACAAATATTGCTTAAGAGCTTGTGATCCGTTATATTTTATTATATGGTCATACAAACATCTATAAGGTCACCAATACCCAAGTCACGATAACGCAACGTTTCTGCAGAGTGCACGTAGGCTAGAGGCCTTTACAGTGTTCTTTTGTCAGTTCACAAAATCAGGCTGTTTGATCAGCAATGTTTTAGTCACAAACTTCAATTCACCACAGGCTATCAGTTTGGGCAATCTTTTCTATAAGAATCTGATTATCTTTACCTTGATATCATATAGGTGCCGAAACGTGTGTGTGTGAGTGGGTGTGGGTGTATGTCATCGATGGATTCTTAACATTTGCAAACTCCCCCAAACATCTATTGCTCATGAGACAATATTGAGTATTTAGCCTATAGATTTAAAGAGACTAGGGATAATAATATTGGTCCGCTGATAAACTACTGCCCATAATAAAGTAAATTCGACGCTCGGTAATTTTTCATGCTTGAAAACGTGTTAATTCAATTGTCCGATTCAGATTCAATATTAAGGATTGTAATGCAGATTATCGCATTAAATATAGCCTAATTTAATTCAATCGTCAAAGGGAAAACGTAATAGTCGGGAAGGTTATGTCTCTTCGTAATTGTGTTACAGGGGATAGTTGTGGCCGTAATATTGGTAGTAAGTTGTGAAGTCCATCACATTGAGTTTGTAAAGACTCATGCATTGACAAATGTTCATATGCGATTAGTGATATTATCCAACACCCGGGATGATAGCAGACGTGATTACTCATTTATTTTATTTCATCGTCGGTTCTGATTATTGGAAGGAATTTCTCAACGTACAGGAAACTGTTTACGAGGCATGTGGAGACATGCATAACGTTCCCAGCTTCAAGAAGAAAATACGCAAAACATCCCTCATAATTGGGGGAATAGTCAGTCAAGTGAACATATATTAACACCGAGCAGTGTATACAGAACACAAGAACAATTTCGGTTGTCATTTCATATGGTTTTTCCATAAGAGTAAAGAATAAGGGACACGGGACATCTCTGTTCGTTTGAAACAGAACTGTGGTTTTACTCACCATAGCAGGGAATGAGCGCTCCGTTGTGTCCGCTTTCTTGGTGCAGTTTGCCTCCTTCGGGGGGGGTTTTGCAAGAAGACCTCTGCATGAAGTGGTGGTATTTGTTAAAGGTGCCTTCTCCAGCGGTGGCATCCAATGACTGACACTCCTGTTGGAATGGGCTCCGAGACTTTTCTCCGTAAGCCTGACCTTTGTTTGGCAGGAAAGTGGGGCTGTATTTGGTGTCACTTACTTGGAATGTCCTAAACGGGTTCGTCGGATGATCCCTACCTTGCGGTGCAGAGGGGCTATAATATGAATCCATGGATGTCATATCGCAGTATGAGACGCACGTCTCGGCGTTCATGCCTAAAAAAAGTTACTGGGAGAAAAAGACGACCAAACTTTTTTCTTTCTTTCCGTTTTGGAAAGGGAAGCAAACAGATACCCTCACTCTCTCTCCCTCTTCCACATACGGATGAACACACACATACACACTGTCACGCACACACACATACACTGGCGCGGCAGCTGTGTTTGGTTATAAAACGATTCAGATGTTTTCCAGGAACCACTCGCTGACCAAAAGCTAAAAACTCCCCTTAAGGTTTAGAGGAGTAACAAAAATGCGTCTTTCTTCAGAAGATGCAACCCAGATCTCCCCGATATACACTAGAGCTGTGTGGACTTTAAGTCAAGACATCTCCGGAGTGATTATGTTGATAAAATGAATGGGTGATGTCAGTCCTGTCCTCAGAAGAAAAAAACGTCTTCTTTTTTTAAATATGTGGGGGGACTTAACACATGACATTAATGCAATTAGGGTATGAATATATAACTAATTGTAAGTGAAGGGCAACAGCGAGAATGCAATTTTATGGTTGATTCGCAATGGTTCGTCAAGAGGGGACTTCTTCCAGACAACTGGGATCTCGACACATACAGGACACTATAGCCTATCTATTTTTATGTGTATTGTGTGATTTGTGACACGGTATCTATTTATTTGTTTCAGAGGGGGAGGGGGGTTATGTGTTTTAAGCAGAATTACATTTTATTTTTCTGGCAAACCATATTACTCAGAAAATATTTTCTATCGTTAAAGATGAGTTATATAGTCAGAATATCTACCACTTTATCCTTATATCCCGTTGATCTAAGTTTTTTTTTAAACTTTTTGAAATGAATATTTTTCCTCATGTCATCAACTGATTGATGATCAATCACATTGCACTTATAATTTATCCCCGTGTCAAACCCTTCGCCTCTTGATGTGATTCATCTGATGTGAATCGCATCAAGAGTTCAAGCTTTAATGCAAATTATTTAACTTAAGCCTGTAGCGCGGGTTCCTCAATTGGACACGTTTGCAAAGGTTGAATGGGTCCCGTCGATAAATGAACCACACTGATATAACCACGTCTAATTCAACAAAATCATACTATGTGGGCCTAAAGGCTTATGGGCGCAAAATTATTATCTAATAATTTCTGTGAAATTAGTCCAATATGTATTAATAATTGGAGATATTTCTATATTACAACGATTATTGCAAACTCAGCAACAAGCACATCACTGAAATTTCAAAACGTAGTGGTAGGAGTCATCGTGTCTTCTATTGCCACTTACTTCAATATTATAATAACAGACTAGGACTATGTTAATGAGCTCGTGGGACTTTGTGACATTTATTTGTCACATGCAGGAAAAAAACATATTTTTCTCCTTGAGTTACTTTTTTCATCGATATCTGCAATTTTGTGGGATATTGCTCAGCAAATTAAATATTTTAATTGAATTGGTGAAGAACATGCTTGGCTACTATAATCATTGTATTAAGCATTGAACATATGACTTTTGGGCTACAATCTTACTACAGGGAGTTGCTGTATAAAGCCCCTCTGGTGAAAAATATTCCGCGTAAAATATCTCTGCAGTAGGCTATCTGCAACAACATGGTTATTTGATCGCTGAATGTTCACGCTGTAGTTCATAGGTAATGAGCTTGGAAACGAGACTGACACCCTCCTAAAACCTACAAGTAAAGTGGTGATGACAGGGTAGTAAGACAGAATTAGGCTACATGAAAATGCGATGTCATCAATTAAGCAAATTTAGCACAATCTCACACTCATAGTTTATGTAAAAATATTGCATGAGTGGTCTGAGATCGAGTCAAACTTGTAATTGATTGAGGATGAATGTCTTATTTAATGTTTAATTAAGTGTATCAAACGCAAAATTAAAAACACAATTAGCCTACTATGAAACGTTTCCCAAAAACGTAGCAAAGGCCTAGTCAAAGGCAGCCTCCATCGTGTGCCTTTTGCTATAGATCACTTTCAGACGACAGTAAAGGCCTACATGCATTTTAGATGCTACAAAACGGATGTTCATTAAATAAAATAATGAGGCGATAGAGATTTCCATTAACGATATTACAGGAAGCGGACTTGAGCATTCAATCACTTAAATAATTAATTGGTATTATTTACTACCCAGGGAAACGTAATTAACCTAGCTTAACGAAGTTCAATACAGGCTGCATTAAAGTGGCCTTGTTAAATTAAACACACACTATAGTACACATTAGGCCTACACGGTATGCTGTTTTATCTATGCAGTTCGTGGTGATTGAGTTGGTGATTCCTTTGATTGTTAAGTTATATTGAAAATTATAATCGTAAATTAGGTTACATGGTTTAGTTAGTCTTTATATTAGTCTATATATCTTTCCCTTTAGCGCAAGCTTAGGCCAATCTTACCTGTTAGATTGGTCTAGAGATAGCCTTTTCTCGTTTACTGTCAACAGTAAAGCACCAAGGCTAGGACGCTATAAAACAGGCTTATCCAAATCCGAATTCCATATTAAATTAAATAGAGCACATCTCCACATTGCTGCTCATTTGCGGACTTTCTTCCCCAGTACTTCCGGTATCAGAGAACTTGTGTAAAACTTACGGGTAATTATTTTTTCCACCATCGAACCAATGAATATATTCACCATTTGTTTCCACGGGATGCACACATCTCAGATATGTTGTTGTCATTTAAACCCAAAACCAATCAATCAAAATAATTAATTAAAGCATTATAAGTATTATTATAAGCCTATTATTATAATTATTATTATTGCTCCAAATTGCTTCCAACTTTTTCTGTCATGCATCATTCATAGAAATATTAGATGAGAAGCATTCATTATATTCATTTAGTAGGACTCACAAATTACATAAACGAATGAATAGGATATTTCAGTGGACTTTGGAAATGTGGAGGCTCACTAAAATGTTATATTGACTGATGTAGATAACATTACGTTAATGTGAAATAAGCGCTTGATTAAACGCTCAGTCTCAAGGACAGCTAGATTCGATTGATTTCACCCTAAAGCAGTGTGAATTAATTTCATTCAAAGTTGTGTTTCCAGACAGTGGTCATTCATATCAAAGAGATCAAACGCCACAATGTATTTAGATCTGGATTTATTTATTTATTTTACTTTCAAATTAATCTCATTTCCACAACGTCTTTTTTGTTTTTGCTGTATATTTTATTTTAAAGGATTTTCTTTTTCAATTTAGTACAAAACAAAAGCACACAAAAAATAACAAAAAAAACAGCTGCCAGACATATGAAATGAAGTATTGTTTAAGCAAGACATGGGACAAGAAAAGAGCAACAATGACAGATACAACAACAATAAGTGTTCCTAGTCAGTGTTCCCAGTCAGTGTTCCCAGTCAGTGTTCCTAGTCAGTGTTCCCAGTCAGTCTCTGTCCAGACGGTCCAGAAACGGACCCAATCCTTGAGACATCTGCTGGAGGTGAAAGTCCTGGTAAAACGAATCTTTTTCCAGAGGGGGCGAGACGACGACGACGACGACTTCCATTTCCACAAGGTCTTAACATAGAAGTTTTGTATTTGTCACATCTGTGTGAAACATAAAGTTCCTTTCACTTTGTTTGCCAGTTATTTACCAGTAACACAAAGCAATGATCCTAGATGTTGTGACGTGATATACAGCAATACAGGCTTTGTGGACTTGTTCGTTCAGCAATGTTTGTTTGTTCCATGTTACCTGCTATATAAACTGCTTTTAACTTAAATTAAATATTCTCAGCTCATCTGTCACTCATTTTCTCAGTTGTTGGAGTTTTGTTAATATCCTATGATAACAGGTACATTGTGCCGTTCCGTATGAAAGGGTAGAGAAAAAAGACAAGGTAGCAAAAATACCACACCAGTATGTATACAAGCTTGAATAATGTAGATTGATGATTTATATGATGTATTCTGTAAGGCATCTGTCATGACAGACCAACGAAATGAGGAACATTGTATGCTTTAGTGAATGGTAAAGTGGAATATGTTGTCATGTTGTCTAAATGGAGAAACTGTGTGATGTGTCAGTTATAGATGGGAACAGGATCCAGGGACTGGTCGGTCCACCCTTAACCTCTACGGATGTGGTCCAGAAATCGGTCGCCAAACGTTAACCTGATGTGCCCAGCCTGTCTTCGACAGGTAGACATGGACGGAGACATGATGTCACATTGTGTATTTGTTCTGCAGGCAGGCAGGCAGAGCAGGAGCCAGGTTGTGTTACAGGCCTGAGGCTGGTGCCCAGGGTGGTAGAAAGCAGCACTCTTGGCAGTAGAGGAATGTATATACATGGCACACAGAGAGAACGTGTGGAGGACCCAACACTACAGCAGAACAAATGCAAACCAGCCATACTGAGCAACCACACACACACACACACACACACACACACACACACACACACACACACACACACACACACACACACACACACACACACACACACACACACACACACACACACACACACACACACACACACACACACACACACACACACACACACACACACACACACACACACACACACACACACACAGTATCTTACACACACGCATGCACACCCACACGTATGCGCGCTCACCCACACACACATACACACACACTAACACACAGTATCTTACACACACGCATGCACACCCACACGTATGCACGCTCACCCACACACACAGACACACACACACACACGCACACACACACGCATATATATATATATATATATATATATATATATATGTATATATATACACGTCAAATACGGCAATGCAGTAACAGCAGCACTTCGTTCCCTAGATTAAATTTGAAGGGCATTTAGACAGCTGAAAGGTGCCTCTATGTTTATGTATCGCTGTCTCTATACTTCAGTACTGTTTACGTTCAGCCAAGCCAGCAACAAAAAGCCTTTGAGAAGTGAGGTACATAGGTTTTTGACAGTCAAATGGATAAAAAATACCAGATTGTATGGGGGAAAAACAACCCAAGAAACCCTTTTACAATGTGAGTGAACCACTGTGTGTGTGTCCTACTCCGTCCCCCTGACCCCTGCCAGAGGAACAGGTGTGTTTGGTAATGAAAGCCCATCAGGGCTTAAGAGGCTGAACACACACATCCTATACCCCAGCAATGATAGAAGGGTTAGTGATGACACCAGCTTCTGAATAACAGCTAGGAGAGCACAGTGGCTCCACACAATGTCTCTTGTAGGCTACAATGAGCAAAATATCTCTCTGCTTTTTGCTGTGGTTTTCAGAAGAGGCTGTGAATGACTAATACCTTCACCTAAACCAAATAATAAATATTTATGTGGCTTGTGCCTGCTTTCTACACCCACAGCTGGATGCTGAATGCTGAGACTGCCTCTTCCCTCCTAGGGCAGGTATTAGATCAAGAAACGTGATGATTCAACTAAGCAACTACAGATGTAGGATCTTAATTTGAGCCAGTTTCCTACAGCAGGAAAATAATCCTGCAGCAACAGGAAATGTGGATTATAATTCATTGACATTTTTGTAGTGGTTGATACATTTTTTGTAACGGATTGTTCTTCATTTAAATTTGAAATGTAACTAGGTAAGTCAGTTAAGAACAAATTCTTATTTACAATGACGGCATACTCTGTCCAAACCCAGAAAACGCTGGGCCAATTGTGCGCCGCCCTATGGGATTCCCAATCACAGCCTGGAATCGAACCAGGGTCTGTAGTGACTCCTCTAGCACTGAGATGCAGTGCCTTAGACCACTGTGGCACCCGGGAGCCCCAAAAATCAAGCCTGAAATTTAAAAATGGAAATGACAAACTTCAGAAACCTTTTTAAACTTCAAATACACTTCACGTTGTAAATGTCTTGCATTGCAGGAAAGTTCTGCTGCAACAGAGTGATCAAATTAAGATCCTACATCGACATGGACTCCAGAATAGGTGTCACAATTTTCTGTACTTTTCAATACCATGAGCTACTATTTAGACTACTAGTTACATGGTTACTACCAAAAGTGACCTGTTTCACTTCTCTAAGCAGTAGTAAGCAAAAAATGGCACCCCCAAAAGTGCAATATAACTTTGCAATACTGTCTAACATTTGGTTGACATTTTTTGCTACTTTCCTCTTTTGTCTATAGTGTACACAGTCCTGACTGTGCAAAATAGTATGTTGGTTACACTGTAAATAAAGATGGACTATATGTTGTATATTTCCATTGGCATATTCAGAGGGTGGTTCGTGTTCTGGCCACAAGCGTGATTCCTACTCCGTTTATTTCAGGGGTAAAGTGTCCCTAGTCTCACTCACTGTAATTGTTTTATTATAAAAACCATGCGCCCTCCTTTGGTGCTGCAGCTTGGAATAGACACAGTGCATAGAGGGAGAGGGGCTCCAGCTAGCGATTACACTCCTGACTATTGAAAAGTTATTAACGGGTCGGTTTTCTGGAAAAGCTATTAAACGCTTCCCATCGATCACAGGCCCACCTGCCTTGAATAAGGCTCCGTATTTATTGAGTGTGGCATTTTAATAAAATAGAATATAGATATATACATCAGGAAAAGAAACAATTGGCACACCATGGTATCACACTTGTTTAGTATAATAGGAGAATGTTGATGCTTTTAATAACAAATGTTTAAGTGCTGTTTTTATAAGGCGTAACATTAGCCATGTAGAAACAAGTTATTACATCTTTGAATATGCTCGCTGTAAGTGCACTTAAAACCTCAAACACTGTAATTATTTCATGAAAGTGTCTATGTATATTTGAACATTTTTTGTCATAATTGAAAGAAGTGGATGATATGTGTTTTTAGTTGTAATATAATATATCTCATGCTGAGGAAACAGTTGTAAGCCATCATAACGTGTCGGGAGTAAGGCAGAGCCTGTCAGTATATTTCAGTTTGATAGGAAAGTACCATCATACGGATTCTACCTAGCTGATTATCTACATCATGTGTCTTGTTTATTTTGCTGCTCTTGCAATTACAAACTCAGGTCCCCTTGGGTCATCATTGAAATATGTGTCACAATAACCACTATTCTGTTTCTAATAGTCAGGGGGTATATTATTAGGGGGTAAGAGTATTATTATCATCATAAAGCGTTGGACTATACAGCGTTAATGTCAATTGCTGTGTTAACGAAAGAGAAGCAGAGAGACCAATGATCCTAATAATCTTTACACTTGTTTGTCAGTTTGAATTATTTCATTGTTTGAGGATGCCTGACATTATCTATATTCACTGTTCTCTAGGGATTAGTTCAAATGCTACCATCATATAAGTATTTTGTCTGAAAATGCTATAATCAGATGCAGAGGTTTTTATAACATATGTTATATAGTTTATTTTGTATGTGATCAAAGTCATCTGCGTCTTTCTGTCAAAGTATGTTCCCTGAACAAACAACTATTCAGTCCCTGACATTCTGTATAAGGGTAAATGTATGTTCCCTGAACAAACAACTATTCAGTCCCTGACATTCTGTATAAGGGTAAATGTATGAAATAAACTGGCTGCGTGGTGGAAATGTTGACAAATTTGCTGATTTATTAAAACGCGAACCCCTTATTTCGTCGACGTGCGGTGCACCCCAGCACGCACACGAGTTGTGGTCTAAATCCCTGTGGTCTACAGAATATAGACATACGGTTCCCGCTATAATGGAACAGGGGGGAATTCATCCATTTTAATGAGGTACACTTTATGAAAATACGGCGAACGAGATATGAAAAAACATCAGGAAAAAAATCTGTCTTAGTAAAGGGGCTGCATGTGATTCATAATATTGGATTTTAGAAGAGGGGAGAGAGATGACCCCCACCCTCAACCCCCCCTTCCAGACAAAAGAGGGCAATAAAAAGGCAACATACAGCTCAACTCTGCAAATATCTTGCAATATCGCAGTCTGATGGTACAATGTCTTAACAGCTTATGTATTAGAAAGTCTGATTCTATAGTATTAGCAGCCATCTAAATGATAGTTTGTGACTGATCTGGAAGGAAGTCAGCCCAGTGTAATAGCCCAACACATTGTCCTCGTGACACAAGGGGAGGGTGATAGTTGTCATAGTCAATGACCTTGACATGCACCCATTGCACCCACTGTGTTTTGCTCTATTCAAATGCCTCATTCCAGTCACCGGAAGAGTCGTCTATTTGTGAATGTGGAAATTAAAAGACAACACAAGGATAAAGGATATGGATGAGACACCATGCAGGCTACATCCTTAGTGCAGTGACTGTGTCAGCCATGTTGACTGTAGCCCTTGGCTAGGCTGGTGGGGAAGGCCTTTTATGGCTGTTAATACAGCGTGGAGAGACGCTAATAATTGACAGCATTGTTCAGTGATGCTAGCGGATGTAAAGTGGACAGAGGAACAGGAAGAGGAGTGGATCGTACGCAGATCTTATTTAATTTAACATAAAATAACTGTTCCAAAGCAGTCTATTTGAGTATCATATAACATGACTACCACATCCCTCCTCTTTCTAATATGGAACTGCACTATATGTTCCAGATAGTTCCATTTGGGCTTGCTGAAGCCAAAGTGAGGAGGACACAGCTAAACAGTGTTTGATGAACACAATCTCCCTCCAGAGGGTCTGTTTTGGTTTGAGGCTCCACTCTGCTCTGCTCCCTATATCTATAGTCCACTGTTTTTGCATCACAGGTATCTAGACTGGCCCGTGCTCTGCAGAGGTGAAAACAGTCCTGCCCAGGCAGGCAGGGAACACAAATAATTACTCCTGAACACATTTGACATTCTCTACATTGCCCAGATGAACGAATCACAGTGTACCAGGGAGTTAAGTCTGGTCTGTATGTCTTGATGCGTACATACACACAGTGTTCTATCTGACAGTGTACCAGGGAGTTGAGTCTGGTCTGTATGCCTTGATGCGTACATACACACAGTGTTCTATCTGACAGTGTACCAGGGAGTTGAGTCTGGTCTGTATGCCTTGATGCGTACATACACACAGTGTTCTATCTGACAGTGTACCAGGGAGTTGAGTCTGGTCTGTATGCCTTGATGCGTACATACACACAGTGTTCTATCTGACAGTGTACCAGGGAGTTGAGTCTGGTCTGTATGCCTTGATGCGTACATACACACAGTGTTCTATCTGACAGTGTACCAGGGAGTTGAGTCAGGTCTGTATGCCTTGATGCGTACATACACAGTGTTCTATCTGACAGTGTACCAGGGAGTTGAGTCTGGTCTGTATGCCTTGATGCGTACATACACAGTGTTCTATCTGACAGTGTACCAGGGAGTTGAGTCTGGTCTGTATGCCTTGATGCGTACATACACAGTGTTCTATCTGACAGTGTATGCGGTTACTCTCATGTCACTGCTTCATGTGATTGGTTGTGTGCTGTTTATATATGATGACCGTGTAATGTGTAGTGAGTGTGTCGTTTCAATCTGGACATTTGAAATCTCATCATCATTCATGTCGTTTGTGTTCTGTGTTCTCGCTGAACTGTTAAGTCTATTGACTGTAATGGGGAGTTTGGAATTAGTAACCTACAGTAGAAATGTTCATCAGATGTTGCGATTTTGTGTGTGTGTGTGTGTGAGTGTGTATGTATGTTTGTGCGTGTGCATGTGTGTGGTGAGAGTGAGACGGTGTGTATTCAACAGACTGCTCTGCGTGTGACTAGTGTTGTGAATCATAGATACAGTGTGTTTGTGAGGCGTAGTGGGGGGGTCTTCCCTTCACCATAGTAACCATATGGTGTACCCCACCATAGTCATCCTGTGGTGCTGATTGGATGACGCATGAACCACAGCATTCACTGACGCTTGTTTATTCCACCCTGCATACATGTTGTGTGGTGTCGTCAGTCTGAGGATAGGCGGCTGGGGTATAACATCGAAACCCATTCCTACCTGTGACGCTAACCCAGGTCTGCTCAACTCTGTTACCCCTTCCCCTGTCCCTGTGTGGGGTGATGGGCCTATAGCTCTGATCTGTCCCTACCCCTGTGTATTCAGACAGACACCCCCAAATATGTGAGTGTCTTCTGGGTGAGGATGAGCCCTCACCGTGCCTATTTGGAGCAGAGCACCAGATTTTTATGTGCTGCTGAAATTGGTTTCACATGAGTGGAGGGGCAGACTGCATCAGCAGATTCTCTGATCCTATTAAACAGAGAAGAAGGGGGAAAGGGCCAGCGGTTGTACTGATCTTTAATTTAATAAACAGGACCAAGAAGGGAGACAGAAAAATCATCAGTGCCCTCTTTCTCTGGTCTCTGCTCCTTGGCCAGGCTGAGTTTAACCGTTCTAGTGCAGTGTAGAACAGAGTATGTTCCTCCGTAACATACTGATCAGCAGCATCAGTGGAACATCTGCTGGTCTTCCCCTGATGGGGCACCGCAGCGCCACACATCTGGTCCTGTTACTCTAACACTAGGGGTACAAGGTGGAACAGGTAACGTTCCTGTGTAGCAACACTGGTCCATAAGCATCACTGTCCATCTTGTTACAAGACTGTACAATATGCATACTACAACTACTAGAAATTAAGAACAATAATGTGAAAATGACTGAATATTATATCAAATGTTGATTATACTGAAAGTGTTTGTTTATGAAATCATTTGCACTGTCTGAAATGAAATCTTATTTAGAAGAGGGGGCACAGTCAGAGTGGGGTTGTGAGTTTTCTGCTAGCATAGTTTGGGTTTGACTCTAGGTCAGTCCCAGGTTTTCATTTTCCACCCAACCTCTCGTCAGACATCTCCTTACATTAGGATCTGCTCCTGCAGAACTTGTAGGGGGCCTGGAGCTGATGCCCACGGCCCCCCCAATCTGCAGATGAAAGTTTATTAGGATTTGCAAAAATGCATCCCATATGTGACTGGCTTGGCAGTCTGGTCTTGATCTTGGGATTCCTCCTTGAGTGATATGATCAGTTGGTTGAATTATCCCACTTCATCAAATTCAGAGCACACCCGGCATGCGCTGCACAGAGAGGAGGAGCGAAGGAGGGGAGCCCTGTGCGTGCGGCACATTAAAGCCCCTCCATCGTCCATGGCCCTGACAGAGGCCCAGATAACACTGTCTGCTGTGAGGTATTATCGGTTCAGCCGGGCCCAGATGCTCAGCAGTCAATATCAGAGTGGTCCACTTGTCCATGACCTGGATAGTGCACATGTATAGGATAAACCTCAAGAGGATGGTATTTGGCTCCCTCTAGCCATACTGTGTCAGTGTTTGAACACACACAGGCCCACAGAGGATACGTCCCTCACCTTAATGCAGCCTACTGTCCTCAGAATGAGCGGCTGTGTGTGTCAGATCCTGCTTGTGAAAAAATGACACACACACAGACCCCAGGAATCATGTGGAATGTGTGGAGATGGAATATCGACTGCCATTAATCATACTCAGAGTATTTAACAGTCACCCACTGGTATGTAAACAACTAATGCCTTACATGCTTGGCAGCCTCATACGTGTGGTATTTGTCCCTACCCATAATTTAGTTCTCAAATGCAGCCATTCTGGTTGTATGGGCCAGGAGACTGTTAGGGAGGTCCTTAAGGTGCTTTACAATCTACAGCCGCAAGCCGGCTCTTCATATGATAATGGTAGATGAACATAAAGCCTCTGGAAGCATGAAACTGCACTTGCCAAAGTTGCATACTGATACTGTAGTGTTTGTTGTTTCACACCTCAAACTGGAATGATGCATGGGGAACAGCACACAAAGTGAGAAGGTATATTTGAATTGATGTGGAGAACGTGTGAACCAGTGGAGGCTGCTGAGGGGAGGACGGCTCATAGTAATGGCTGGAATGGAGTCAATTGAATGGTATCGACCACATGGAAACCACATTTGATACCAACCCATTGACTCCTTTCAAGCCATTATTATGAGCCGTCCTCCCCTCAACAGCCTCCACTGGTGTGAACCTCTCCTTAGAGAATGAGAGAGAACCAAGCAGTGAATACTTTATCAACACCTCACAGGCATCGTAACAAACAACAACCACATCTTACTGATAATGTTGTGCAAATAGGTTGCAGGCAGCAATTTAGATGGCAATGTCTTCTGAATAAATTACTAAAATGTCCAGCAATTTGTTTCTCTTCTCCCGTGTAAAAAGCCAGATGGTGAATTGTTATGTCCTGTTTTTGGCATCGCTACATTGCTTTACTATGTGTTGCCGTTGTTTAAAAGTTTGGTAACGATTTACATGATCTGTTTATTATAATCATCAAGCATACACATCTATAAGCACATCATAAACACACCATTATAGCTATATAGAGTATTATTATATGGCTGTTCAGTCTTGTCCAAGCCTTCTATTTTAGGCACAGAGAGCCAGTCCTAGTGCATTCTGGGAAGGTCCGTTATAAACACTGTAGGGCATTGGGAGGACAGTGCTTGCCAAAAAAAACAGAGAAGCACTGCTCTGAATTTTCTGAAGCTGCTATTCACTTCCAAGGACATCTAATGGGACGCCAAATGCCTTCAATTTGAAAATAGTCCACATGGCTCTTTGAGCCCTCCCACCTTGATATGGATATCTTCAGCACTGTTGTCTCCAAACCAAGCTACCCCTGTCCCTTCACTAACCCGGCTCTTATTACCACTGTTTCAGTATCGCAGCCTAAATGAAAATCAATTATATAAGGAAACCGCTACCGGATGCTTGTTAA
The DNA here is from genome assembly GCF_034236695.1 of Oncorhynchus nerka. Lineage (NCBI taxonomy): Eukaryota > Metazoa > Chordata > Actinopteri > Salmoniformes > Salmonidae > Oncorhynchus > Oncorhynchus nerka. The sequence continues at coordinate 78,311,215 of NC_088423.1, forward strand.
GCTCAACACTATCCACACCATACAATATCTCTACATGAATGAAATCATTGAAATTGCATGGATACATGATTATGCTAGTGTTGTGGAGTAGTTCATCTTTGCACATTGTATTCCCACGAGCGTTATTGTGTTATTAGTGATGTGTATCAACTCAGCAGGTCTAGTTAGGTCCACTTAAACGTCTTAAGTGACATTACAGCAATGTTTTGATAAAGAGGATCACAACCCTCTGATTCCTTAAATTGTTTATAAACTTGTTAGAAAAGATAAACCCAATTCCTACCTAAAGGTATGAAAACAAATGCAGAATACTAAATTGAACTTAAGTTTGTTTAAATTAGCTGAGAAATCAGGTGAATATGACTTAAACAGGAGTACATTAAAGTGGTTGGCGGTTTCAAAGCTAAGCACACAAAGATAGAATTAGTAAATAGGTTTAGGCTGAATCAGGATCTTCGAATATTTGAATGAAGTCCTCTGATAGTTGTGAAAAGGCTATAATGTCATAATGAGGTTATGGAAGGTTTTATTGCCAGCGTGTAACAGCGTCGTCACACTGCCTGTTACCATCAGGCCCTCCACTTCTAAAGTCCACCTGGAGATATACACATTTGTATTGTAGCCATGTTTGGGTGCATCCCAGTAAATTACTGGAGCCGAGCTCCCTGCTATCCAGGACCTTTATATCAGATGATGTGAAAGGAAGGCCCTTAAATCACCAGACTGTTCTCTCTGCTTCAGCACGGCAAGCGGTACCGGTGAAGTCTGACACCAACAGTTTCTATCCCCAAGCCATAAGATTGCTAAATAGCTAAGAAAATGGCTAAACGGACTATCTGAGTTGACCCTTGTGCAAACTCACAGGACTCTACACACTCACGCATACTGACACTCCAACACACATTTAACATGCACAGATATTTATACTGATACTACACAACCACTCACATACAATCATCATTTACGCTGCTGCTACTCTGTTGATCATATCCTGATGCCTTACCCCTATACATATCTACCTCTATCACTCCGGTATCTCTGCACATTGGAAATGTAGTTTTGGAACTGACTCTCTATTTAGCTTCTTGCTTTCTTGTGTTCTTATTATTTCTTATTTGAATTTCTCGTGTGTTTTTAATTCTACCTTGTCATTTGGAGTATTACATTGTTATTGATTACTGCATTGTTGGGTTTAGAGCTAGCAAGGAAGGCATTTCGCTTAACTGGTGCACGTGTAAATAATTATGCATCACTATTTGTATTGTTGTTGTACGCTAGCCCATCTAGTGCTCTTAATGTTTGCTTTGTGTTTTATATTGAAAGACATTAGGCAGTTCAGTAGACCAATCAAAACTATTTGTATTGAAATTTGTGTGTCCCTTTGTATAAAAAAGTCTGTGTCTGCATGTGTGTATGACAACAGGCTGCAGAAGCTGAACTTTACTGCTCTCAGGTTGTGTTTTCTCTTACAGTCAGTCACAGTGTGTAGGAGCATGTGAGGAGGAGTGAAGGATGGAACGGGAGAAGAGAGGAGAGTTGTCTTTCTCTTCCTCTCCCCCCTCTACTGCATATGACCATATGGAAGCACTTGTAAGGGAAATTAGGTACAAATCAGTTACCTGACAGCACTATTTCTAGCCAGACAGAGCTGGTCAAGCTGTGTATCTGCTGGACTGGGCAGTTCTTCTGCTATGGTCATCTCCCAGGTATCCTGCAGGTTTTACTGTACCTGACTCCACTTCTGTGATAGTAATACCATAGTCGTCTATGTCACCTATCTGCTGTTTTCAGTCACACCATGGCTATTAGAGATTCATTTGAAGTATCAGACACTGAGGTATGTGGAGGTTCAGATCTCCTGGAGACTGATACACCTGTTTATCTGGATCTTAGAGATACACAACTCACCAGACTATAGAATTAAATCAATTTATTTTGTCCAGAACAAAGCTACATTGAATGTTCACTGTGAATCATGTTTTAGTCATTGTTCATGGGAGAGTAAGACTCATTCTGCATGAATGTGTGCATGAGAGACAGTGCACATGTGTACGTGTACGTTGGCCCTGTCTGTCTTTGTCTCTGTACTGCTCTTTGCTCTGAATTATGGGTAGACGATCAGGGTGTGAAGACTGAGGTCTCGCCCCCTGGCTCCAGCACAAATACTCTTCTATAGCCTTTGGGGTTTTGTGAGAAGCGTTCGGTCTCAATGTTTCCCTTATGGATTGAACTGTGAAAGAGGGGTGGAACATCGGTATGAAGTTCAGAGTTATAGATTTGGCTCAGTGCTCATCTCACACTCCATGCTGCACAGCTTTTTTATTTGTCTCCCAAGGCTGTAAAAAAAGGCATATTTTATCTTACTTTATTTAGAAATGTTTGGAGGATAAACTTCCCTGAGAAGTCATCTAATTTTTACAGGGGTTCTGGTATGACAACATATGTGCAGTATTGTGAAATCCATTGCAGTTCCCATATCATTATTTTTCTAAAAACGGTATATTGCATATAGCTTGAATACAGGCAGACATTGACTCAGTCTGAGGCAGAGATGAGAGAAAGCAAAGTGGTGGTGGTGGTGGTGAAATGGGCCTCAAATGGGAGTCCAGCGTAGGAAAACAGAATAGACTCTCCCTTCACCAGGGTGAAGCCACATTCCCTGGTCAGAAGTCTCGGTGATGAAAGTGGTGTGTGATCTCCCAGGTCATCCTGCGACGCTGCCAATGTTTTCATAAGAGGAGGCTGGGTCCTGGGCGTTTTATCTGCCTGGCCTGGATGGAGCTGGACAGGGGGTGGGGAGGGGATGGACCCTAACCCTCCTTTGTTTGGTTTGCGGGACGGGCAGGACTCTCGCAGCAAGGTGCTTGCTGTCATCACTTTGACCCCTGACCTCGGCCACTGGCAATCCCCAGGACTCCAGAGAAGAGGGCCGCAGGGGCTCTTGGGACAATCACACAGAGGTCAGAGGGCAGGGATGCTGGCCATGTGCACATGTGTCAGGAAATGGACTACACTCTCTCTTCTTCATTCATCAGTATGTCTGGTCTCTAGATTTGTTCTCAGTTATTTACCCTTTAGAGTTTTGTCTGAGGTTTAAATTAATTCTGAGCCAATGTGCAATGGATATCTCTATTGAATGACAGGGTAAATGCCTGATCCAAGTGTGGTGAAGAATTGCCAAAAGCCAGCTTCATGTGGAGCTGTAGCCTGCTCTCAACCTCCCAAATCAACCGTCTCTGCCTCATTTCATAGTGTCTGATTACTATGAGGCTTATGTGTGTTAGCTAGAGTAGTTTTCCCCAGACAGGACAGGCGTTTGTCTTAAATAAAGCTAGAATTATCATTGAAGGGTATGTAGTGGACTTGTCAACAGCAAATAGTGTGCTTGGATCACGTCTGTGCCGAGAGTGTGTTACATGTAACTAATACATTGCCAATCCTGCTGGTCCTCGTTTTGTACAAGGAAGGGAAGAGGTTAAACACACACACATATCGCAACACAAAACAGGTTTCCAACCTTTTTATGCGAGTAAAGTACACGTCGGATATAAAATGTCACGACAGCCCTGATGGAAACAGCAAATCTGTCGGTAAACGTTCCAAATGACGACCAAAGGAAATATGCGACAATGTGGGATCTTTTTATGTCGGTAAGATGTATTATGCGAGAAATGGAGGTGGAAACTTGGAGTCATTTGGAACGTTTATGTTGTGTGGTCCTCCCACTATGACTCGGGAAACCATGCAGTTTATTAGGCTACAGATGAAATAAATGATGATGAACTTCACAGGGTGGTGAAAGTGCATGGGTGTGAGCTTGATACTCCTTTCCAATAAATGTTGAGGGTCTTATTCTGGTGACATGATGACGATGGTGACAGGTGTGCGTAATGAAAGGCAACCTGGCGCCCTCGAGCGCCTGAGAGGGGGAGCAGGCTTGACACATCATATACGTAGCCTACCCGCGCTGTGTCTGCGAGCTGTATAACACAACACGTTTTGTGACAAAACCATCAGCAGGGTTGAAAATGTGATAGAAACCCATTTAACTTGTATTCTTTATTCGGTACATGTCAACACACACAGCCTTTTATCCGCAACAAGTCAATTTGAGAGAAAACACATCTCTGGTGGGAAAATGTGCATATTGTTTTATGTAGATTTTAGAACATTCACATGAAAATATGTCCCCAATTGTATAGAAACCTTGCTACAGACCCTAAGCCTATCACTCAACGGTTGACAGACAGTGTCCAAGGCTGAGATGGGAACTCTCTATTTTAAAAAAACAACTATTTACTCATACTCTCTCTCAAGCCTGTACATTCATTGTCACACACGTTTGCACACACATTCAGACAGGCACACACACAGATTCCTTCCCTCCTTCCCAAGCTTTCGAGCGGATCTCAGAGCTCCAGGTCAGCCACCTGCCTCTAGGCTGGCACATAGTCCAGTCTCCAGACTACCTTCTCCTTCCTATAACTACCACCTCCAAATCAAGTGGAAATATTATGATTGGACAGAGGTCAGTGTCACCCCTGCCCCGCCATCCCCTCCCATGCCCCCTCCAGGCACGCCATTGTAATTCAATGAAATATGTTCTTAAAGAGGATGGAGCAGGAAGAGGCGGCTGGTCAGACACAGGTCAACACAGGCCTTCCAGCACATACTGCAGACAAAAGCTCTCAGTGCTATGGGACACAGAGCCATACTGACATGGATTTACTGATGCCCTCAGCAGTCAGGAGGTCCATATTCACTCTCAATATCATGAAATGTGTGGAGTACCTCTATGACTATGCAGCCTACAAAACGTAACGCAGTACTTTGCATAACATGTAAAAGGAAGAATTCAGATATTTTTACAAGTCCTCCCAAGCTCCCAAAACTATCCTTGTAAAATACTGTATATCTTGTACTTTACATAAATATTTTTGTTTCAGTGGAAAGTAATAGTGTGTTATTTATCTCATAAAAGGTGTCATGTGTGTGAAGTGTCTGGCTGTGTGTCTGTGATTTCCGTCAGATGTTTGAATTACCCTTAAAGTGTCTCGCTCTCGTGTTCTGTGGCCTCTCTCATGGTTAATGGCAACACAGAGAGCAATCACATGTTATATAATAGCCCTGTGTTGTAGACTGTACAGTCACAGAGGAAAAACATCACTAATTAAAAGTCTGTCTTTAATTTGTCAAATCTGGACAGAAAAATCCATCTTTGTAGAACGTAAGCTAGAGGTCCATCTTTGACCCGGCTTGGATACTGTAAAGTTCAGTGTACTGTATACAGCTTGACTTACAGTCTATAAAGAGAAGATGAGAATGCTTATGGTAGAGTACATTTTTGCAGTGTTTTCCCCAGCCATGGGAACCCAGTGTCATCCTTCCACTGATGCTTATTTCATCTGAACACAACTGTGACTGTGTTTCATGTTATCAGGGCTTTAGTCAAGTGGAGGGAAGATGTGTAATGCTGGTTTCCATGTTGTGGTAAAACAGCCTTACAAAGAGGGGACACAATTCTATGAAGCCATGAGCCAAATGAAAAACACGTCTACTTGAAGAATACTGTGAATACTTGAAGAATACTGTGAATACTGTCTGTGGGTAGAGAGTCCATCTCTAACTGTGAAGGCCGGTAGCCCATCTTCCAAAGTAGTTACAGTCTGTGGTCCTATGGCTGTTAGAACAATGTCATCTTATTAGGTTCAACAGAGGAGATGGCTGCCATAAGAATACCACACTAGCAATCTCTGCCTCAGTAAGGCACATTTGTAGTTTAAACTATGATTTTCCTGATCTTTCATAGAAACAAGGATTTGAACTGGAAGGTATTCCTACAAGCATTAAAACAATCTCTTCACATTTGCTTCTCCAATAAGAGGATTATCTCTCTGTGACACTGAATGTGAGGACATTACTACAGCAATAAGATAAAGACAATGATGCAGTTTGATGAACAGGAAATGCCACAAACCTTTGTTGTTCTACGCACAATGTTGAATCAAACATGTTTGTGTTGCAGCCTCTCTAAGGCAGTATTGGTTTATCTGCTAACAGGCCTGGGTGGCGTGTTGTGTTGTGGAGCCGGAGGAGCTGGCATCCTCTCTGCCCAACAGAGCTGTCAGGTATTGCAAAAAAACTAACCTCTTGAGCAGAGGTCACCATGAGGAGGAAACAGAGAGGGCCACTCACAGGCCTAATACCTAGGAATGTCCTGACAGAGACTAGAAAGGAGCCCTTTCAAACAGCCACCTAATCAGAGTCATGTTCTTCATTTAATTTGCGAGGACACTTGCATGTATGAAGATGTCCTTTATTCACAGTTCATTCATTCCCAGGGTTGGGGAATTGAGTAACACAAGAAGTTGGGGGGGCGGGGGTCTTCTCCATCTCTCCCTCCATAAACCCATACATACATCAAAACATTTATTTCACTCTTTGCTTCACTTGCCCGCTACCCAATTCAATGTAAATGCAATTTTACTTCAACAATAGTAATCTGATCTTATTTATGTACATTTACATAGTTGATTGGTGTGTGAATATGTGAATGTGTGCTCTTGTGTCACAGGCTGGGCGAATGAGCAATCAAACTGCCAGGATTTTTTAATGAAATGTACTAATAATGTTTGATCACATTAACTAATATAAGGACCCACAAAGACCTTCCAAGTGAATGTGAGTGCCTTGATATTTAGCCACTGATAACATTGAGGAAAGGTTAAGGCTTGGCAGGTTACGGCCCGACTGGTTGAATGGTTTTCTCTGTGATACACTTGGGTCAGCTATCAGTTTGACCCCTCTCATCTGGAGAAGACCTGACCTGGGATGTCACTGATAGGGCACACGTGAGCAGTATTATTAGTGAGTACGTAGTGCATAAAGGGCACATTTGCACTGTAATTGTAGAAGTGTAGAACAGTTTAAAGTGTAGCCCCTGTGGTCCAAACCTGTTAGATATTGCAGGTTGTGGGGGTCAGCCAGGTTGGCAATAAAGCCCTGTTCATCCTGTTTGGAAGGTCCAAATGATTTCAGATAGAGCTGTGTGTGCTGTTTACGGACTCTTGGGTCACATGGGTCCTGCTGGTCTTCATAGTATTTAAAAATATATATATATATTTTTTAGTATAGACCAGAACCTTGAGTCCCTCGTCCTGTCTCCCAATGGACAGACACAGGATCCAAAGTCAGTGTTCTCTCTCTATTCCTCAGTCTGGATGGACACTACAGGAGAGCCTGCAAACAACATATAACAGTGTTATAGTCCTTAAGGATGATACAACACTGAAACTAGATTTGTCCTCTTCCAGATTTGGTGGAAATCCCCTAACATAATACAATGGTACTAAAATAAATGGAATGGTTCCAGAGGGGTTTCAGACAAGCACCACATCCTACAATAAAACTCCCAATCTCAAGTGAATCTGAACAGACTTGGCTAACCTCTGACCCTTATGGTCTCTCCCCTCATCCTCTCCTCTGAACTCTAAAATATAACCAACATGAATAAACTGCACAAGAACAATGTAAACCAATTAATTTGATTAACATAGAACCATGCCGCAAAAAAAGGCAAGAATAATCAATTTGTCTTAGTATATTATGACATCCGCTGAGTGAAAGGGAGCGGACGGAGTGGAAGGTCGGGCCTGGAGGGAAGAGGAAGCTGAGTTTAGTGGTCTGCTAGCTGTGCCTGAGGCCAGCTATAGCTCAGCTAAGAACAATGGAGGCCACAGACAGAAGCCCAAGCAAGCAGAGCCCCATTCCACAGCTACAGCCCAGCAGGGGATGGCATGGTTGGGAAAAGAGGCAAACATCACATGTGACAACGTTATGTCCATATGGGTGTCTTCCCATCTCTACTCTGTGAATATACAAACCTAATTCACTTGAATTTATGATATTACAGGATATCTGGTAACATTTCCTTTTAAGGTGTGCTTGTTACAGTGTAATTACATGTGTAATTACACTGTAACAAGTATTGGAGTTAACTGTAATAACTGATAGTTACAATGTAATAACAAGATGTACCTGGTAGTAATTGCGGTCTGTAATTACAGAAGTATAACAGCGAATGCTTGTTGCCATGCTTGTTACAAATGGGCAGGTTTCCACTAAGTTCACCAACGTATACAGTTCATTACAGTACATCACCCATTCTGACAACCTGGCTCTCATTTTCAAGCTTCTGGAAGTGCGACCCAAATGGTAAATAAATACACTAGTACACCAGATTGCATGTTTTATCTGCATAAGTACAGGGTAATAACTAGGTGTTACACTTAATTTTAACTAGCCAAATTCTGTGTATCTGGAGGGGTACCTACTTGTAATCATAGTGTACTGATAGCCAGTGGTGAAAAAGTACCCAATTGTCATACTTGAGTAAAAGTAAAGATACCTTAATAAAAGGTCACCCAGTAAAATACTCACTGAGTTAAAGTATTTGGTTTTAAATATACTTAAGTATCAAAGTAAAAGTATTATATAAGTAATTATATTAACCAAACCAGACAGCACGATTTTCTTATTATTTAAATGTATGGATAGCCAGTGGCACACTCCTAAACTCAGACATAATTTACAAACAAAGAATTTGTGTATAGTGAGTCCACCAGATCAGAGGCAGTAGGAGTGACCAGGGTGGTTCACTTGATAAGTGTGTGAATTGGACCATTTTCCTGTCCTGCTAAGCATTCAAAATGTAACAAGTACTTTTGGGTGTCAGGGAAAATGTATGGAGTAAAAAGTACATGATTTTATTTAGAACTGTAGTGGAATTAAAGTAAAAATTGTCAAAAGTATAAATAGGAAAGTTAAGTACAGATACAGTAAAATAAAATAAAATATGTTACGAATATATTCTGTTTAAGATCCAAATGACACCTGCATCTTTAAGTACTGGTACTTTAGTTTACACCACTGCCAATAGCATCCCAACACACCATTTTCAGCCTGAACAAACCACATTATATGTGTTAGCCAATTTAGAACCGATCACTTCATTGACACGACTCTGCACTAAAAAGCTCTGGAGTCTAGTGTCCAGGCCCAGGTAAAGCTTTCGTTTCAAATGAATGGAAGTTTATGAGCGCAATGGCACAAATGGGTTCACTAACGGTTCACATAAAACACTGTTAAAGAACGTTCTCACTTTTGGATGGGATGCATTGGTGCTATTATTTATTTAAGGCATCATGTTAAGGAATTAAAATGGACCTGACAGCATATTAGTAACATGAAATCTGATTAAAATCGGTTCATATACACCCCCAGGAAGAATATGACACATTTAACTAAATAAAATCTGACAAGTGACCACTTTTCACATTTTCATAAATTCTTAGAACGTTTGGGAATTACACATGCGAAGGTATTTGTGAAACATCTATAGCAATATAGAGTGGGAAAGCGGCCGTGCGTTTGGACAATTAATAGATACTGGAGTAATTAAACCTAATAAAACCATTTGTCTCGTCCAGGACCGGAGTCTACGCAGACCTGTGCACCATAGCCAATCGAGGCCTTTATGCAAACAACCCATTGCCAAACAGGCTTACCAACATTCACTTTGAACTGGACTTTTCTTGCTAGCTAACCAAATGACACCAGCATCTCTAGCTGTGAATATCCTCCGAAAAACAATATGAGGGGAAAAAGTCAGTTGCTCACCCACTCCTTCAATGACATGACATTACATCCTCCTAACAGCTAGCTATCTATTTAATGTTAGGCTCTTTTTTTTAGCTTGCTATATAAAAATATACGCTAGCCTATTAGCCACGTTATAACTGAGTTGTGATCATTAGCCTTGCTAGTTTGATTGTATTGAAATTCCCAGCCTTAGTTACAGTCGGTTTTTGTCCAGATTATTGAGTCATTGAAACTGAAACAGTGCATCCCGAACAGTCAGCAAACAATGTACCAGGCCAGCTGTGATTTACAACCTGATAGCAAATTTTTTGGACTACCAAGAAATGTATTTGTGAATTATATTAATCTAATCATGCATTGAACTGCATCCATCTATTCTGCCAAAAATACCTCAGTGTACGTCATGGAACGCTGAGTCAAGTAGAACCTGTTTTTAAAACGTCTTATAAAGTTGGGGTTGTAACATAAACTGGGAATGTTATATTTTTGACTGATATTATGATTGTCTGTTTGTTTCATATTTACAAAGTAGTTAAAACGCTGTCAGTTCCACTTTACGGCATAATGTCTTCCCAATCTGTGACAATGCTGATTTTCTCATTAATTAAACATTTGATGTCAATACAGTTTTCTGTTCCCAAAACTAGAATATGTTACAAACAGACTCAGACTAAGTTGTGTAGACTTTACCCTTTTCCAAAGTTTTTAAAATTTAATTGTGTTGTTTAGAAGGAGTGCAAGGGCAAATTGAGTTATTGCCCACGCACACGTCCCAGAGTAGGCATTCCCTAACGGAAATATGCTAATTTAGTTTGTTATAAAAATCTTTGGCGTTAACAAGCACTTTTACATCTAGGTAGGCCTAGACTAAACTGTAGAAGGCATGATGATAATAACTAGTATAGGCTAACGTGGTGTCTAATGCTAAAATGTCATACATTCTTCTTCTCTACCACAGATTTCAACAAGGTCTCAGACTCTAGGATGGGAAATGCTTACAAGAAAGAAACAAACAGACAGAGACATATTTCCATTGCTACTTGTAATGTTAAAAAGAGGAGAAAAAGGCAATCTGATTTTTTCTAAATGACCTATCTAGGCCACTCACCATTTTATAGTCTACAGATTTGAGTCACCACTAGAAAAGTTATTTTTATGTTTTGTCTTTGTTTAATCTAACGAGTCCAATTATTAATCTAACAATAAATATCCTAATTATTTAGTAAGAAATGCTAAATCTTTTTACATGTTGTGATAAACTTGACTAAAGTAGAAGTTCATCTATTGTTTGTAGGTATTTTCACTTGGTAATGAGTAGTAGGCCAAAGTAATTATATAGAAATACCTATATCCTGTGTAACACCTAGTAATTACATTGTACTTATGCAGATATTACATGTACTCTGTGGTGTACGAGTGTGTTTATTTTTCACTTGGATGGCACCTTCAGAAGCTGACGATTAGATTGTCAGGATGGGCAATGTACTTTGTAGGTATACTATACTAAGTACCCCTCAAGATACACATGATTTAGCTAATTAAAATGAAGTGTAACAACAAGTAATTACATTGTACTTAGGCTTTGAAATAGTGTCTCATTCCTCATCTGGGATGACATTCGTACTAGATCTTTTTTCCTAAGCTCAACCAATTAAACCCATTTGGTATGCATTATTTTGGGAGCAAGTGCTAACAACAACATTGACTGGAGATATACACTGAACAAAAATATAAAAGCAACATGCAACCATTTGAAAGACTTTAATGAGTTACAGTTCATATAAAGAAATCTGTCAATTGAAAATCATTAGGCCCTAATCTATGGATTTCACATGACTGGGGATATAGATATGCATCTGTTGGTCACAGATACCTTTAAAAAAAACATAAGGGCGTGGATCAGAAAACCAGTCTCCTTCGCATAGTTGATCAGGCTGTTGATTGTGGCCCGTGGAATCTTGTCCCACTCCTCTTTAATGGCTGTGCAAAGATGCTGGATATTGGCGGGTGCTGGAATATGTTGTTGTACACGTTGATCCAGAGCATCCCAAACATGCTCAATAGGTGACATGTCTGCTGAGTATGCAGGCCACGGAAGAACTGAGACATTTTCAGCTTCCAGGAATTGTGTACAGGTCCTTGCAACATGTGACTGTGCCTTTCCATGCTGAAACATGAAGTGATGGCAGCAGATGAAAGGCACGACAATGGGCCTCAGGATTTCGTCACGGTATCTCTGTGCAATCAAATTGCCATTAATAAAATGCAATTGCGTTCATTGTCCATACCTTATGCCTGCTCATACCATAACCCTACTGCAACCATAGGGCACTCTGTTCACAACATTGACATCAGCAAACCGGTCGCCCACATGATGTCACATATGCTGTCTGCCATCTGCCCGGTACAGTTGAAACCAAGATTAATCCGGGATTCTTCTCCAGCGAAGGTGAGCATTTGCCTGCTGAATTTCGTTACGATGCCGAACTGAAGTCAGGTCAAGACCCTGGTGAGGACATTGAGCACACAGATGAGCTTCCCTGAGACAGTTTCTAACAGTTTGTGCAGAAATTCTTCGGTTGTGCAACCCCACAGTTTCATCAGCTGTCTGGGTGGCTGGTCTCAGACAATCCCGCAGGTGAAGAAGGCGGATGTAGAGGTCCTAGACTGGTTTGGTCACACATGGTCTGCGGTTGTGAGGCCAGTTGGACGTACTTCCAAATTCTCTAAAATGACAATGAAGACGGCTTATGGTAGAGGAAATAACATTACATTATCTTGCAACAGCTCTGGTGGACATTACTGCAGTCAGCATGCCAATTGCACACTCCCTTAAAACTTGAGACATCTGTGGTATTGTGATGTGTGACAAAACTGCACATTTTAGAGTGGCCTTTTATTGTCCCCAGCACAAGGTGCACCTGTGTAATGATCATGCCATTTACTCAGCTTCTTGATTTACCACACCTGTCAGGTGGATGGATTATCTTGGCAAAGGATAAATTATCACTAACAGGGATTGAAACAAATGTGTGCACAACATTTTGAGAAATAAGATTTGTGTGTGTATGGAACATTTCTTTGATATTTTATTTCAGCTCATGAAACATGGGACCAACACTTTACATGTTGCAAAAAAAAGAGGAAGAGAAACAATAGTAGATTTTGGTAGACAGAAGGTGCTCTTTGGTAAAATGGGTAAATTGGTCATCAAAAAGAAAGGAGGACTTCATATAATGAATTAAAATGACTTTATTTGGCCTCCCGGGTGGTGCAGTGGTTAAGGGCGCTGTACTGCAGCGCCAGCTGTGCCATCAGAGTCCCTGGGTTCGCGCCCAGGGTCTGTCGTAACCGGCCGCGACCGGGAGGGGAGGTCCGTGGGGCAACGCACAATTGGCCTAGCGTCGTCCGGGAGTCGCTGGACGACGAAATTGGGGAGAAAAAGGGGTAAAATTCAACAACAAAAAATAAATCAATCAATCAATTTAAAAAATACTTTATTTGTAAGGCATGTTCAAAGGGAACAAAGATTTAAAATTCTGACGCGTTTTTCCAATCAACCCTGACTTTAATTTAACCTTTATTTAACCAGGCAAGTCAGTTAAGAACATATTCTTATTTTCAATGACGGCCTGGGTTAACTGCCTGTTCAGGGACAGAACGACAGATTTGTACCTTGTCAGCTCGGGGGTTTGAACTCGCAACGTTCCGGTTACTAGTCCAACGCTCTAACCACTAGGCTAACCTGCCGCCCCTGCCGATTTGAAGAGTTGATTACAGAATTCATTGGACAATACCTAGTAAGCAATACTATACACATTCAAAAGTGTAGATATGCTATCAAATTTCTTATAACATATCTATAGTTTTTCACTTTTGAATGTGTATAGTATTGCTTACTAGGTATTGTCCAATGAAACGAATCAGTTTTTAATCTTTGTTTCCATGTTCAGTATATTTTGAACAGTGCACATTCATGGGTAAGTCATTTGATCGTAATGAGTGTAGGCTATAATCTCTCAGACACCAAGCGCACCCAGAAGGGTTCCAAACCTTTGTCACAGTTGTTAATGCATCGGATGCAGCTGAGAAGAAGTTGGTGAATTTAATGGAAACCTGCCCATTTGTAACGAGCATGGCAACAAGAATTTGTTGTTACACTGCTGTAATTACAGACTGCAATTACTACCAGTTGCATGTTGTTATTACACTGTAACTATGAGTTGTTACCGTTAACTACAATACTTGTTACAATGTAATTACACATGTAATTACACTGGACCCCTTAAACGGAAGCGTTACCAGATATCTTAATGATTCGTTTTATGAGAAGCCGTGATAATAAGTAATGATTTAGTATGGCTGTATATGTTCACTTTAGTGTCTCGGGGGCCAACTCAAATGTTGAGAGTGTGATTCAGCAGTAGCTGTTCAGGTGCGTCAAGCGATAAAACCAGTCTGTCATCAGAATGTCTTTCCAGTGGTACAGTAGGTTTCAGGTAGTGTACCTTGACAATAGGTAGTGAAAGGGGTAATAAGTAGCGCCAGCATGTGGTATCCAAGGCTGAGTTCTGGGTTCCACCTTGGTGCCAGCTGCTGCGGCTGTAATAATAAAGCTGTACAATACGTCCTGCCCGCTGCCCGCATGGGGAATCAGTAGCAGTGATTTGAAATAAAACTTAACAACCAATCAGAAATAGCAAACTCCCCAGGACAAGCTTTGCTGTGCTCCACTCACAGTCTTTGTTCATAGCTAATGAGCTATGGTTGTTTAGAAACACATGTTTTTTCCATAAGATTTAATGATTTCCTAATATAGTGGCTTGCAGCATACTAGAGCATAACACAGCAATTATATTCCTATAATGATGGCCATTATAGAGGACCTTTCTCTGGATATTGTATGATGTTGGCAAAGTCTAACACCAGGCTTGTTATGGCACGGACTCATGTAATGAGAGCACGGCAGCCATGTTGTAGTCCTGGTCCATCGACTACTGTTGCCTTGAAAATGGTGCACGTTTATTTGGTAGATTTGCTACTGTTTGCTATGGTTTACAATGTGGACAGTCACAATACTCTTGCGTGTTAGACCATAAAGCACATATCTGATTAGTGAGATATCAGCCCAAAAGGTTAAACTTTACACACAATTTAAGGTGAGTTACTAAATCGACAAGTTTGGATGAAGATAAACGTTTGGATGGAAGTTAATGTAATCTAATATTGGTCCGGAATTCCTCTCAGGGCCTCTGGGGTATGACATATGATTATGGAAACACACCAAGATGTGAAAACGTTGGACATGTGAGAAGAGAATCCTAAAAATGAAAGCAAGAGGGGCTAAGTTGATTAGACGATTGGACAGGGGGTGTGTGGTGCGAGCGCTGGCAGTACCCCGGTCTAGAAGGGCTGCTGGCCACGTGCCGATCAGAACTTGTGACTGAGGGGACTATCAAAGGTAAGGACCTCCGGCCGGGTCGGGATACAAAGAGGCCACTGAACAGTTGGCCTTTTCATTTCATGCCTGACATCCATGTCCTTCTGCTGCTGATTCAATTTCAACTAATTACTCAATTAAAATCACATGCAGGAGCAAGTAACCTTTTTTTTAAAGAGCTTCAGCTCCAAAATAACTATTTCTACATCCCCCAGAGTGTCTGGTGAAGAGAATTCCTACATGACATGGCAGAACAGGCCCATTATCCCATTTTTAGCACTTTTATACAACCAGCCATTAAATTGGCCACTCGTTAGTGAAAGACATTAATCAGAGGACATACTGTATATATATATTTTATTTTACCTTTATTTAACTAGGCAAGTCAATTAAGAACTCATTCTTAATTACAATGACCGCCTGCCAGGACGACGCTGGGCCCATTGTGCGTCGCCCGCCCTATGAGACTACCAATCGTGATACGGCCTGGATTCAAACCAGGGTCTGCAGTGATGCTGAGATGCAGTGCCTTAGACCGCTGCCCCACTCGGGAGGTTCATAGGTTCATTTAGCACTGTTTTTCTTTACAGCGGTTACAATTTTTGTAGTTTTCTCCATGCTACAATATATGGACACCAATATTAAAGTTATATAAATTCTTCTGAAAGTGGATCCAATTATCATTCCCCTAAATTACATGTTTTAATGTCTACTTCTCTATTGCATTCCTTAGGTTTATTTCCCAGGCTACTTAGAGCCAGGGATTCTCCCTCCTCTCCATTCTGCTCCCTACAGGACTAGCTTTACAGATTTGGTGAGGCCTATAGCACACAGAGAAGGGAGAGGTTGCTTGTCGAGGAAGATGTGAGGAAGAGGAAATGGGGTCTGGCATGTTGACTCAGGAGTAGGCCCCTCTGGACCCCTCAACGGACAGCTATTAAAGTTTAATTGCTAGGCTCGCCTATCATGGAAGTCCTCAGAGCTCTGTAGGGGTAAATTGCTGAGCTACTGGGGAAGGAAGGTCATTTGTTGAATAAGGCCCAGTCATGGTTTAGGTAGATGTCTGCCCAGCTAACAACAAACACTCTCACAACTTTATGGAGAACATTCCCTTAAGAGTGCCTAACGTTTTCATAAGAACATTCCAGTGATGTCTTGAAAACAGTCCTTGCACCATTCACTTAATGTCAAACGGAACTTGCCCAGAACGTGGTCACCATGTTTTCAGAATATTCAATATTAATATTACGTTTCATCAGAACATTGCAAGAATATTACAATGTCCAGTTTTCTAAGGGTTTGGAGAATTTTCCATCAACGTCAAGCCAAACATTCACAGAACATGGTTGCCATGTTTTCAGAACATAAGATAATGTTCTCTCTCCCTATAATTGTTAGCTGGGTGGATGTTCAGAGGATGCTGCTCACCTGAGAACTCAGTGCTGCGTCACTACTACATCTACAACATAACACGATGTTACTGTAGGTTACAGTGTGTGGTAAAGTAACAAAAAACACAATGGATGTTAGGGAACATTGTGTCCAGCCCCAATTTTCTCTTTCCCTCCCAGGAAAAATAAGGAGTATCTGAGCTTTGTTTCTGGGTTATTTGCATAATTCACTTTGATGGGTGAATACTTGTCTCCATCCCTCGGTCTCTTTTGTATCTGAAGATTACAAAGGGACTGTTTCCAGCGCCACGCAGGCTACCAGGAGAAGACTATCAAAGGGAAGGACTGGGCTTTTAAGTCAGGACCCTTCGATTGTATTACAGATTGGTTCCAGGTGAGGCAGCTTTGGTAAGCTCAGCCAGAGGAAAATTGCCCTCCATGGAGTGCCGGCGAGAGGCAGGGAAGCTTCACGGTTGGCATGGCACTCCAGAATTCCAAAACTACTCACGTTCAGCAGGATTTCGGAGGGATGAACACCGGACCTCAAAAATCTTGTTGTGGTTGATCACAGTTCCATTAAAAGCTAAGCCAGAGAAAGGGGTACAGGGTGTCTGTCTATTTCAAAATATTATGTTGGAATAGCTGGATAGTATGGTCATGCACAGACTTCAACTGTCGCCATAATGGTCAAATTATCCCTTTGATTCCCTCAGAAAATAAGTCCAGGATTTATCTTTCAAACTGAGACATTCTCCAGCTCCTCTTTAGTGTTGACATGATTTTGTAAATTAGAGGTTCATCTTCATTTCCATCTCATTCACACATCATGACAGGAATCTCTATCTGCAGGACTCCTGACTGCTGAGAATCTTGCAGCTTTTACTAAAGAGAATACCAATCCTATTGATTAAGACTGACTTCCGGTTGTGTCTTGGTTATTCTGATAACAGCTAGTTTTGAGGATTGATATGAATGACACTGAAAAATCACAAATGTGGCCATTGTTCTTGTTTTTCTTTATGTAGATTGAATTCATTGAGTTTTAACAGTGACAGAGACCAAATTCCTTGGTACGTGGAATGGAAGCAGAAAATGAAGGTTTGGTGCAGAACAGGTGCATACGGAATGTTGATCTTTGATATACTTGTTGATAATAGAGCAGATCCTCGCCTTGAGGGTCACCCAGCTAGCCTTAACTCCCTCCCTCACTGGTGTTGCTGTATCTCTGCCGTCTGTCATCATCTTCTTTCAATAGACCCGTGCCCACTGCCCATGATGCCAGGTCTCAGAGCCAAGCCTGTCTGTTCAGTTAAACGCATCATAAACCAGTCCTCAGGGAAACACTAAACAGATCTTGGATTGTTGTACATGTATGTAGAGCTGGTTGTCCTGGGCTCCCTCTGCACGCAGCAGTGTCAGCTCTGATCTAAAGCAGGCTGCGTGTGGAAAGGCCAATTAGGCAGAGACTTTTCTGAGGACGACGTATGCGTGCCAGGCCTTGCCATTCTACATCACTCACCTGCCCCAACAGATTGTCCTAGACACTGCAACCTCCGCTCATGTTTTTGAACTGGGGGGGATTTTTAAAAAAAATCATCCTTAATTGGGTGTTCTTCTTTGTTGTCAAGGTTTTTTGAAGCAGAGCACAAATGAAAAGAATAATGTATTTTAGTTTTGCAATACGCTATACAAAGGTACAAATCAAATGTCCCCTGCCATCATCCTTCAAAGTGCCCCAGTCTGGATTTCCTCTGTGTTACTTCTGTCAGATCTTAATTCATCTAATTTTCCCTCTTTTGAAAAAACATACTGTGAGTCAATCATCAACACTCTACTTCCAAATAGCATCAGCTAGCAGAGTTAGTAAGGCAGTGGACCAGCGCGAGTGAGGAGGCCAGGTTATTTTCGTGGGAAAAATGTAATCTTGTAATGGTTCACCAATTCCCCACTGATTAAGTTTACACTGAGAGGAAAGATTGTTTCCACCTTTGCAGAGGGTCGAGCTCAACAACAAAGAGTCTTCGGTGGACCTCTGTAGTCTGCACTATCACTCCACCCTCCTCCTAGGCCACACAGAGCAAATAAGCTGTTATTCCACTGTTGTTTAGAAGGATTGCAGAGGGATTGGTCCTGTAATGAAAAGAAAATAGAGGCGATGTTCCCATGACGGACATGGTAAACCGAATCGAGACGGGGCGCACCGTTGGCTCTGAGTTCACACCTCTGGTCCCGGAACCCCATCCCTTAACGCCCATCCCCCAACCCTCACTGACTCACCCTTTCCAAAGAACCTGATCCTGCCTGGAGGCCCATGAGGTCACGTCCTGGTGAGGATTTGTTTGATTTCTCTAATCACTGCTGAGGCTCTTCTTGTCTTTGTTTGCTTTGTAGAACAAGCAGTAAACACACATGCTTAAGATGGTTGTATGGCACACAGACAGAGAGAGCAGCGGACAACTGCCGGAGGACACCGAACTCTTGATTGCATTGAAGGTCATGGTAATTACTTTGTCATGTGCCTGTCCTGAACTACTCTGACTGTGCCGATTGTATGTCAAAATATGACGAGGGCATTGCAATTGATTCAAAACAAATTGACAAGAAAATATACTGGTCACACGTCACACACAAAGTGAATCCTAAGACATTCCTAAGTGAACAGCAGTGTTTGCGTTGTCAAACAGAGTGCCACTCCATATGTTAACTTAGAGATCAGCTCAGCTAGGTGGATATCCAGCCTCCTCTTGTAAACAGAGCTTTGTTTCTGTTGGACCCTAACCCCCTCTCTGGTGGTAGGGGATCAGAGGGGTCATCTGTGATTGGACTAAACGCCAGGACCACTTGCCAAGCCGAAAGGCAATGTGGGAGCTTCAAGACCGAGTGGAACACTCTGGCCATGTCTCACAGGGGGAACAGGTGGGTGGGTGGGGCTAGCTGGACCCCTGAAGAGAGAGACCCACAGGGTGGGAGGAAGCTGCTGTGAATGAAAACCAGGAGAGGGAGGAAGTGCAGTGTTTATGCTGCTCATGGTCTCCTCTCTTCACTGTCAGGGAGAAACAAGCCCTGCTGGAGGTAGGTAGAGCCTGCCTGGCCTGGCCTGGCCTTACTCCACTAACTGGAGAGCCTGCAGGGCCAGAACCCTGCTGACTGTTACTATGTATAGGCTCTACCCCTCTTGTCAGGACCCCAGCTGTCTACCCTCGGAACTCCCTGCTGCTCCATGAGTTGGTGGGAAAAGGAGATGACATGGGTTCGATATGGACCTGTTTCTGACAACAGGGTCGTCCTGATTCATACGTCTAAATTTGAGCAGAGACATGTTGATTCTTCAATATGAAATAGTGACTGAGTATAGGATTTAGTGCCAAAAGACGTTTTCTGCCTCGGCTGATCTGTAAACTGTAAGTGGTTGGAATCAGCACAACCAAATGTAATGCAACTCTCTGCAGAGGACACGCCATCATAACTTTGTCATAATAATCCACTGTCCAAAACTCTCCCCCGTAGAGTTCGGAGGCAGTTGTTTAGTTGTTTATTGTTTGGTACTGTGTGTTGTCATGGTTAGATCATGACGTGAGCAGTAATGGTCTTTTCTCAAATCTCATTTGCTCCTTTCCAGATAACCATCAGTTTTACAATATTTGAAAAACACATTTGTTTGTGTGGAGTAATAGTTTGTGTGGAGTAATAGTTTGTGTGGAGTAATAGTACTCTGGTCATTTCTTGAGTCTTTGGCTCTTAAAGGGAAATATAATTTATGTTACAATGACACACTGTCCACTGTTGGTATTTTTTGTTTTGACTGGTTTAGGTCAGGTGATAATTACAGTGTTATGTTACATTATATTAGAGGGATAAACAAGATACTGAATAAACTATGTGATTCATATAATATCACATAACATACCAATGCATACTGGTGGTCTGCAGTCACTGTCTTCTGGTATAAAAAATGTAGACTGGTCTTAGTCTAAAAACGATATGCTCAATTTGAACATTTCTGAGCAAGATAAACCAACAAGATTCAAAAGCTGTGGATGTGGCCCTTGTGGGTGAAATCAATTGAGAGGTACACAATTTTCCTAACGTGAGGCCATTCTCCCACAATGAATGCACAGTCACACCACCACCACCAGGTCTGGAACTGAACTATAACTACATAATGAACCATCTGGTCTCTGATGTTGGACTACAACATTGCACACAAACACAGATACACACGCAGCACACCGCAAGGGCCTGCACAGTGTCTCCAATCACACATTTCCACACATATACAGGTACACACACTCTCTTACACTCCCTGACACGCAAATACACACATGCACGCACACACACAGGCCTGTTGATGTGTGTGAAACACGTAGGTGCAGCTCTGCAGTGAGTCTTTATGAGCTTTGAACTGCACATAGTGTGTTTTGAAGGCTCCTTTCAGGGTCTTGGATTGGACGCCGCCCACCTATTGCCTGCCAGGAAGTGTGTCTGATGTGGAGTCTGAATGCTCCGCAGACTTCCTGGTACTGACGCATGCCCATGGTGTAATGTCAAACCCTACCTTGTCTTAACAGCTCCTCAGCCTCAATCTAAACCCTGACCCCAGATCATCCACAGAGCCCCACCACGTCACCCTTTCAACCCCATCACCATGCCCATTCTGAGACCTGCTGGGCCGATGGGGTCAGCCAGCGCCTCACGTCAGCCCTAAAGAAACAGGAAAGAGAGAGAGTGGCTCATGTTATTCAGAATAGCAACCAAAGTTAATTAAATGAAGCCTGTCTGTTCCTGAAGTCTCCTTCTGGGGAAACGCTGACAGGTTCCAGAGCCCTGGTCCAGTCCAACCAGACTGCAGAAAGACACCACAGAGGACTGGTCCAGCCCAACCAGACTGCAGAGAGACACCACAGAGCCCTGGTCCAGTCCAACTAGACTGCAGAGAGACACCACAGAGGACTGGTCCAGTCCAACCAGACTGCAGAGAGACACCGCAGAGCCCTGGTCCAGTCCAACTAGACTGCAGAGAGACACCACAGAGGACTGGTCCAGTCCAACCAGACTGCAGAGAGACACCACAGAGCCCTGGTCCAGTCCAACTAGACTGCAGAGAGACACCACAGAGCCCTGGTCCAGTCCAACCAGACTGCAGAGAGACACCACAGAGCCCTGGTCCAGTCAAACCAGACTGCAGAGACACCACAGAGCCCTGGTCCAGTCCAACCAGACTGCAGAGAGACACCACAGAGCCCTGGTCCAGTCCAACCAGACTGCAGAAAGACACCACAGAGGACTGGACTGCAGAGAGACACCACAGAGGACTGGTCCAGTCCAACCAGACTGCAGAGAGACACCACAGAGGACTGGACTGCAGAGAGACACCACAGAGGACTGGTCCAGTCCAACCAGACTGCAGAGAGACACCACAGAGAACTGGTCCAGTCCAACCAGACTGCAGAGAGACACCACAGAGAACTGGTCCAGTCCAACCAGACTGCAGAGAGACACCACAGAGGACTGGTCCAGTCCAACCAGACTGCAGAGACACACCACAGAGCCCTGGTCCAGTCCAACTAGACTGCAGAGAGACACCACAGAGCCCTGGTCCAGTCCAACCAGACTGCAGAGAGACACCACAGAGCCCTGGTCCAGTCAAACCAGACTGCAGAGACACCACAGAGCCCTGGTCCAGTCCAACCAGACTGCAGAAAGACACCACAGAGGACTGGACTGCAGAGAGACACCACAGAGGACTGGTCCAGTCCAACCAGACTGCAGAGAGACACCACAGAGGACTGGACTGCAGAGAGACACCACAGAGGACTGGTCCAGTCCAACCAGACTGCAGAGGACTGGACTGCAGAGACACCACAGAGAACTGGTCCAGTCCAACCAGACTGCAGAGAGACACCACAGAGAACTGGTCCAGTCCAACCAGACTGCAGAGAGACACCACAGAGAACTGGTCCAGTCCAACCAGACTGCAGAGAGACACCACAGAGGACTGGTCCAGTCCAACCAGACTGCAGAGACACACCACAGAGCCCTGGTCCAGTCCAACCAGACTGCAGAGAGACACACACCACAGAGGACTGGTCCAGTCCAACCAGACTGCAGAGAGACACCACAGAGGACTGGTCCAGTCCAACCAGACTGCAGAGAGACACCACAGAGCCCTGGTCCAGTCCAACCAGACTGCAGAGAGACACCACAGAGGACTGGGGAGTTCTGGGACACACAGGAATCACAATAGACCCTTCTCCTCAGGGAAATACACCAGACATCAGCATGTGTGTTCAGCTATAAGCAGGCTAGTCAGAAATGGTCATACACACTGTTTGGTCCAAATATGTGCACGCTTGCTCATGCACATGAAAGCATCCTGCCCTGCGTATTTTGGAGCGCAGTCATATAGCTAATTTTGCCTATGATCTGTAATTGCATATCCTGTGTTTCTCATAACCATTCCATTACCATAGGTTCAGGCATACTGTGTATTTCAGAGGCTTTCTCCTCCTCTGTCCCTATGATTTATGTGGAGCATATGTGTTTTATCTGTGATACAGTGTGATGTAGGCTCTCTTTTTCAATCATCCTCTCCTAGTCCCTCTTTTTCTCTCTCACTTGCTATTTTCCACATTCTGTATGCCAAGATGTTCCCTGGAGAAAGGAGTAGTTATTGATCGCATTAATATTACTAGTCTCTTCTCCTTCCTATCTTAGGCAGAGACAGTGCAAGAGCGTAATCATTTTAATGACCTCTCATCCTAGTTAAAACCGAATGGTCAACCCTTTTCATTTTTCTGCATATTTATCCAGTGAGCTGACCATCTACTCAAGAGCTCTGCTACAGAGATTTCAATGAGCTCGTGGACTGATACCATCAACATGAATGAGGATACCTCCAAAAACATGTTTCTCGTTTGACTCGTTTGGATGAAATGTCAATTTCTGTTATCTGCAGATCAGTTTTGTTTTGTTTTTCTAAAGTGGATAGATTTCACCCGAGGTAATAGTGGAAGTCTAAAACCCTCCATAAAGCTAGAACACAAACACTGGCCTGAAGCGGAGGCTCTCCGGCTCCAAGTTTCGGTTTAGATTTCCATCTGAACTGATTAAAATCTGAATTTCAAGTAAACATGACAGATTCCATCTGCTTTAATGTAAAAACGAGAGAGTTTTGATGACAAGAGCAGAATGTTTTAAAGAAATGCACAGCTAGGTATTTCAGGTCAACTCATCACTGTCTTTTCTCCTAACCTCCTGTTGTGATCTAGTTGAAACCCTCTTTGTGTGGCCCATGAGGGTTTTCATTGGCAGAGCACACAGAAATATCACAAGGGGCTTTGAAGCTGATTTCAAATGAGACCTAAAGTGAAGCAGACAAAACGTGTAGTCCAACATTGAGCGTGGCAGGTCACAGACTCCCATTCAACTATGTGACCCCTCCATATGTGTCCAGGCTTGGATCTGAAAGATGGGTGAGCAGTGCAGTTGGATCACAGTGGTTGAGCTCAGATTTAGTAGGATACACAGTCACACCCCTGGATGGGGGAAAGTCTGAGATCCAGCACAGGGTGTGAGACCCAACCCCGCCTCTCGACTCATAGGAGACGAGAGGAGGAGCGAACCAAAGATCCAGTACCCATTGGTACCCCTTTACTTTCTGCCCTGCAGGATTTAATCATTGATGATCCCTATTTTCTGCCTTGTAGTAGTAATAGGAGTATCATTTTATGTCACGCATGATCTCTTCAAGGGACACATGTTTGAAAAGCCATCTGAAAAAAATGCCATCTCACAAAAAAGAATGGTAGGAGACAAGGGAGTGTGCAACAAACCTCTTGTCTATCGTCCGGGAATGAAGAGGGTTGAGGGATTTATTGCATAGTGACTGAACAGTATCAGATCCAGAAGTGCTCTAGTATAGAAAATATGGTGATGGTTTAAATAGGAGATAGCATTATGGCCTAAAACATAAAATACATAGACACTTTACACAGACTATAATGGATTGGTGGGGTGCATCATGGGATGGCTTTGTCTTTTCCCAACTGTAACACAGACACACACGTGCACACACACACACACACAAACATACTGGTTAAATTGGGAATAACCCTAACTCTAGTTTCATGTCCACATCCCGGTTCAAACCTAACCCTATCCTCAACCCTAACCCTAGTTTCATGTCCACATCCCGGTTCAAACCTAACCCTATCCTCAACCCTAACCCTAGTTTCATGTCCACATCCCGGTTCAAACCTAACCCTATCCTCAACCCTAACCCTAGTTTCATGTCCACATCCCGGTTCAAACCTAACCCTATCCTCAACCCTAACCCTAGTTTCATGTCCACATCCCGGTTCAAACCTAACCCTATCCTCAACCCTAACCCTAGTTTCATGTCCACATCCCGGTTCAAACCTAACCCTATCCTCAACCCTAACCCTAGTTTCATGTCCACATCCCGGTTCAAACCTAACCCTATCCTCAACCACAACCCTGGTTTCATGTCCACATCCCGGTTCAAACCTAACCCTATCCTCAACCCTAACCCTAGTTTCATGTCCACATCCCGGTTCAAACCTAACCCTATCCTCAACCACAACCCTGGTTTCATGTCCACATCCCGGTTCAAACCTAACCCTATCCTCAACCCTATCCCTAGCTTCATGTCCACATCCCGGTTCAAACCTAACCCTAGTTTCATGTCCACATCCCGGTTCAAACCGAACCCTATCCTCAACCACAACCCTAACCCTAGCTTCATGTCCACATCCCGGTTCAACTTGATTCCTAGCCTCAACTATAATCCTAACCCTGGTTTAGGAATATTTTGTTCTTCTTTGTATTCTCCTTTTGTCTTTGACCCAGGGTGCAGGAGCCCAGCTCCAGGTAGATCCAGCTCAATTTAACCTCTGCCGCTACTGTACATATTGTACATGCACATTTGCACTCACAGTATTGCGCTAACAAACAAACATTTCAGAACAAAACAACATCTCTATAAAAGGCTGCAGATAGCCTAGCAGTTAGAACGTTGGGCTAGTAACCGAAAGGTTGCTTGTTAAAATATCCGAGCCGCCACGGTGAAAGATATGTTGATGTATCCTTGTGCAAGGCACTTAAGCCTAATTTGCTTCAGGGGCTCTGTACTACTATTGCTGACCCTGTAAAACAACACATTTCACTGTGTCTGTGTATCTGGTGTATGGAACAATAAAACCATGTTTTTTTTGTGCAAGTTTTACATTTCCATCCTTAAAAAGCTAATAGACAAATGTTAAAATATGACAAGAAAATGATTATGTAGTATAATTTTCAGTAGTTCTTTCGGGTATATGAGTTGTAGTATATTAAATGTTTTCCCCTGGAAGTGTAACTGGACCTGGAGAGGGATTAATGATGAGTGACAGATGAGCTTCAAAGCCAGTCTCCGAGCCGGTCACATGACTGTGAACCTCAGTCAGGTTCCTGTCCCTAGGCAGGCATCCCAGTAGTTCCCATGATGCCCTCTGGGCCTGGCTCAGTTTGATGGCAGCGCCAGGCCTGCTCTGGTTTCACCTTGCCAGATAAGATCGGCTCGTGTGGATTCCTCAGCTCGCTGACCAACACAGGTTACAGTTGACCCCTTGGAGCAGCTTAAATAATGCCCCAGGTTTGGGGGGGTTCAAGAGCCAAACTCAGTCACACAACACTACAACAGGAAGCCGGGGTCAAAGTTTGGCAATTCCTCTCCTGTTGGTATGATTTAACTGATTTTACACAGTCGTCTAAACTTCTTTGCTTAAAGCAATGCTGTAATTATACATTTGGAAAATAGTCTCTAAGTGTAGAGAATCAATCCAGACCATCTCTCTCACTTCTCTGTCTCTCCCTCTCTTGTTAAGTGTTATAATGTATCTGTGCAGGGCCTGCTTGGGCCTCACAGGCAGAGGAGTCTGCTTTGTGTTGGCTGAGAGAGCAAGAGAGCAAGAGAGAGATCGAGAGAGAGATCGAGAGAGAGAGGGAGCGAGAGAGCGAAGAGTGAGTTCTGGGTTCTGAGAGACTAGAGACTCTAGTCAAGAGTACACTAGGCCCCTCAGCCTGGAGAGGCCTGCTGAGGAATAGTGGAGTAGAAGAGGCGAGGATTAGAGGGGCATCTCACAGAGCTCTTTTCATCTTTTCATTATTCTCTCAATTAGCTTGCTACTCCCTGCTGTCAGGGGAATATATGGTTCTTTACTGGGAGGGGGATTTGTGTGCGTTTGAACTACATATAAAAAACTATGGATACCACCTCTGACACTCAGCATCAGACAACATTCACATTAGGAACATGTTGAAAAGCTGTGTGCTAATTTCACCCGCAAAGAGTCGTGTGCTGTGGATCAGAAAGGGCCTCAGTTATCCATGTGCCTCATAATGAAACACTCTTCCTTTAATGTCACCCATCTCTCTTTTACTTTAGGGAGGGCATTCTCTGATTGTCTCTTGGGTGGCTCACTGGGTGCTGTGTTTATATCAGACTACATTAAACTAATTACGTAATTCCCATTCACATCTTCACATCTTTCACAACCTTAACCCGAGAGCAGCAGTTGAACTACAGTATACAAGGCATGGTGAATAGAAGTTCAACATCTTATATCATCATTTTTTAAACAAATGGTAAATAAATCAGTTGTGGCAGCAGAGGTTATTGAAGTCAGTGAGGCCACTCTGTGGGGTCTCCTTTAGGGTGATGCTGAGGAACCCGCAATGCTGGGGAAAGAAAGTCAGCTAACCATACAAGCCAATGGTAAGCATACATACCCCCAAACTACAGAGAGGGACACCCCCTGCTTATAGGGAGTATAGGACATATCTCATACAAGGCAGCTGGTGAACAGACACCCTCCAACCCACAGCCTCCCATTCCCCCCATCAATAGAGGAGGAGATCAGGCCTCCACTCTCACTTCCCTCCTGGGGAAAGGAATATTTATCTTTTTGATTTCAATCTTGGCACCAAATGCTGCTCCTAGCTTCCTCCATATGGGCAGCCAACCCTGGATCCTCATAAAGACAGACACACAGGGCGAGACAGAGATAAAGAGAGTGAAAGAGAGAGTTAGCTAGAGGGAGGGTCTGTGTGGAGGCCGAACACAGGCCCCTGTCCCAGCCTGCACATGGATGGATGTGTACCCTGATGGATGTCTGTGGTAATTACCAGCTGGGATTATCATCCCTGAGCAGTGCACGTGGCAGACAGACCAGGGGACCACAGGCTCACTGAGCATCAGTCTGCTGCCTGGCTAGTAGTAAACACACTCCTATGAACTCACCATGTTATCTTATAGCCTCTTTGAAAACATAAAGCTAGTGAATACATTATATTGAGCTGAGATCCTAAAACAGATTAAAGCATGGAATTGTAAGCAATTCTGAACCAGTCCCCAACCAAAACCTCACTGTATTTGCATGATGGTGCATTAAATGGGACTTGTATAATAATGATAACGATGGGTAGTTACAACTGTGGACTTTGTTTTTCATCTCTCTCTCTCTGCCGCACATGGCTATGAATTATTAATGTAGTTTGGTTCATTTAAGGGAGACTCTTGGTGGAGTGCACACATCCCCAAATGACACGAGGAGTTGAAGATCCTGCCTTTACCTCCGAAGAGAGAAAGAGAGAGCGGTGAGGCAGGGGGAAAAAAAGAGTGTGTGAGAGAGAACGAATCCCTAGGTTTTAACAGTGTTTTAAATTAGCTAAAACCAAGTGATTCCTTATCTCTCTCTCTACCAACAATGCAGGGTAAAAACAATTACTGTAACTGAAAAGGATTAAAATACACAGAAATAAGCTATATACAGGGAGTACCAGTACCATATTACTGTGCAGCGGTATGAGGTATTTGAGGTAGATACAGTTGAAGTCGGAAGTTTACATACACCTTAGCCAAATACATTTAAACTCAGTTTTTTACAATTCCTGACATTTAATCATAGTAAAAATTCCCTGTCTTCGGTCAGTTAGGATCCCCACTTTATTTTAAGAAGGTGAAATGTCAGAATAATATTAGAGAGAATTATTTATTTCAGGTTTTATTTCTTTCATCGCATTCCCAGCGGGTCAGAAGTTTACATACACTCAATTAGTATTTGGTAGCATTGCCTTTAAATTGTTTAACTTGTTTAACTCAAACGTTTTGAGTAGATTTCCACAAGCTTCCCACAATAAGTTGGGTGAATTTTAGCCCATTCCTCCTGACAGAGCTGATGTAACGAAGTCAGGTTTGTAGGCCTCCTTGCTCGAACACGCTTTTTCAGTTCTGCCCACACATTTTCTATAGGATTGAGGTCAGGGCTTTGTGATAGCCACTCCAATAGCTTGACTTTGTTGTCCTTAAGCCATTTTGACACAACTTTGGAAGGATGCTTGGGGTCATTGTCTATTTGGAAGACCCATTTGTGACCAAGCTTTAACTTCAAGACTGATGTCTTGAGATGTTGCTTCAATATCTCCACATAATATTCCTTTCTCATGATGCCATCTATTTTGTGAAGTGCACCCATCTCTCCTGCAGCAAAGCACCACCACAGCATGATGCTGCCAAACCGGTGCTTCAAAGCTGGGATGGTGTTCTTCGGCTTGCAAGCCTCCCCCTTTTTCCTCCAAACATAACGATGGTCATTATGGCCAAAGTTCTATTTTTGTTTCATCAGACCAGAGGACATTTCTCCAAGAAGTACGATCTTTGTCCCCTTGTGCAGTTGAAAACCGTAGTCTGGCTTTTTTATGGTGGTTTTGGAGCAGTGGCTTCTTCCTTGCCGAGTGGCCTTTCAGGTTATGTCGATATAGGACTCGTTTTACTGTAGATATAGATACTTCTGTACCTGTTTCCTCCAGTATCTTCACAAGGTCCTTTGCGGTTGTTCTGGGATTGATTTGTACCTTTCACACCACAGTACGTTCATCTCTAGGAGACAGAACGCGTCTCCTTTGAGAGCGGTATGACGGCTGCATGGTCCAATTGGTGTTTATACTTGCGTATTACTGTTTGTACAGATGAATGTGGTACCTTCAGGAGTTTGGAAATTGCTCCCAAGGATGAACCAGACTTGAGGAGGTCGACCAATTTTTTTTCTGTGGTCTTGGCTGATTTTATAAAAATGTTTCCCATGATGTCAAGCAAAGAGGCACTGAGTTTGAAGGTAAGACTTGAAATACATCTACAGGTACACCTCCAATTGACTCAAATTATGTAAATTAGTCTATCAGAAGCTTCTAAAGCCATGACATCATTTTCTGGAATGTTCCGAGCTGTTTAAAGGCACAGTCAACTTAGTGTATGTAAACTTGACTCACTGGAATTGTGATACAGTGAATTATAAGTGAAATAATCTGTCTGTAAACAATTCTTGGACAAATTACTTGTGTCATGCACAAAGTAGATGTCCTAACCGACTTGCCAAAACTATAGTTTGTTAACAAGAAATTTGTGGAGTGGTTGAGAAATGAGTTTTAATTACTCCAACCTAAGTGTATGTAAACTTCCGACTTCAACTGTATGTACATAAAGGCAGGGTAAAGGTACTAGGCATCAGGATAGATAATAATACTATTAAATTAAAGAAAAGAGTAGGGGCAGCATTTGGTGCGTGTGAAAGTGTTTCGGTGTGTGTGTGTGTGTGTGTAGTGTATGTGAGTGAGTCTATATATAGTCTTGTGAGTGTGCATATAGTCAGTCCCAGATATGGTCAGTGCAGATAGTTTGGGTAACCATTTAAATAACTGTTTAGCAGTCTTACGGCTATTTAGTAGTCTTATGACTTGGGGGTAGAAGCCGTCTCGGTGCCTGTTGGTCGGATAGCTGATGTTTCGGTACCATTTTGCAGGATGGTAGCAGATGAACAGTCTATGACTTGGGTGGCTGAAGTCTTATGTAATTTTTCTGTCCTTCCTCTGACACCACCTAATATAGAGGTCCTGGATAGCAGGGAGCTTGGCCCGTGATGTACTGGGCTGTCCTCATCACCCTCTGTAGCGCTTTGCGGTCAAGGGTGGTGCATTTTCCATACCAAGCGTTGATGCAGCCAGTCAAGATGCTCTCGATGGTGCAGCTGTAGAACTATGAGTGGAACCAGAGAGATTCATACGAGATGTAGGAAAGACAAAATAATATGGAGAGCTGATAATGGAGAGAACCTTGAAAAAATGAATGCGGAGAGTAAAGGAGAGGTGAGGAGAGACACAGGGACATATTGTGAAAGGGAGAGGAGAAGAGAGGAGTAACCGGCGGGGCAGCTGTTGAATTCCTGCACCCGTCTCGGCTGCACTGAGAGTGGAGATGGCTGAAGTGTTTGTGGGGCCCCTGTGGTTTTTCAGCCTATAAATCCTCTGCACGTATTTAATTCAGTCAGAATGTGCAGCAGGAGAGGAGCGCTCAAAGATGTACAGCCATTACTCAGCGGCCCACATCAGAGAGAGGAGCTGGGGATCCATAAACTCCCACCTACCCTGTCCCCGGCAGCCCAGGAGAGGGCCAGACTCTGGGGAACACTGTTGAGGTGTGATGAGGCCTGCTCTGGATGCCTGGAAACTCCATGTATTCACAGGTCCTTCACCACAGGTCCTTCACCACAGGTCCTTCACCACAGGTCCTTCACCACAGGTCCTTCACCACAGGTCCTTCACCACAGGTCCTTCACCACAGGTCCTTCACCACAAGTCCTTCACCACAAGTCCTTCACCACAGGTCCTTCACCACAGGTTCTTCGCCATAAATATAAATAAGAATTGGTTCTTAACTGACTTGCCTAGTTAAATAAAGGTTAAATATATATATATTTGAGTTCCCTTCCTTCATTACTAAAAGTGAAAAGATTTGACAGAGAGCAATGCAAGTGCATCATAATTTCATCTAATGTGAAGAAGATGCTGTAAAGTGCATGTTGTTCTCTTGTTATAAACAAGTTCAACTGTCTATCCGTTCCTCTATTTCCCTCCTCTTGTGTCGCTCACAAACTGCGCAGTTCACTTCTCTCTTCCCAATCTGTGATATTAGCGCCATCTTCTGTCTATAGGAGCTATCAACAGGCAAATCTCCAATAGGTCGGTTTGTGTCTGACTTCAGACAAACACACTGGTCTAGTCCACTGTCTTTACATCATTTTCCATGAGGCTCATCCGTTGACTGTGTTCCACCCATCCTTAATGTCTGCTGGATAGTGATGGAGTCATGATGTAACAGACGTGACCTCTTAAATAAACGCTCCTCTGTCTCAACAGGGTTCAGTTTCTCTTAGGCTCCGGGAAAGACCTGCGATTGGAACCAGACGCCCTTCATGTTGTTTATTAGAGGTTTACATTCTGTTTATACTCTGGATGCTATGATGAAAACAGAAGTCTCTCGTGGCTTTCCATCTGAGACTCGATGAACTCCAGCGACAGAGGGTTTTATTTGGGGCAGACGTGTGTCAGGCCTGTGCACTTGTTCAATGGCCTGACTGAAGACAGGTGTCTCCAAGCACTTTCAACAGGAGGGTAACACAGGGGTTCTGTGTTGCGGATTCATGGCCATATCCATTCACAACAGAGGGACTGGGTGGGTGTTGCCCCCTTAGGAGACAGCAAACTCTGAGGGATAGGCTATATAGGCCGTCATTATGCTCAGTAACCATTTGGTATGCTAGAATTTATAATCAGACATGAGTTCCTCTGATGTGTATGCCAGGCCATGTACCCTCCTGGTGCATGCACACATGCAGAGCCATCATCATATCTGGGCAGAGAGACAGAATTCTGGAACCGTTCATTTTGTGGATGGAGCCAGTTCAGTACTCATTCTATTTTCATTCCTTCTTTCACTTCTTTCCTCCCTCTTTGCACACAAAGAGGACATCATCGCTCTCTCATGTGGTTGTGATCCTTTCACAAGCCAAACGCTAACCATTTATTTATGTCTGTTAGCACCGTTTCTCCAACTCTCCCAATTACGACAGACTTAAACATTTTCATAGACATCACGTGCAAAACCGAAAACTTAGCAACCATGGATGCAATTATCTCTCAGTAGTGTTCCAGGAGAGAGAGAGAGAGAGAGAGAGAGAGAGAGAGAGCTGTGATCATTCACTCACTGGCTCAGAGAAAGAGAAGGATTACTAGAACTGGAGCCTGAGGAGGGGATGTCAGATGGGGGCGGGGCTCTTTAGGAGCTGTCAGTGACACAGGAGTAAGGCGCTCAGATGGAGACGCTCCCATGACAGGCACAAGCAGGGGAAAGGTAATGGGGAATGATTTGAGCTTCAACTTAATTCCACATGAAAGCCTTTTTAACCACAAGACAGACTCAATTCTCTTTTCAGATGTATTCTCTTTTTTACGTCCATCCACAGCAGCCTCAATAAATAGCCTATCAAAGCAAAGCTCAACAGTTGTGCAAGCGTTTACTGTCAGGGGACAATATTCAGATCATCAATTCAGCTCTTATGGAATGTTCTCAAGCATCTCTCAGGGCCCAGATGTGTTAGTAATGCCAGTTTGAAATTAACAGTCTCTTACTGCTCCTCTTTAATCAAATTACAGTACATTTTCCCCTCAATATCAGGGGTGTAGTTAGTTTTTACCCATAAATAATGAGCTTTGGTCAATAAGGGGAGCAGATCTCACACAGACTCTCATATCTCTGGCCATCCATCTTAAAGATTAGACAGTAAGAAGATCTGCGCCAAACCAGACTACATTGAAGAATAACAAACACATAAATTAACAGAGGACAGGAGATGCATACAGCTGTTCCAAACCCCAGCGATGGGGAAGAGACAACAGCTGCTTGTGTGTGGCGGCATGGTGTGTCTTCAGGACTATTTTACATTTGAGTATGTTATTGCTCACTGTTCATGTTTTGTCCAAGGCATAGATCACTGCAGCACCCCAACATGGACAGACAGGCGTCTCAGCAGCATTGCTGTGTATCAAACCATGATCCAGGATACAGAGAGGGAGACAGAAAGAGACTGAAGGGAGAGCTACTGAATGGCATCACAAACCACCCACTATTTCTGGCATAGGCATATCGAGAGCTGTTTAACAACATGTGTGCTGCATTATTTGACCAGAAAATTATATAAAACTGGTTGAATAAGTGTTTAATAACATGCAAAGAAAATCAAAACTATCTATGAAAATGTAGCTCAGCATTTGTTACTCTTCTTATTGGAAATCATGGGCCATTCATTTACAGTAAATCACCTCAATGTAATTTCTTTAGAATGCTTAATGTATTTCTTTATAGCCAGAGTTGAAATGGGTAAATATAGAATTAGATCACGGTCCCAGGGCTCAATTACCAATTAGCCTGTCTGCCATTTCAGACCGGAGTAGTAGTACATCATTGTCTCACCCTGCTGTCATAATCGCTATGGTGCCAGAGCAGCCATCGGAGGGTAGGATACAGTGTGGCTGACCCATGAGGTAGGCAGACGTGGCTTCTGGGGTGGCTGGTGATATTTGACAGCCTGAACTTCTCATGCTATGTGAGAGGGTTTTAAGACTACAGAAGCACACATGAAAGACTGCCGTCATCATCATGGAAACTTTTCAAAGGCATATGTAGGATGTGTGTGTGTGTGTGTGTGTGTGTGTGTGTGTGTGTGTTTGCAGATATAGACTATAGAGGCCTACCTCTTGTAATGTGTACACTAGGAGTCGGGAAGCAAGTACAGGGAGTGAATATGTAATAAATAAACAAACATGGAACAATACAAGAAACACGAGTAGGGTACAGACATGAAACACAGGAACAGAAACAATACCACCTGGGGAAAGAACCAAAGTGAGTGACAGTTATAGGGAAGGTATTCAGGAAGGTGATGGAGTCCAGGTGAGTCTGATCAGGCACTGGGGCGCGTAACGATGGTGACGGGTGTGCGTAATAATAAGCAGACTGGCGACCTCGAGCGCCGGAGAGGGAGTTTACGTGATGTGATACCTCTCATACGGGTGAAGTGTGTATGGGAATGAGTGCCTGTGAGGCAATCTAGTAACATCTGTGTGCCTGTGTATTTGTGACTGTATGTGTGTGGTGGATTAGTTGCATGAGTGTGTATCACCATTGATGCTGTACTAGAAAGTACTTTGGTCATAAACATCTGACTGACATTTAAAGAGTAATTGAAGAATCATTTTCAGAAAGCAGAGAACTTTATTATTATTTTTTTTTCACCTTTATTTAACCAGGTAGGCCAGTTGAAAACAAGTTCTCATTTACAACTGCAACCTGGCCAAGATAAAGCAAAGCAGTGTGACACAAACAACAACACAGAGTTACACATGGAATAAACAAACATACAGTCAATAACACAATAGAAAAAGTCTATATACAGTGACGGCAATATATATACGGCAATTTCCTCATGGCCCTGGGGCCCGAGCTCCCTGCCATCCAGGACCTCTATATCAGGCGGTGTCAGAAGTTGGCCTGAAAAATTGCCAAAGACTCCCAAGCCATAGACTGTTCACTCTGCTACCATCCCGTAAACAGGACCAGTGCTTTGGCTTTCGGACCAACAGACTCCAAGACAGCTTCTACCTCCAAGCCATAAATAGTTAATTAATGGTTAACCGGACGATCTGCACTAACCCTATGCACACCCACAAGACTATTTGCTCTATGAACAGCCTCAATTTGTTGGGGCATGGACTCTACAAGATGTCGAAAGCATTCCACAGAGATGCTGGCCCCTGTTGACACCAATGCTTCCCACAGTTGTGTTAAGTTGGCAGGATGTCCTTTGTGTGGTGGACCATTGTGTTACATTACAGTCTTATTGTAAAATGGATTACATTGTTCAATCTACACACAATACCCCATAACGACAAAACGAAAACAGGTTTTTAGAAAAGTTTAGAAAAATACAAATTTCCAAAGATATTCAGACCCTTAGGTATGAGACTCAAAATTGAGCTCAGGTTCCATCCTTGAGATGTTTATACAACTTGATTGGAGTCCACCTGTGGTAAATTAAATTGATTGGACATGATTTGGAAAGGCACACTCCTGTCTATATAAGGTCCCATAGTTGACAGTGCATGTCAGAGCAAAAACCAAGCCATGAGGTCGAAGGAATTGTCCGTAGAGCTCAGAGTCAGGATTGTGACGAGGCACAGATCTGGGGAAGGGTACCCAAAAATGTCTGCAGCATTGAAGGTCCCCAAGAACAAAGTGGGCTATATCATTCTTAAATGGAAGAAGTTTGGAACCACCAAGACTCTTCCTAGAGCTGGCCGCCTGGACAAACTAAGGATTCAGGGGAGAATGACCAAGAACCCGATGTTCACCCTGTCAGAGCTCCATAGTTTCTCTGTGGAGATGGGAGAACCTTCCACAAGGACAACCATTTTTTGCAGCACTCCACCAATCAGGCCTGACGGAAGCCACTCCTCAGTAAAAGGCACATGACAGCCTGCTCGGAATTTACCAAAAGGAACCTAAAGGACTCTCAGACCATGAGAAACAAGATTCTCTGGTCTGATGAAACCAAGATTAAACTCTTTGGCCTGAATGCCAAGTGTCACGTCTGGAGGAAACCTGGCATCACCCCTGCAGTGAATCATGGTTGTGGCAGCATCTTTCTGTGGGGATGTTTTTCAGCGGCAGGGACTGGGGGACTAGTCAGGATCGAGGGAAAGATGAACGGAGTAAAGTACAGAGAGATCCTTGATGAAAACCTACTCCAGAGCACAGAGGATCCCCTTCTAACAGTACAACGACCATAAGAACACAGCCAAGACCATGCAGGAGTGGCTTCAGGAAAAGTCTCTGAATGTCCTTGAATGGCCCAGCCAAAGCCAGGACTTGAACCTATTTATTTATTTTATCTTTATTTAACAAGGTAGGCTAGTTGAGAACAAGTTCTCATTTGCAACTGCAACATGGCCAAGATAAAGCATACCAATTCGACACATACAACAACACAGTGTTGCACATGGAATAAACAAAACATACAGTCAATAATACAGTAGAACAAAAGAAAACAAAAAGTCTATATACAGTGAGTGCAATTGAGGTAAGTTAAGGCAATAAATAGGCCATGGTGGCAAAGTAATTACAATATAGCAATTAAGCACTGGAATGGTAGATGTGCAGAAGATGAATGTGCAAGTAGAGATACTGGGGTGAAAAGGAGCAAGACAAATAAATAAATACAGTATGGGGATGAGGTAGATAGATGTCACGACTTCTGCCAAAGTCGATGCCTCTCCTTGTTCAGGCGGTGCTCGGTGGTCGACGTCACCAGTGTTCTAGCCACAGCCGTTGTGGAACGGGTAAGGGTTGTAACTTACCTCTCTCTGGGCAGGTGTATAGGAGCCTTGCACTGGGCGCACACAGAGCAGGAGGACACATAAACCCTCACATCCTAAGCGAAAGTGGGCCACCAGTACCTCCCATCAAGACAGTGCACCGTCCGACCTATCCCAGGATGACCAGAGGAGGGTGACGTGTGGGCTCAATAGATCAGTCGATCGCAGACAGCTGGACACTGAGGGGGAGAGGGCTCTGCACGTGACGCCCGCTCAATGTCCACGTCCAGCTCCCACACTACCGGCGCCACCAAACAAGAGGCTGGGAGTATGGGAATGGGATCCATGGACCGCTCCTCTGTGTCATACAGCCGGGACAGTGAGTCTGTCTTAACGTTCTGGGAGCCTGGTCTGTAAGAGAGGGTAAACACAAAACGGGTGAAAAACATGGCCCACCTTGCCTGGCGAGGATTCAGTCTCCTCTCTTCCTGGATGTACTGCAGATTGTGATGGTCAGTCCAGATGAGAAAAGGGTGTTTAGCCCCCTCAAGCAAATGTCTCCACGCCTTCAAAGCCTTGACGACAGCCAACAGCTCCCGGTCCCCCACATCATAGTTTAGCTCCGCCGGGCTGAGCTTCTTCGAAAAGAAGGCACAGGGGCGGAGCTTCAGTGGCGCACCCGAGCGCTGCGAGAGCACTGCTCCTATCCCAGCTTCGGATGCGTCCACCTCCACGATGAACGGCAAAGAGGGATCCGGATGAGCCAACACAGGAACCGAGGTAAACAGAGCCTTCAGGTGCCTAAAAGTCCTGTTCGCCTCAGCTGACCACTGCAAGCGCACCGGGCCCCCCTTTAGCAGTGAGGTAATGGGAGCAGCAACCTGACCACAACCCCGGATAAACCTCCATTAGTAGTTGGCAAACCCTAAGAATCGCTGCACCTCCTTTACCGTGGTGGGAGTCGACCAATTACTCACGGCTGCAATGCGGTCGCTCTCAATCTCCACTCATGACATGAAAATCCGATGCCCTAGGAAGGAGACGGACTGTTGGAAGAACAAGCATTTCTCAGCCTTGACATATAGATCATGCTCCAACAAGCGACCAAGCACTCTGCGCACCAGGGACACATGCTCGGCGCATGTAGTGGAGTATATCAGAATGTCCTCAATATACACCACAACCCCAATAAACACCCTGCCCGTGCAGGTCTCTGAAAATCTTGTCTACAAAAGATTGGAAGACTGATGGAGCATTCATCAACCCATACGGCATGACGAGGTACTCATAATGCCCTGAGGTGGTACTAAATGCCATCTTCCATTCGTCTCCCTTCCGGATACGCACCAGGTTGTACGCACTCCTGAGATCCAGTTTAGTGAAGAAGCGCGCCCCATGCATTGACTCAATCGCCGTAGCGATAAGAGGTAGCGAGTAACTGTACCTCACTGATTTTATTGAGACCTCGATAATCAATGCACGGGCACAAACCTCCATCCTTCACAAAAAAGAAACTCGAGGAGACGGGTGAAAAGGAGGGCCGAATGTACCCCTGACGCAGAGATTCTGAGACTTATATCTCCATAGCCACCGTCTCCGCTTGCGACAGGGGATACACGTGTCTCCTGGGAAGTGCAGCTTCTACCAGGATATTTATCGCACAATCCCCCCGTCGATGGGGTGGTAATTGAGTCGCCTTGTTTTTACAGAAAGCGAGAGCCAAATCGGCATATTCTGGGGGGATGCGCACGGTGGAGACCTGGTGTGGACTTTCCACCGTAGTAGCACCAACGGAAACACCTAAACACCTACCTGAGCACTCTCGCGACGACCCCATGAGAGCCTTCTGTGGCCAAGAAACAGTGGGGTTATGACAAGCTAACCAGGGTAGGTCCAGCACCCCAGAATATGCAAGAGAATCAATAAGAAAAAGACTAATCTTTTCCCTGTGACCCCCCTGCATCACCATACTCAAAGGAGCGGTGGCCTCCCTGATAAACCCTGACCCTAATGGTTGACTATCTAAGGCGTGAACGGGAAAAGGCACATCCACAGAAACAATGGGGATCCCTAAACTATGAGCTACTGTCGGTGGATTTCCTAACCGATCTTCCACCTTTACAGGGTAACACCACGATCCTGGTCGTTGTGGATCATTTTTCTAAGTCCTGTCGTCTCCTCCCTTTGCCCGGTCTCCCTACGGCCTTACAAACTAAACTGGGGAGGCCCTGTTTACACACGTCTTCCGGCACTATGGGGTGCCTGAGGATATCGTGTCTGATCGGGGTTCCCAGTTCACGTCAAGGATCTGGAAGGCGTTCGTGGAACGTCTGGGGGTCTCGGTCAGCCTCACCTCAGGTTTTCACCCTGAGAGTAATGGGCAGGTAGAGAGAGTTAACCAGGCTGTAGGTAGGTTTCTGCGGTCTTATTGCCAGGACCGGCCAGGGAAGTGGGCAAAGTTCATGCCCTGGGCAGTGATGGCACAGAACTTGCTCCGCCACTCCTCAACTAACCTTTCTCCCTTTCAATGTGTATTAGGGCATCAGCCGGGTTCTGGCTCCTTGGCATGAGAGTCAGACCTTGGCTCCTGCAGTGGACAATTGGCTACAGCACGCGGAGGAAACCTGGGAGGCCGCCCACGTCCACCTTCAGCGCGCTGTACTAAGCCAGAAAGTTGGCACAGACTGTCACCGCTGTGAGGCCCCGTTGCTCGGACCAGGGGACAGGGTCTGGCTCTCGACCCGAAACCTGCCCCTCCGCCTGCCCTACCTGAAGCTGGGTCCGTGGTTTGTGGGGCCGTTTAAAGTCCTGAGGAGAGTGAACGAGGTATGTTATAGGTTACAGCTATCCACCAATTACCGTATTAACCCCTCGTTCCATGTGTCTCTCCTCAGGCCGGTGGTGTCTGGCCCGCTCCAGAAGGCTGAAGTGCGGGATGTTCCTCCGCCCCCACTGGACATCGCGGGGGTCCCGGCGTACTCTGTTCGATCCATCTTGGATTTGAGACGTCGGACAAAGGGCCTTCAGTACCTCGTGGACTGGGAGGGATACGGTCCCGAGGAGAGATGCTGGGTTCAGGTCGAGGACGTATTAGATCCTTCCCTGCTGCAAGAATTCCACCATCTCCATCCGGAGCGCCCTGCGCCTCACCTTCCGGGTCGTCCACGAGGCCGGTGCCGATGCGCTGCTGGAGCCGCGCGTCGGGGGGGGGTTCTGTCACGACTTCTCCCAAAGTCGATGCCTCTCCTTGTTTGGGCGGTGTTCGGCAGCTAATGTCACCAGTCTGCTAGCCATCATTGATCCATTTTCCATTGGTTTTGTCTTGTCTTCCTACACACCTGGTTTCAATCCCATTCATTACCTGTTATGTATTTAACCCTCTGTTTCCCCTCATGTCTTTGTCAGAGATTGTTTGTTGTTCAGATTTCGTGTTTGTATTGGTGCGTGACGGGTCCTCGTACCAACTTTGTTTTATATTATTCATAGTTTTGGAGATGTTTTGTTGAAAGTCATTAAACAACTCCATTCCACTAAGTTTGATTCTCCTGCGCCTGACTTCCCTGCCACCTATACACACAACTCTGACAATAGATGGGCTGTTTATAGTTGGGCTATGTACAGGTGCAGTGATCTGTGAGCTGCTCTGACAGCTGGTGCTTAAAGCTAGGAGGTGATATGGGTCTCCAGCATCAGAAATGTTTGCAGTTCGTTCCAGTCATTGGCAGCAGAGAACTGGAAGGAAATATGACCAAAGGAGGAATTGGCTTAGGGGGGTGACCAGTGAGATATACCTGCTGGAGCGTGTGCTACGAGTGGGTGCTGCTATGGTGACCAGTGACCTGAGATAAGGCAGGGCTTTACCTAGCAGAGACTTGTAGATGACCTGGAGCCAGTGGGTTTGGCGCCGAGTATGAAGCGAGGGCCAGCCAACGAGAGCATACAGGTCGCAATGGTGGGTAGTGTATGGGGCTTTGGTGACAAAACGGATGGCACTGTGATGGACTGCATCCAGTTTGTTGAGTAGAGTGTTGGAGGCTATTTTATAGATGACATCACCGAAGTTGAGGATTGGTAGGATGGTCAGTTTTACGAGGGTATGTTTGGCAGCATGAGTGAAGGATGCTTTGTTGCGATATAGGAAGTCGCTTCTAGATTTAATTTTGGATTGGAGATGCTTAATGTGAGTCTGGAAGGAGAGTTTACAGCCTAACCAGACACCCATGTATTCTAAGTCAGAGCTGTCCAGAGTAATGATGCTGGACGGGCGAGCAGGTGCGGGCAGTGATCGATTGAATAGCATGCATTTAGTTTTACCTGCGTTTAAGAGCAGTTGGAGGCCACGGAAGGATAGTTGTATGGCATTGAAGCTCGTCTGGAGGTTAGTTAACACAGTGTCCAAAGAGGGGCCAGAAGTATGCAGAATGGTGTTGTCTGCGTGGAGGTGGATCACCAGAAGCAAGAGCAACATCATTGATGTACACCCATAGAGACTGCCAGAGGTCCGGACAACAGGCCCACCGATTTGACACACTGCTCTATCAGAGAAGTAGTTGGTAAACCAGGCGAGGCAATCATTTGAGAAACCAAGGCTGCCAATAAGAATGTGGCGATTGACAGAGTCGAAAGCCTTGGCCAGGTCGATGAATACGGCTGCACAGTAATGTCTCTTATCAATGGCTACAATGTCGTTTAGGACCTTAAGCGTGGCTGAGGTGCACCCATGAACAGCTCTGAAACCAGAATTCATAGCGGAGAAGGTACGGTGTGATTCGAACTGGTCGGTAATCTGTTAACTTGGTTTTCGAAGACCTTAGAAAGGCAGGGTAGGATAGATATAGGTCTGTAGCAGTTTGGGTCTAGAGTGCCACCCCCTTTGAAGAGGGGGATGACCGCGGCAGCTTTCCAATCTTTTGGAATCTCAGACGGTCCGAAAGGGAGGTTGAACAGGCTAGTAATTTTAGAAAGAGAGGGTCCAGATTGTCTAGCCCAGCTGATTTGTAGGGGTCCAGATTATGCAGCTCTTTCAGAACATCAGCTACAATGGGGAGAACAAGTGTTTGACACACTGCCGATTCTGCAGGTTTTCCTACCGACAAAGCATGTAGATGTCTGTAATTGTTATCATAGGTACACTTCAACTGTGAGAGATGGAATCTAAAAAAAAATCCAGAAAATCACATTGTATGATTTAAGTAATTAATTTGTATTTTATTGCATGGCATAAGCGTTTGATACATCAGAAAAGCAGAACTTAATATTTGGTACAGAAACCTTTGTTTGCAATTACAGAGATGGTACATTTCCTGTAGTTCTTGACCAGGTTTGCACACACTGCAGCAGGGATTTTGGCCCACTCCTCCATACAGACCTTCTCCAGATCATTCAGGTTTCGGGCCTGTCGCTGGGGAATACGGACTTTCAGCTCCCTCCAAAGATTTTCTATTGGGTTCAGGTCTGGAGACTGGCTAGGCCACTCCAGGACCTTGAGATGCTTCTTACAGAGCCACTCCTTAGGTGCCCTGGCTGTGTGTTTCGGGTCGTTGTCATGCTGGAAGACCCAGCCACGACCCATCTTCAATGCTCTTACTGAGGGAAGGAGGTTGTTGGCCAAGAGCTTGCGATACATGGCCCCATCCATCCTCCCCTCAATACGGTGCAGTCGTCCTGTCCCCTTTGCAGAAAAGCATCCCCAAAGAATGATGTTTCCACCTCCATGCTTCACGGTTGGGATGGTGTTCGTGGGGTTGTACTCATCCTTCTTCTTCCTCCAAACATGGCGAATGGAGTTTAGACCAAAAAGCTCTATTTTTGTCTCATCAGACCACATGACCTTCTCCCATTTCTCCTCTGGATTATCCAGATGGTCATTGGCAAACTTCAGACGGGCCTGGACATGCGCTGTCTTGAGCAGGGAGACCTTGCGTGCGCTGCAGGATTTTAATCCATGACGGCGTAGTGTGTTACTAATGGTTTTCTTTGAGACTGTGGTCCCAGCTCTCTTTAGGTCATTGACCGGGTCCTGCAGTGTAGTTCTGGGCTGATCCCTCA
Source organism: Oncorhynchus nerka (assembly GCF_034236695.1). NCBI lineage: Eukaryota > Metazoa > Chordata > Actinopteri > Salmoniformes > Salmonidae > Oncorhynchus > Oncorhynchus nerka. Next base: position 78,354,016 of record NC_088423.1, read on the forward strand.
CTTTCCTCATGATCATTGATGCCCCACGAGGTGATATCTTGCATGGAGCCCCAGACCAAGGGTGATTGACCGTCATCTTGAACTTCTTCCATTTTCTAATAATTGCGCCAACAGTTGTTGCCTTCTCACCAAGCTGCTTGCCTATTGTCCTGTAGCCAATCCCAGCCTTGTGCAGGTCTACAATTTTATCCCTGATGTCCTTACACAGCTCTCTGGTCTTGGCCATTGTGGAGAGGTTGTAGTCTGTTTGATTGAGTGTGTGGACAGGTGTCTTTTATACAGGTAACGAGTTCAAACAGGTGCAGTTAATACAGGTAATGAGTGGAGAACAGGAGGGATTTTTAAAGAAAAACTAACATCTGTGAGAGCAAGAATTCTTACTGGATGGTAGGTGATCAAATACTTATGTCATGCAATAAAATGCTAATTAATTACTTAAAAATCATACAATGTGATTTTCTGGATTTTTGTTTTAGATTCAGTCTCTCACAGTTGAAGTGTACCTATGATTAAAAAAATGACAGACCTCTACATGCTTTGTAAGTAGGAAAACCTGCAAAATCGGAAGTGTATCAAATACTTGTTCTCCCCACTGTATCTGGATTTGGGTGAAGGAGAAATGGTGGGGCGTTGGTGGGTTGCTGTGGAGGGTGCCGGGCAGTTGAACGGGGTAGGGGTAGCCAGGTGGAAAGCATGGCCAGCCGTAGAAAAATGCTTATTGAAATTCTCAATTATAGTCGATTTATCGGTGGTAACAGTGTTTCCTAGCCTCAGAGCAGTGGGCAGCTGGGAGGAGGTGCTCTTATTCTCCATGGACTTTACAGTGTCCCAGAACTTTTTTGAGTTAGTACTACAGGATGCAAATTTCTGTTTGAAAAAGCTAGCCTTAGCTTTTCTAACTGCCTGTGTATATTTGTTCCTAACTTCCTGAAAAATTGCATATCACGGGGGCTATTCGATGCTAATGCAGAACTCCACAGGATGTTTTTGTGCTGGTCAAGGGCAGACAGGTCTGGAGTGAACCAAGGACTATATCTATTCCTAGTTCTACATTTTTTTAGTGGGGCATGCTTATTTAAGATGGTGAGGAAGGCACTTTTTTAAAGAATAGCCAGGCATCATCTACTGACGGGATGAGGTCAATGTCATTCCAGGATACCCCGGTCAGGTCGATTAGAAAGGCCTGCTCGCAGAAGTGTTTTAGGGAGCGTTTGACAGTGATGAGGGGTGGTCGTTTGGTCGCAGACCCATTACGGATGCAGTCAATGAGGCAGTGATTGCTGAGATATTGATTGAAAACAGCAGAGGTGTATTTGGAGGGCGAATTAGTTAGGATGACATCTATGAGGGTGCCCGTGTTTACTGATTTGGAGTTGTACCTGTTAGGTCCATTCAACCTGCTCGAACATCTCTGGAGAGACCTGAAAATAGCTGTGCAGTGACGCTCGCTATCCAACCTGACGGAGCTTGAGAGGATCTGCAGAGAAGACTGGGAAAAACTCTGAAATACAGGTGTGCCAAGTAGCAGAGGTGGGACCAAGTCATTGTTTTACAAGTCACAAGTAAGTCTCAAGTCTTCACACTCAAGTCCCAAGTCAAGACAGGCAAGTACGAGTCAAGTCTCCAGTCAAGACCGTCAAGTATCCAGTCAAGTCTCAAGTCTTTATCTTTGAGTTTCGAGTCCTAAACAAGTCATAATGTGCTCTTTTTTCACCTTTATTTAACCAGTTAGGTGCCTGTGTGCACACTAGTAGCGTCACGGTTGGTTGTTGTTGTTTTTTTTCAGTGAGTTTCAGTTCATTAAAAATATGTGGAACTCTATTCAGACTCGCATTGGTCCGATCCTTATAACGAACGTGACAAGATCACGATCGTAGCACATTCATCTCCTGCACATCCCTCCACTGTTTTATTGGTATATTGTAATTACATCGCCACCATGGCCTATTTATTGCCTTACCTCCCTTATCTTACCTCATCTGCACACACTGTATATAGACTTTCTACTGTATTTTTGTTTGTTCCATGTGTAACTGTTGTATGTGTCGAACTGCTTTGCTTTATCTTGGCCAGGTCGCAGTTGTAAATGAGAACTTGTTCTCAACTAGCCTACCTGTAGACAAGACCCCACACCAGAAAGCAGGAAACAGGGCTGCCTAAATATGATCCCCAATCAGAGACAGATAAACAGCTGTCTCTGATTGGGAACCATATCAGGCCAACATAGAAATACAAAAACCCCTAGACCTACAACAACCCTAGACATACAAAACCCTAGACATACAACACTAGTACCCATCCCCGTCACACCCTGACCTAACCAAAATATATAGAAAACAGATATCTAAAGGTCAGAGTGTGACAGCTCTTCACCAAATGTAATACCATTTCATATTTTTAACAAGAGTAATAGTTAGTATATTACATGTACGCAAATCGTGAATGCTTTTAAACATATCTATATATTAATTACTTTCCAAATAAACTTTATTTCCATGGAAATACATGGGTAGCCATGAGAAAGACACCCCCACCCCCCCAATAGTGATCGACTATCGCTATGGGGCGCAATCGGGCGATGTAGGCTTGTACACAATCGCCCAACCTTGGTTTAGGAACGTCAGGCAGGATTTAGGTTACCAACTGCCTAGCCAGATGTAGCTCAATCTTGGGTGCAGTGATCACGTTCCCGCACTGAATGACTGTGTGGAGGCTCATTGACTTAACTTTACACTAGCTTACATGATACACTAGTAAAGTAATAAAATATATAGCTGTCGGCTATATTAGCCATGACTTACCGTTATTTGTGCAACTTAAAATGTCGAACAAAGTTGGAAATTGTTGCACCTCCGTTTTCTTCCCGCACGTTTCGCAAATTGCAATCCGTTGTCTGTTGATACAGCGGTGTCTTTATATCCGAAAATAATACTTGTATGTATCATCTTTCCAAGGGCTCAATCTGAATTCACCCGCCGACGTTCCTCTGCACCGCCATGCACAATTTGATTGGCTGTTGTCCGATTCAAACTGTAATCAGTTAAATGAAGAGTTGATGCGGTGCACACTTTTTTTAATAGCATAATTTTTCATATTTGGGCTTGGGGAGGGTATTAAGTCAAATCACAAGTCATTGATGTCAATGACGGGGCGGCAGGGTAGCCTAGTGGAATCCTCGAGCTGACAAGGTACAAATTTGTCGTTCTGCCCCTGAACAGGCAGTTAACCCACTGTTCCTAGGCCGTCATTGAAAATAAGGGTTTTTTCTTAACTGACTTGCCTAGTTAAATAAAGGTAAAATAAATAAAATAAAAAGTCGAGTCTGACTCCACACCTCTGCCAAGTAGTGTCATACCAAATAAGACTCGAGGCTGCCAAAGGTGCTTCAGAAAAATACTGAGTAAAGGGCCTGAATGCTTATGTAAATACAATATTAAAAAATATATATTTTTAAGAAATGTGCAAAAATGTATATGTATATATATGTTTGCTTTGTCATTATCAGGTAGTGTTTGTAGATGGAGGGGGGGCAGACAATTTCATACATTTTAGAATCAGGCTGTCATGTAACAAAATGTGGAAGAAAAAAAAGTGTTGTGAATAATTTCCGAATGCACTCTAGCTCCATTGTTGAGTAGTTATTCCTCGTGACACCATTTGTATTTTATTTTTAACTGCATCATTGAGAAGGACTCATAAGCAAGCACTTCACGGGTAAGTTTACCTGCTGTATTTGAAGCATGTGACAAATACAATTTGATTCGATTTAGGCCTATTACACATGATCACTTAATGATTAACAGGCACCTGTTGTTAATAAAATATATGTAGACTATTAGTGAACTATATCAGCAAACACAAGTAGAGAATGAAAATAGGCTAACACTGCTTCTCCAATAGAAATCCCCGATCACATTTGTAGGCGAAGTCATGGCGACGTCGGTTAGCTAAACTAATGCATATAAATACGTATAGGGTCTGTCGTATCGCACTACATTGCGCATGTGCAGGCCCTCCAATATAAAGTTGTTTTTGACAAAAATGAAAATGTGTCAGTATGTCACTTTCACGAGGTTGGAGTAAAAACATGTGCAACTACTTACGACATTGGTTAGGTTGTGCCTTCTAGATTTCGAGAAAATTAACAACTAAAGGAAGATTTTTACACTTCTCTCATTCATTGACATTTCAAACACTGCCTGGCCTGGTCTGTTTGGCAAGTGTTCCCGGGAGTCTCGCGATTTTGCGCCTCTGGGTTTAGAAACGGATATTATTTCGACATAATCATTCGATAGATTTGCAAAGGATAATCTATTGTACTTGTCAATGCAGAGAAGAATGGTTTAAATAAACTTGGGATTCAGTAAATGGCTTGCAATAAATGTGGGATTCAATACAAATTGACAACTTGTCTTGCATATAAAAATCCGTACCTAAATCGGTCAAATACAACTTCCATAAATGTATCTGCAATTAAATTGCAATGTTGAGGATACATTCTAGTTAAATCTGTCAGTCTACCAAGATGAACTCAGGCAATTATAGGACTACCAACGGGGCCTTGCAGCCACCCGACCCTGATCTCGTGTTTCGTTAGCATCTGCCAGCAGTATAGTTCTCGGTGAGCCCGGGGAGGCGGAACACCATTGTCGATACAAAGTAACATAAAAGCTACACGAAATATATAGAGCCAAAACTACAACGTCAGACGACGAACAAAGACAGATAGCCTTAAGGTAAGTGGATGTTGTGAGCGTCAAATTCAGAAATAATTTTGCTAGCTAAGTTAGCGAGCTAGGCTAGCCTCTGACTAAAGTCGTTTCTATCTAGTATTGTCCTGTCATCCAATTGATTAAACGGAATCCAAGTTCAGTGACCACATTAGCAAGGTACATTTCAACAAACTAGTGTGATGGCTGTCGTTCATATACATGTAGTTAATCATATATTTTCGAATCGCGTTAGTTAACTAATTAACTAACTAGCTAGTCAACAATCGATTTCTATCTCGCATCTAAGTGGTTCGCTTTGCCAGCTAGCTAACGCCGGTCTCGGTAACAATGCGAGGAGAAAAGGAAACTAGCTAAATGTAGCCAAGCTAGCCCTGTAGCCGGGTGGGGGTTGTTCTGGGATGGGATTCAAGTTTAAGCCTAATTTGATGACCACCTGTTTTCAAATAGCATAAATGTTTTACTTGTGACGATGTGTAGGTTGCTGCATAAATAATTGTTTTGTCGGAATTAACGTTGTTTATTTGTTGATGAGTAGCGTAGCTCGCTAACGTTAGTTTGGCAGGTAACGTTTATGCGGTTCAATGGACAATGCTCGGCTGACAGTCCCTCGACTCACAAAGGACTGGCAATTTATCCCATTTTTCCCTAATGTGCCTCGTCGGCTTTAGTTTCTTAGCTGGCTAATGGGAACAAATCTGGAAATACTAACGTTAATTAGCAAGGTACTATCTATTGAATTGAATTGTAACGCTAACGTTACTTGTCTTGAGAGTTAGCGAACGTTAGCGGTTGACAGAAATCATTAAGCAAACCGACATAATATCCAAATTCATTCATAGGTATTTCAGTTTTTTTACATTAATAAGTAGTACCCAGGGCTTATTTTTTTAACAGTTATATTAAAATGTCTGTCTGACCACTGGTGGTCAACAATATAATGCCATTGTTCAGGCCTTTGTTTACAGCACCATTGGCAAACTGTTTTATTCATCAACTTATTTTAACCTTTATTGTATTCAATTAAAGCCTCAGTGTTTTGTGGCCTTCACTAATAATGACTACTACAAATAATTTTCTGTCAGATGCCTTCAGCAACAGTTGGCAACAATGCTGTTCAGTCCTCTAGCCCAGAGTTGGGTTCTGGAACCCAGTCTGAGGCCATGAAGCAGGTCCTGCAGGTGATAGACAAGAAGGTCCGCAACATGGAAAAGAAAAAGGTAACAATGTTTCCTTTTTTTCATCTAAGCATGCTTTTGGAAACCTCCCAAAAAACATAGGTTGTTTCATGCTTAGTCGTTGCTTGAGACCAACTGAGGAGCAATTCTGGATGTCTTGTCTGAAAAGATTGTCTGCCTTATGACCCTGTATTGACTTTGTCTCAAAGTTGGTAACCAATATTATTATTGCTACAGACAAATTTAGTTGGTGTAATCAATCATTAACCTATGACCTTTATTTTGCTTTAGAATCACAGCACTTGATAGATGGTATATTCCTGGGTAACCTCAGTTGGTATATTTCTGCTGAAAGAATCTCAGCAGACCGTCTCGTAACCCTTATTAAATGTGCCATATTTCTATAGGGCAAGCTGGATGACTACCAGGCCAAGAAGAATAAAGGAGAACGGTTGAACCAGGATCAGCTGGTACGTACAAGACACTGGTTTGGGTTGATGTTAGCTCGGGGAACTTCAATTTTGAACTTGATTGTTTAACCTGTTGCATATTTACTATAATATTTCATTCTTCAGCTTTCTATTGTTTTTATACTGTGGTGTTTGTTGTTTTGATCTATGACACAGCTAACAAAATATTTCATGTTCATTCCCTCTTGTCTCGTCTGTAGGATGCCTTGACCAAGTTCCAGGAAGTAACCAACAACCTGGATTTTGCAAGGGAGTTGCAGAAGAGCTTCCTGTCTTTGGGGCAAGAGGTGAGTTCCGTCTCGAGGTTTCATTCTGGTCACTATGACCACACTCACTGTATTTATTAGGTGCTGTTTCTCAGTCACTGTGGCCATAGTGCAGTGACAACTCCTTCCCCATTTCCTTGCAGATCCAGAAGGCAGTGAAGAAGTCTGCCCGGAGGGAGCAGCTACAGCGGGAGGAGACGGAGCAGAGGCGTCTGAAGACTGTTCTGGAGCTGCAGTTCCTGCTTGACCGGCTGGGGGATGAGCAGACGAGGCAGGACCTGAAACAGCCCGCTGCAGGCTCCCCCCTGCTCACCGATGCTGACCTCACCGCACTGGACAATTTCTACAAGCTGGTGGGCCCTGAACGGGACCATGACGTCCGGTACAAACCCTTTGTTTTCTCTTTGTTTTTGATGGAGGAGTGACGTAATATGATGGTAGGCATGTTGTAAATGTCCTTCCCTGTTCTTCAGGTTGACTGACCAGTATGATGAGGCCTCCCTACACCTATGGGAACTGCTAGAGGGCAGAGACCAGGCTGTGGCAGGAACCACATGTATGTTTCTAACACTTTTTGAAGTAGCTCTCATTTTATTAGTTACCCACACCCCCATCTGCATAATGAGTATCTTGGGGCTTATCTTAGATTTTGAATAAAAAGGAGCTTGAAAGGAAAGTTTGCTGAGCTGGGAGCAGTGTTATGACTAAAGCCCATCCAACCCCTTGAAGCACAAAGGGCATGCTGGACATGCAGGCCATGTTAGCAGAACATGTATAAAGGGAAGCTCTTTTCTGTGGTTGGGGTGAACTGGTTTCAGGCCAGTGGGTTTTGAGGGGTAGTGCCAGTAGTGAGCATCCACCACCCATATTCCAGAGACAACTTTGCGGTGGATCATATGGCATTGTGGATTATAAATACTTGAGGGTTATTAAAGTGCTTCGAGCAGTGGATCTTGGCTAGGCCTAGTGCTGTGGAATGGGTCACAGCTGTGACTATGCCAAGCATAGACCCGGCCTATTAACTAACTCACAAAAGTTTCTGTTACCGATTGGGACCACTAAACTGTGGTATATTTATGCATTATCAAGACATTTCTCATACGTTCTGAATATGATATGCCCCTTTCCTATAGACAAGGCACTGAAGGAGACCCTGGACAAGGTGCTGCTGAGTGGCTATTTTGACAGAGCACAAACGCATCAGAACGGCACGTGTGAAGAAGAGGAGCAAGAAGAAGAGGAGGAGCAGCAGCAGTCTGTGGTGCATGAGTCATCTGGGAGCAGGGAGCAGCCCGCAGAACCAGGTAACCGCCATAGCCATAATTTCCTGTGGGAAAAATAAGTGTGTAGACTGAGAATCTTCTTGACTGAATGGGATGCATGAGATTCGAGCAGGATTGGTTGTTTTTTTTTTTTTTTTGTCACTGGCTATTTGGACGTATCAGGATTGGGCGAAGGCCATGCTTAAACTGCTTCGCCTTGAGTGCTTTGGCTGAGCGTTTCCTTTTGTGAGGGTGGAGACTTTATATTGCTGTGACGCTGAATTTCTAATACGTATTAAGACGGACGTTAATCACGCAGCTGAATAAATTAAGTGAGATTTTACTTCTGGGTTAGATTTTGATGTGTGGACCTGGATGAGTGGATATTAATCGGAGTGTATTCCTTTTACAGAGCGAACATTTACGCAAGAATACACAGAGGCCATTGAAGTAGAAGCCACAGAGGTGAGTTCAATCTCTACCTTGACTCTTAACTGCTGTAAAGTTCAGAATTCTCTGATTTCCCTTGCCTATTGGAATCTAATCATGTGATCTTATGTTTTTGTGTAGTTTGTAAACAGACAGTTCATTCCAGAAACCACATACAGCAGCACTGGCAATGACCAAGTAGAGGAGTGGACAGCAGAGGTCCAGGTATGCTGCATGTCTAGACCTCTCATATCATTTGTCATATTACACAGTCACAAACAGAATCTTTTAGGGTTCAACAAGTAACGCCATGGCCCAATGGTGTCATCAGCTGGGTTTAAATCTGTCCCTGTGTCTTTAGGTGGTCAATGCCCTCCAGCACCAGTCTCCTCCCCAGATGACCCCCGAGCCCCACACTGTGAACCCAGTCTCCCACACGCCTGACCCCGTGGTCCGGAAGCAGGTCGTACAGGACCTCATGGCCCAGTTGCAGGGGACCTATAACTTCATGCAGGTGACGATCCTTTCAACTGCCCCCATATGGTCCTGCCTTATCGGATCCTGTTTGGTCTCTTGTTCATGCTGACCCATGTGCTTCCTCCCACAGGACTCCATGTTGGAGTTTGATGGCCATGCCCTGGACCCAGCCATCGTGTTGGCCCAGCCCATGAAGTCTGCACAGAGCGTGGTCCTGCAGCACATGGGTCAGTGTTAGTACATCACGTTCTGTTTTAACTCTCCTCTAACCAACACCACCACTCAGAGGCTGTAGTCCTCCTAGAGATGTTCCCTTTTACACTCACCAACGATTTATTAGGTACACCCATCTAGTACCGGGTCGGATCTCCCTTGCTTCTAGAACAGCCTGAAATGATTTTGGGCGTGGATTCTACAAGGTGTCGGAGACACCGTTGCTCCATTGGTATCAAGGGACCTAACGTGTGCCAGGAAAAGTCTCCACACCAGGTCCATGGACTCATGCTACATACAGTTGAAGTCAGAACTTTACATACACCTTAGCCAAATACATTTAAACTCAGTTTTCACAATTCTTGACATTTAATCCTAGTAGAAATTCCCTGTCTTAGGTCAGTTAGGATCACCACTTTGTTTTAAGAATGTGAAATGTCAGAATAATAGTAGAGAGAATGATTTATTTTGGCTTTTGTTTCTTTCATCACGTTCCCAGTGGGTCAGAAGTTTACAAACACTCATTTGGTAGCATTGCCTTTAAATTGTTTAACTTGGGTCAAATGTTTCGGGTAGCCTTCCACAAGCTTCCCACAATAAGTTGGGTGGATTTTAATGTAAATGTAAATTTTGTCCCATACCTCCTGACAGAGCTGGTGAAACTGAGTCAGGTTTGTAGGCCTCCTTGCTCGCACACACCTTTTCAGGTCTGCCCACAAATGTTCTATGGGATTGAGGTCAGGGCTTTGTGGTGGCCACTCTAATACCTTGACTTTGTTGTCCTTAAGCCACTATGCTTGGGGGTCATTGTCCATTTGGAAGACTCATTTGGGGGGTCATTGTCCATTTGGAAGACTCATTTGGGGGGTCATTGTCCATTTGGAAGACTCATTTGGGGGGTCATTGTCCATTTGGAAGACTCATTTGGGACCAATCTTTAACTTTCTGACAGATGTCTTGGGATGTTGCTTCAATGTATCCACATAATTTTCCTCCCTCGTGACGCCATCTATTTTGTGAAGTGCGCCAGTCCCTCTTGTAGCAAAGCACCCCCACAACATGATGCTGCCACCCCCATGCTTCATGGTTTGGATGGTGTTCTTTAGCTTGCAAACACTTTTCCTCCAAACATAACGATGGTCATTATTGCCGAACAGTTCTATTTTTGTTTCATCAGACTCGGGGACATTTCTCCAAAAAGTACAATCTTTGTCCCCATGTGCAGTTGTAAACTGTAGTCTGGCTTTTTTATGGTGGTTTTCTCCAGCATCTTCACACTGTTCCTTTGCTGTTCTGGGATTGATTTGCACTTTTCGCACCACAGTACGTTCATCTCTAGGACTCCTTCCTGAGCGGTATGACCGCTGCGTGGTCCCATGGTGTTATACTTTTTGTTTGTACAGATTATCATGGTACCTTCGGGCATTTGGACATTTCTCCCAAGTATGAACCAGACTTGTGGAGGTCTACAATTATTTTCTTTGGTCTTGGCTGGTTTCTTTTGATTTTCCCATGATGTCAAGCAAAGAGGCACTGAGTTTGAAGGTAGGCCTTGAAATACATCCACAGGTACACCTCCAATTGACTCAAATAATGTCAACTAGCCTATTAGAAGCTTCTAAAGCCATGATGAAGCTGTTTAAAGGCACAGTCAACTTAGTGTATGTAAACTTCTGACCCACTGGAATTGTGAAATAATCTGTCTGTAAACAATTGTTGGAAAAATGACTTGTCATGCACAAAGTAGATGTCCTAACCAACTTGCCAAAACTATAGTTTGCTAACAAAAACTTTGGAGTGGTTGAAAAATGAGTTTTAATGACTCCAACCTAAGTGTATGTAAACTTCCGAATTGAACTGTTAGCCAAATCTTGACGCTGCCATCAGTATGATGCAACAAGAACCGGGATTAATCTGACCAGGCAATGTATTTCCACTCCTTAATTGTTCAGTGTGATCGTGTACCCACTGGACCCGCTTCTTCTTGTTTTTAGCTGATAGGAGTGGTCGTCTGCTGCAATAGCCCATCCGCGACAAGGACTGATGAGTTCATTCCGAGATGCCGTTCTGCACACCACTATTATACTGCAACGTTATTTGTCTGTTTGTGTTCCGCCTGTTAGCTTGCATTATTCTTGCCGTCCTCCTTTGACCTCTCATCAATGAGCTGTTTTTGCACACAGGACTGCTGACTGACTGGATGTTTTTTTTGTTGAACCATTCTCGGTAAACCCTAGACTGTCGTGTGTGAAAGACCAGGAGGTCGGCAATTTCTGAGATACTGGGTCCGGCGCGCCTAGCATCGACGATCAAACCACGCTCAGACTCTTAGGTCACTTATTTTGCCAATTAAAAAGTTCAATCGAACACTACCTGGATGTCTATTTGTCTGCTTTATATACCAAGCCATGACCACGTGACTCATTGTCTGTAGGAGTGATTCGTTTTCGGGAATGGGGTGGTGTACCTAATAAACTGGCCGGTGAGTAGTACTGCTTATATACTCTAGAGTTTTGTCCATTTTTAGTTGCTCTAAGCAGTTTGACCAACAAACAATTTTATATTTGTCTTGTGTACAGTTCATTCAGAATCAAGACTTTCTCAATCAAGCTCAGTTCCTGAATCTACACACGTAAGTAGCAATAATGATACTTGAACACAATTCTGATAGTGATCCCCAAGACTCGATACCGGAGCAGACTTATTGAAAGGGCAAGGGTACTATGTGAACCTTCCTTTATCCTCCCCAGGTCCCCATGGTCTCCTCCACATCTGATGGCTACTCCTCCACAGCTCCCCTCTACCAGCCCTCCCACACAGCAGAGCCCCGGCCACAGACAGACGGCACCGACCACATCCAGGTATACCCTCCCTCCCCAAGGTGCCCTCTACTCCACCCTCCTCTACCCCCCTGACTGGGTGGGTGGTGGAGCTTCTCTATGCTTGGCTGTTATTGGGCAGAGTGAGAGATGGTTAACACTCATCCTACCTGCCTGTCCTGAAGTGTCTGTGAAAACCATTGAAGTATGTGACGTCTGTCTCCCCGCCCCGCCCCTAAACCAGGCCTCGATGTCCCTGTCGTCTGAGCAGTCCCCCGCCCCGTCCTCCTTGCCCTCTGCCTTCCCGCCCGTCTCCACCCCCCACAGCGGCGGCATCAATGTCAACGCAGCACCATTCCAGTCCATGCAAGCGGTAGGCTTTGTTAATGGAGGACTTATAACTGACATCGCTTCACTTGAACAAAACCGTCATATAACCCACTTAACTCTAATCACTTCCCACACGTTGATGGTGCCACAAGTTTTAGGACCGGAAAAATAGAAGTGGTACACACTGGCACACAACAGTAATACCAGATTTACTTTGCAAGGATAATGAGAACTGATTGGGACATCAACTGAATTAATAAGTATAATTCCAGTGTTGGCCTACATTTCTCAAAACCAAGCTTCATCCCATACCCCCCCCCCCCCCCCCTCTCTCTCTCTCTCTCTCTGTCAGAGCAGAACAGAATGCTCTTGTCTGCCCCCATGTCTACATAAAGATTTATAATCAACTCTAAGCTGATTAACTTTATTTGGCAAACCTTGGACAGTATGTACAGTATGCTCAATAATCAGACTAGAGTCTGTTAGTGGTGATTTGCTGTTGTCTGCGAGTCTTGTGTGGGTATCTGACACTTCTAAATGAAAGCTTTTCTCTGGTTGTATTGTGTCCCTAAGGTGTTCAACCTGAACGCCCCCGTGCCCCCCACTAACGAAGCAGACAGTCTGAAGCAGAACCAGTTCCCCAGCGGCTACGGCCAGGGCTTCAGCAGCCAGGCGGAGCACTCCGTGGAGGAGCCTGACATCCAGCAGGACACTCTACAGTCCGGTGAGAGAGGGACTGGGGTGGCTGTTGGGGCGTGGAGTCTGAGGACCAGTAGACCTTGGGTCTGAAGACTTGGTCTAAGGGCATGATGTTGTTAATGACTCTTATGCTGTTCTCAGCTGTAGGAGGCTTCCACACCCAAGATCAAGTGATGTCAGTGGCAGCGGGCCACCAGGTGCAGTCGTCCCAGGGGCCAGGCATTGGGCGGCAAGGCCAGTCCTTCTATAACAGCAGGGGGGGCGTGTCTCGCGGAGGCCCTAGGAACCCACGGGGCATGATCAATGGATACCGAGGATCCTCTAACGGCTTCAGAGGTATGAGATCCAGCTAATTTACTGTAAGGGACCTACTTTGATACAGGAGTGATTTTTATTGTGGTGTTAACAGGATAAATGGTTGTCTTCCTCAGGAGGATATGATGGCTATCGCCCTCCCTTCTCGAACACTCCAAACAATGGTTATGGGCAACAGGCCCAGTTCAGCACGGCGTCCCGGGACTACCCCAACAGCACCTACCAGCGGGTAAGGAAGGACACAGCCAACCATTAGGTCCTAGTGACTAGAAGACACTTGACCCTTGCGTTAGGGTTGCATCAGTTCCAATAAAAGGGATTATGTGAGTTGTTGTCCCAGATGCTGTCATGAAGGTGCTGTATAAGTCTTTCTGAATGACCTGTTTCTACAGGAGGGATATCAGCCAGGCTACAAGCGGGGAGCAGTCCAGGGACCTCGGGGTTGCTCTCGAGGTAATGCTCAAGCAATGCGATCCTAAAGCGCTTGTCAACTTCCACCACATTGAACATTCAGATATGAATGTGTTTGCCCCAGCTCACTTTATAAATCTTTTTTGTTTTGGTTCTCATCTATCTTTACGTTTCTCCTGGCCTGCTTTGGTATGTCTAAGATACTTTTGTTTTAACATGTAAAACTGAAATCCACAGCATTTAGATTTATCAGCAAGTCTGTGTTCGAAACAACAAATAGATATTCCTGTAAACTTGAAAGATTTCATTAATTTATTTTTTGTACAAAATAAATGCAAAAAAACCCTGCAACTGTCAGTCCAATCCATGAGAATCTTTTATATTTTCTGTCACTGCCCAGCCCCGTCAACCACTTTTCCCCTCTGCTTTTGGTTCTCATAGCATTACTTGTTTGTTTTTTCTGTCTCTCACCATCTCTTTGTAAGCCGATGTTACTCCTTGGGAGACTGTTTCAATAAAGATGTGTTGTATAACCTGCTGTCTGCTGCTTGTTTCTTTTTGTTGGTCCCTGATCCCTGCTGCTCTGTGGTGCCACCACCGCCTTATCTGCCTCTGCTGACATTAAGAGTGGGTTAGAGGATTTTGGTTATGCTTTGCTGAAAAGGACTTCACTCTGCTTCCGTCTCCCTCACCTGCTGTGCCCTGCCTTCTGTATTTTGTCATAGGGGCATACATATATTGTGTGCTATTAACATGCTTAAACATTCATGAAACATGTCACTGAGTTTCAAAGTAAGCCTGTGGTGTAAATCCTAGGGCAACAGATGTACCCCCCCCTTTGGTTCCATATGGCGAAATACATACTATTCTGTATGACCTGGATAAAAGCTTTCAAAGCTCTTATTTAGATTTACAGGGAATGCCACTGTGTATATAACTGAATTGACATGAAGGCAGCTATTACCTTTAACTTGTTTTCAGTATTCCATTTTGTAATGGGTGTATTAGTTTGCTTGTAACAGTCAATTTTTGTCTCCCTATTTGAGTTGGTCTCTCTTCCTTGGCAGGTGCACACTAGTAATTAATAGAATGTGGATGAGGTTTTTTAATTGTGCTCCATTCCCAGACTCAACCCAGAATAAGGGTGACAGGCTGGCCTCAGCTGACTGATTTTCTGTCTGCTTGGCGGTTACAGGCCGGGGGGGACTGTTCAAGCCCAGCCGAGGGATGGTGACCCAAATGGTAGGACATCAAGCCAATTAGTCTTGGATACCAACAACTCTTCTCTCCACCTAGGGCAACCTTAAACATCACCTCTACACTCCTGGACCATCCTTCCCCTGATCTGACTATTCCTCTCCATATCAACCTCTAGGTTGATTTGGTGAAGCCTGGGTCTGAAGCCATATGTCCCACCCTTAGCTCTCCTACAATCATGCTATTGCATAGCCTTAAACTGATCAACCTGGAACGTGTGTGCCTTTGCTGTTGGACTGTTTATTTGGATCTTTGCTTAGTAGGCAATCATTTACAAAAAGTGGCTGGGGCTAGTGACAGGCTTTGGAAGCATGACACGAAAGACCAAACAATATGTTGACTGCGGTCATACCACACAAGGAAATGTTTTGTCTCAATGTGAAGACTGTTTATACTGTACATTGTATTGCCATGGCATGTTTGGGAGTAAAGTCTGCACAAATGTGTAGTCTAAGCAGGTTGTAGGTCTGACTGAATGACTTACCCAAAATGAAGATTTCTTGTGTGTACATTTTGCTCTGGCCATATGGTAGCTGATAGTGATGCACTGAATAAATGCACTGTTCTGTAAATTTGCATTTGTCACTTCATATCTGCTCTGTCCAAAAACATCATTGGTTGGAACTGATGTCAACTTCACATGTAAGAGTTTCACTCTGAATCATGAACACTAGCTATAAAGAAAATCACTATATTGTCTACAGCAATATTGATATTTTCTTGTGCAATTGGTCATCTGAAAATTAAACTAATATTTTGTACAAATTAGGCACACCTCTGTAGGGTGCAAGATAAGAGCATTTGCCCTAGCCAGCAGAATTTGGTAAAAGTAAAACAAAAAGGCTCATTAAAAGACAGACTCTGGGGGTGATGGGCTGAGTACAAAAGGTAGACATCATTGCCTGGTAACGGGCTGTTCAGTATCAATACATGTACTGGCCTTGGCCAAGACACACCTACAGGTCATTAGGAACAGTAGCCTCATTCAAGCACAAACTTGAAAACAAGACATGATTAGCTATAATCTCTACAGAAATAACCAGATCATCAACTGATTTACATTTGCACATCAATTAAGATAATCCAAAGAGCTGGCTATAGTATAAGTACCACAAAATAAGACTGCAATCCACTCAGGATTCCAATGATTAGTGCCCATAATAGCCAACATTAGCATACATTGCTATTATCAGACTTGTGGAATTGAAATAAAGTGGTGGCCAAGCTAATGCCATGTAATACACAGGAATGAACCCATACAAAAAAGAAAGTATTTTATATTATATTCTGTTCCATGAGACAGTTGTCTTTACTGTTCATAATGCTCCCAATGCCATTTTCAGTGCCTTTTGAAATGGAGCCTTTTCAGGAATCCGTACATTTCACAACATTATCATTATTCAGGTGAAGTGACCTGACAATTATTAGGCCTAATTGTCATGACATCACACAGCACTAATTAAAAACAATGTTCCAAAATATATAGACATTGACACTACCAAAACCATTCCACCAAAGCTCTGCATTTTAAGTAATGATCAATTATGACCAATCCATACATCACATACCGCATATGCACTCTATAACACAAATTCCCAGACCGCAAATGTATAAAACATTTCTAGGCCTTGGAGGCTCAAATTGAAATCCACAAGTGGGCAGAGATACTGTAAACACCTGTGTTCTCCAGCTGTTTTTTTTCTTCTCACCTTTATTTAACCAGGTAGGCTAGTTGAGAACAAGTTCTCATTTGCAACTGCGACCTGGCCAAGATAAAGCATAGCAGTGTGAACAGTTTTCAGTTAACTCTTTCAGGATAACGGGGTACACATGCCCATATGGAGGGACCTCTGCACACTGGACTGGAGGTATATAAGTACTGTAAAGGTCTGTGGGTGGGGGGCCATGGAGCCAGAGGTGTTGTCTATAGAGTTTTATCTGGCAGCTGGGGTTGAGTGGTCTGGTTCTGATGGGGGCCTTATGGTAAGTAATGTTGGCCCTATGGCACTGCCTGATGGCCTGGGGGCAGATCTTGGAGTCGTGGTTGGGACAAATCCTGGGTGTTGTGGGGTATTTGGTTCTGGAGGTGGTTGTCTTGCTTCATACCCGGGTGGTTTTGGGACATATCTTGGTGGCCCAGGGGAAAAGGATGGTACTCTCCTTGTGGCTCTGGGATAGCATTCCCTTCTACTGAAAAAGAGAGTAGTTTTGAATACAGTTTTTACATCTTTGAAAAATATATATATATTTTTATCCCTTTTTTGTGATATCCAATGGGTAATTACAGTCTTGTCCCATCGCTGAATTTTTGAGATCCATTTTCCATAGTCACCACTACATTCGGAAAAATACACGGCACACCAGTAAAGAGAAAATGGAATTGGGGTAAACTATCACTTACCATGAACCTCTGGAGGGGGCTCAACTTTCTGTGTTTTCAACCGTTCCATGTGTTCTACTGCCTGAAACACCACAGACAAACAGAGATAAGCAGATTAATGGTTGTAGGAAAGTATGTCAGCTCATGTCAAAAATAACAATACCACACAAAAGAAGTGCATTACAGTAATAGAGAACCTATTGGTTGTGTCTGTTCTACCACTGCCCACTCTGTACCTGCTGAAGCTCTACTTTCTGTGAGTTGAGCTGTTCCTGTTGCCTCTCCAACTCATCCCTCTGTTTCTGGAGGTCTGATGCTTTCTGTTTGAGGTCCTCTTCCTGCTGGGCCAGGTGCTCCTCAAACTCCCTCATCTCCTCATCTGTGTAGGCCTGGTTCTGCTCTAAGGTCTAACAAAGGAGGACGTGTCAGTTCATACCCTTCTACCTCTCCTTATTGATTTGAAAAGCAACATAATTACAGTGTGGTTGAATGTAGGAGTGTTTAGAGATATGGTATGGTTTTTGTTACTCTTGCCGTTTCATAATAATGAGTTATAATGTTGAAGTATAAAAAGTAGGCCAGTATGAATGAGAGTTAAATAGATATGGCTACCACACCTCCCAACTATCTGGTTCCAGGAATTCCTTTTTCTTTGTGGCAATCAGGAACTCTTCTAAGGAGACCAGTCGGTCTTTGTTGGTGTCCACCTGTAAACAGTGAGAGATCAATCACCATGTGAACTATTTATTTCATTATATCAACGAAACCATTCGCTAACTTTCAGTGATAGCAATCCATGGGAATATAGTATGCAAGGTTCACAACCGGGACAACAGTATACCTCGTTCATGACGTGCTCTCTCATACGCAGGCGCTCCTCCTCCATCTCCACCATATCGTCCTCTTCATTGGTAGGATCATAGATCTTCTCCAGCTGAGTCCACAGAATATACCGTTATCTATACATGCACACGTTTCATTATCATTTCAGGTGAGACATTAAAAAAATAGGACAAATCTTTACCTCCTTCGTAAACAATGCCTCCAATTCCTGCTCATCGAAGAAGCCATCTCCATTGGAATCTGACAATTCAAAAAGCGAGAAATGTTGAGGAACTCTGAGATGGATGTCCCTGACCCCCGCCTGTGATGTCTATTGATGAGGACTTACCATGCAGCTTGAAAAAGGTCTTGGGGTCAAAATCTTCAGGGTCAAGACCATCTGCTTCCTCCCACACCTCTTTGAACTGATTCTGGCTGCCCTGCACAGCAAAAAATGTTAGTGCCCTGTTAGAAATAAATCTCTCACTTGAGCTAAATCATTAAGTATGGGGAAGGTGTAGAGCAGAAATGGGCAACTGGCGTCCCCCTTTTGTAGGCCCGCAGATCAATTTCCCCCAAAAAATATATATATACAGTATAAGCATACTGAGTGTACAAAATATTAGGAACACCTTCCTAATATGGAGTCCCACCCCCTTTTGCCCTTAGAACAGCCTCAATTTGTCAGGGCATGGACTACAAGGTGTCGACAGCTTTCCACAGGGATGCTGGCCCATGTTGACTCCAATGCTTCCCACACTTGTGTCAAGTTGGCTGGATGTCCTTTGGATGGTGGACCATTTTTGATACACACAGGAAACTTTTGAGCGTGAAAAACCCAGCAGCGTTGCAGTTCTTGACACACTCAAACCGGTGCGCCTGGCATCTACTACCATACCTCGTTCAAAAGGCACTGAAATCTTTTTTCTTGCCCATTCACCTTCTGAATGGCACACATACACAATCCATGTCTCAATTGTCTCAAGGCTTAAAAATCATTATTTAACCCGTCTCCTCCCCTTCATCTACACTGAAGTGGATTTAACAGGTAACATCAATAAGGGATCATAGCTTTCACCTGGTCAGTGTATGTCATGGAAAGAGCAGGTGTCAATGTTTTCTACAGTCAGTTGTTTAGGAACTCATTCGGAGTCTCAACTTACTGCTGGGAGTTAGAATT
Source organism: Oncorhynchus nerka (assembly GCF_034236695.1). NCBI lineage: Eukaryota > Metazoa > Chordata > Actinopteri > Salmoniformes > Salmonidae > Oncorhynchus > Oncorhynchus nerka. The sequence goes on from NC_088423.1 coordinate 78,373,254, forward strand.
GTAGAATACACAAGATCCCATTTTGAAATGTGGTTGTGAATCAGCAATTTTTCTCTTATGTCAGGTAAACATTTTTAGATACAGACCCTCGAGCCACTGTGGCCCCTCATGATGAGTTCAGATTTTTTGTGGCCCCCACCAACCCCCATCAAACTTGCCCATCCATGGTCTAGAGACTGGCTAGACCATATGTGAGCACAAACAGATTGAGCTCTGAAACACACAGATAACATAGCATCCAAGTGCAGTTGGACTTACTGGATGGTTGACTTTGGGATGGTCTGCATGTTTCTTCTTCATCTCCTCGTAATGTTCTTCCTCCTTCTTCCTCCCTTCATCGTCTAGAGTCTTGAGGTGTTCCCTTCGCTCATGGTCTTTCGTCATCTCGTACTTCTTGAACTCCTCATGGCGCTCCTTGTCATAGTTCTCCAGATCGTTTGTGGCCTTGTGGTCAAATGAAGGATGAGAGTTAAAATGTCTTGAAGAGAAGAGGACTACAGATACTTTAGTAAGCTACTGTATGTACGTACCATGCATTCTACATTATACTTACTGATTTGATGAGTCTGTCCAGATCCTCCACTTCAAAGGTGTGAGGATTCATGTGGTTCAGGTACTCAAACTGTTTCAGCAGAGCTTGGTGGTCTACTGCCATATCTGTGAGTGAGGTTTAACAGTCATAACACAATACGAAATTTGATGACCTGACATTAGAACTGTAATAGTTATCCAGTGCGGCAGGGTGCGTTGGTCAAAACTCACCCTGTGTGCATCTATACTAGCCTGTAATCCTACCAATTAGTGGTTTAAGTGAGATGTTACTGTTGTCTGTAATACTCTGCTATCACTATTGTGATTCGAAACAGAGATTTTCAGAAGCATGTTTCACAAGTAAGTAGGTGACTCAACACCGACACTACACTAATCACATCCTCCTTTTTGAGTCCTTTCCCTCAAAAATGTACTTCTTAGTCACTTGCCCACACGCCCTAGTGTTTCTAGATGGTAACAGTATAGCACTTAAGGCATATTAATGGTATTTTCACTGGGCAGCATACCGTTCCCTCCTTCGATGTCTTGCTTGGCTTTGATCAGTGTCCGTAGCCGGCTAACCTCCTGCCTTTTTAGCTCATCCAGTTGTGTCCTTACATGGTGGCTGACAAAGTCCAGCTCTTTGGCCAGCTTCCCCATCTGTAGGAAACGTGATGTAATGATTATCATACTGCTGCTGTTTTGCATTGTTCATGACTAATGACTCAAGGACAGAGTAAGAATGACAAGAATGAGCAGGACACAGTTAGAATACCTTGATGTCCTCCATATCTGTGTTATGGAGCTTCTCTCTGAAATGCTGGTCTTTTTCCAGAAAATCAATGACTTCCCTGAGATAACGGTCATAGTGGAGTCCAGTGTCCTGTTACATGAAATAAAGTAGTAAGTTGTAGTAGTATGCATAACATGCATACTAGCTCATGCATCATTCCGTAGACCTTCAGTTCAGTCTGTATACGTTACAATTCAATAAATTATTTTAGAGAATATAGCTGGTATAACTGGTCTGAGCTTGTACTGGTAGCACAAATGACTGCTTTTTTCATGGCTGTTAGGGCTGCTCTGCCTGCCATGTTTCTCCACCTTGCTTGCTTGGTATGTAATCCTTCACCAACTCTTACCACACTTGGTGGTGGCTCTGAGGCTTTGTCCTCTGGCTGGTTCACCTTGGTCTTGTCCAGACTGATGGGCACTGCCTCCAGGCAGAGCAGATGTACCAGAAGCACAAGGCAGCTGGTGTGGAATACCTGGCTCCAAGACATCTGGAGACACAAGACGCACTTAGACACAACAACACATGACAAGCAACACTTCAACCAGAGATGATAGAAAACACCCGTCTCTGCCCCAAATTAAGTGGCTGTGCCCCAACCATAGAGAAAGATAGAGGACTATTCTTTGTATCTATCCCATTGTGTCCTCTGAACACACGGGCTTGTCCATTTTGAAGTAGTCCATTTTCTTCTACTACTACTTCTATGAGTTGGTAAACAAACTGAAAGGGGGCATACTGCCACCTGGAGTATGTTCTTGGGAAAAAGACAGTTCCGGTCTGCTTACTAGTTTATTTAGCAGACAAGATTTGCTTACAACTCCATGGCATTATTTTATAGTATGAAGAATACAATTGAACAAAGCTGAATGCGCACATGCGGCTATTCTGTGTTGAGCGGTTAACAAAGAAATAGCTACTCCTATATGCTTAATTGAGTTATTAATGTAATTTTAGTTGTTCTACAAACGTTGGGCTATATGTTTTGATTTTTAATACATGATGCGACTAATGATGATTTGAATGAAGTCGCTTGAAAGGCATGATCTCTGCTTTGTTTTTTTGCACAGGCTTTACAGACTACATCAGTCACTCATTCACAATTTGACAAGTACTTGATAATACCTAGAATGTTACGGCGGCATCCCCTTTGCGGCATGTGGCCGTTGTGTCCTACTACGTTGTGCGCTCCGAATCTCCTCTCACTCACATGGCTCTCCATTATGTGATCGGGACTTTCTCACAGGCTACAAGTGAAGACAGACACATCGGGGATGCAATGGCATGCGTGCTTATCCAATTCCGAGGTGCATATTGAAGATATTGGAAGAATTGCCCACATTTACTTTTCGTCAGCCAACAAGATGAGTAGGCTTAAAGAAAGCAAAAGTACTAGCCTATGTCAATCTACTATCCCCCATAGTACAAAAGTCGACCTATTCTACTCTGTACAAGAAATAAAAAATTCCAAACATAGTCTGGGACAGTTGTGGGATGCGATAGATCCCAAATTAATACAACCACTAGCATAAAAAAAAGCATTTTTACGCATTGTGGCTGACTCAACAGATCAGAACATTTAGCTTAAAAATGGTGATAAACTATGAGGCTATTTGCAGCGCAGAAATGTGCACAGGCTATAAACGCGAATGTTCCATTTACAGAAAACACCATTATCAAAAGTGACCGCAAATGCAATTATGCATGTAGTGCTTTTAATATAAAGGTGCATTTTTATGGTGAACATTATCCTCCCCAAACTTGAAACTCACGTGCTGCTTATGTATGACAGTTAGGCTCTACACCCCTTGTAAAGCAGATTGTTTTTAATTTTAAGAATTTTTTGGGACACTTTAGTTGAAATACAAACCTTATCAAAACACATAGGCCTATGGGCTAGGCTACATAAGGTGTGCAACTATGTTTCGAAAAAGTTGCAAAAAAAGGCATTGTTTCCTATGCTGGGCATCATTCACAAGTAATATTATATAATTCACAAGTGATAGGCTAATATTGTCACCCAGCAGACTATCCTTGATATAATATTGTCTTTACATATACTAAATAATATATATGTGTGAAATTTGTTTTGATTTAGAATGGACCATTATCATGCACCTGTATCAAAACAAAGCCAAGACAAGGCAAGAGTGGCTTGGAGACAAGTCTCTGAATGTCCTTGAGTGGCCCAGCCAGAGCCCGGAACTGAACCTGATCGAACATCTCTGGAGAGACCTGAAAATAGCTGTGCAGCAATGCTCTCCATCCAACCTGACAGAGCTTGAGAGGATCTGCGGAAAATAATTGGAGGAACTCCCCAAATATAGGTGTGCCAAGCTTGAAGCGTCATACCCAAGAAGACTTGAGGCTGTAATCGCATCCAAAGATGCTTCAACAAAGTACTGAGTAAAGGGTAAGATGACTTATGTAAATGTGATATTTCAGCTTTTTATTTTCAATAATATGCAAAAGCCTGTTTTTGCTTCGTCATTATGGGGTATTGTGTGTCGATTGAGGGGGGGGGGACGATTTAATCAATTTTAGAATAAGGCTATAATGTAACAAAGTGTGGAAAAGGTGAAGGGGTCTGAATAATTTCCGAATACACCGTATTTATACTGTAGCTAAGAAAGTAATACTAAGTGTAAGCTGTTAGTAGCCCATGTGCCTCGCACTAATAATTTGGTCCCTTTCCCCCTCATAACTTAGACTACTGTTCTGACTTGGTGGTGCACATGTAGCGTATTGCCTGTTTTAGAGAAATGCAATCATCAAATATTGTACTGCTTATATGCCCATTTGACTTATCCTACGGTTCTGACTTGGTGTACAGGGAGAATACGGTAAGAACAGCCCATATTCTGAATTTGGTCGCTGTACATTTTTAAAAAGTGCTGAACAAATAGTTATATTGACTTTGTCCGTCCTAGCTCGCTAATTAATGTCTTAATCGAAATTACGGATTGCCTCTTATCCGCTCTTCGGTTCCCTTATGCCATTGTTTGTACATCTCAATTGTCAGTAGAAACCACATTTGTGTAAGCAAGTCAGCTATATCAGCTATGTTTTTTTTAAAGGCAGTAAATGAGGCTGAATGAACTGTTTCACTGCCAAACAAGGCTCCGCTGATAGCCAGGTGTGGTAAGGATTCACTCCATGGTGCTGAAAAGAAACTCTGCTGTTGGGACAGCTTTATGTAGGCCCTAATAGTTAGTGGGCACTGTTTGTCACCGTTATAGTGCAATTAATGTATTATTTAGTGTGGTTGTAGTGGCTTTGCTGGCATACATCCCAAAAATGTTGGGGGAGTTTGCCCCACCAAGATTTAGATGCTAAAATCACCACTGCTATTTCACCACCCCATTAACTATTTTGCAGTAAAATCTCTGCAGCTGCCACCTACACTCATTAAAAACCCACTACCCGATTCCACTACTTTAGACCCTATCTGTTCCTGCACCATGCCAAAAACCTGGGAGGATGGGACACTGCCCCTCAACACACCCTGTAACTCTTCTGAAGTCAAATCTCCTAAACCCAAATACTTCTCTGCAGCTGCCACAACAAAATCTATTTTCTGTGATTTACATTCCATTTCTGCAGTACAGTTGATAACCATTGCTGTGAACGCTAAGAAGCCAACCTTACTAAAGCATAACTCACTCCTTGCCCTATCCTTCTGTGGCGCAAATCTACTACTCACTGAGACCCTCTCAGAATCCCTCAACCATCCAGCACTACACTGACCACTTCAACCCGCCTCTTTCGCACCGGACACTTCCGGTCCCCAGCAGTTGACAACTTTATCCACCGAAACTACACAGTCCTCTGACCCATGCCCTCCTGCACACTTCCCACATCTTGGAATCTCCCTCCTACACACTGCTGCAACATGACCATAAACGCTGAACCTAAAACAGTTCAGTGGATTCTGCACAAAAGTTCTAACAGGATAACTGATATATCGTAACATGACTTTGTCTTGTATAGGCTCTGACTCAAAATTAATTCTGTTTCACCACACTCCCCACCAGGTCATCTGCTCTAGCTATCTCCATGGCCCCAACCCCATATGTTTCCTGTCCACTGCCGACGTGTCTGCCATCGATAGCTAACTAGCTACCTGCTAGCAGCTAACTAGCTACGCTATTAATAACATGTTAGCTAGGACGTGATACGTGTCATCTAACTAACTTGCGTTCTACAATTTAAATCGTCAGCGGTTCAATAGCTAGTCGTCTAGCTAACGTTACACTTTACAGGCAGACTCACTGCAGGCCAATACAATAGCGTAACTAGTAGTGATGATGCTGGCTGGCTAGCTAGTAGTGATGATGCTGGTTGGCTAGCTAACAGTTAGCTGGTAGATGGCAAGCTAATCTAATGACAGTTAGCTTGAAGCTAATTATGAGGTTTTCATTTCCACCCCAAGCTAGCTACTTAGCTAAATAACAGTGATGCGGGGTCTTGTGTTGACCACATCGAGAAGTTTCGGTATGTCTTATTGGAGTCTGGTTACCTGTCTCATTAACGAAATAACAATAGCTTCAAAACAATTCATGTCACAGCGGGACTTACTTTTTGATCGGAATCCGTCAAACGGTCGTTACTACAGTCACAAAGTCGTAAACCCCGCCTATTTCTAAAATGTCTCTTCTTAAAATGAGATTTCAAACCTAACTTTAACCACAGGGCTAACCGTACGCCTAACCTTACATTAACACAAATGATGTTTTCATTAATCTTTACGATATAGCCAATTTTGATTTTGTGGCTGTGCTATCTAGTGGAAACCCTGTCAAGCTACTTTAGCTAGCTAACTAGTCTCCTCCCGAGCTGATCATTTATCCTCGTTCCCTCCTTGATGCCAGCAGGCGTTTGTTTACAGTGTCAGATAGCAAGTGAATGAAATCCTACATTGACAACATGGCATGCCAGCTAAATTGGGTAGTTGCCATTGGATAAAAATTTCCCTTCCTACTTTCTGAAGGCGCGCATAGTTATTCTATTAGGCCACACACACTGTCAGTCAAATTATTGAGGATATACTATGCTATCAAGGTTGGTTGCACTGAATCGTACGTGGCGTTTATAATTTGGAGGTGGATTTTCGCTGATCCTGGATCAGTGTAGCTTTCTTGCCATGATATCAAAGACAGTACATGAGGTTGGTGGCACCTTTATGGGGAGGACGGGTACGTGGTAATGGCTTGAGCAGAATAATTGGATTTCCATGTGTTTGATACCATTCAATTTGCTCCGTTCCAGACATTATTATGAGCCGTCCTCCCCTCAGCGGTGGATATGGTATGTGAAGACATTTAGGTAGGGAGATCAGATCCCAGGTCATTTCATAGCTTCATTTTTGACTTTGTCATTCTTACATAGCTAGTTAAATTAAACATTCTTTATTTACAATATGGTGAAGGATAAAGCATACTTTTTTGAGTTGGTTTAATGTGATTGCTTGGACTATTGAGAAAATTGATGAGCAGCTTTCTGCAGGGTTGTTGTTTGAGTGAACATTATTGAGCTAGAAATATTGGCTATGCCAGCAAGACATGTATGTGATTTTCTAAATATACTGAACAAAAATATGAACATGCAACAATTTCAAGGATTTTACTGAGTTACAGTTCATATAAGGAAATGAGTCAATTGAAATAAATAAATTAGGCCCTAATCTATGGATTTCACATGACTGGGCAGGGGCGCAGTCATGTGTGGGCATGGGAGGGAATAGGCCCAGCCACTTGGGAGCCAGGCCCACCTATGGGGGATTCAGGCCCAGACAATCAGAATGAGTTTTTCCCCGCAAAACTGCTTTATTATAAACATAAATACTCCTCAGTTTCATCAGCTGTCCGGTTGGCTGGTCTCAGACTGTTCTGCAGGTGAAGAAGCCAGATATGGAGGTCCTGGGCTGGGGTGGTTACACGTGGTCTGCGGCTGTGAGGCTGGTTGGACGTACTGCCAAATTCTCTCAAACGACATTGGAGGCGGCTTATGGTAAAGAAATTAACATTCAATTCACTGGCAACAGCTCTGGTGGACATTCCTGCAGTCAGCATGCCAATTGCACGCAGTGGTGTAAAGTACTTCAGTAAAAATACTTTAAAGTACTGCTTAAGAAGTTTTTTGGGGTATCTGTACTTTTCTTTACTATTTATATTTTTGACAACTTTTACTTTTACTTCACTACATTCCTAAAGAAAATAATGTACTTTTTACTCCATACATTTTCCCTGACACCCAAAAGTACTCGTTACATTTTGACAGGAAAATGGTCCAATTCACACACTTATCAAGAGAACATCCCTGGTCATCCCTACTGCCTCTGATCTGGCTGACTCACAAATGCTTTGTTTGTAAATTATGTCTGAGTGTTGTAGTGTGCCCCTGGCTATCCGTAAAAACAAAACAATTGTGCCGCCTGGTTTGCTTAATATAAGGAATTTTAAATGGTTTATGGAACATTTTAGCAATTCCATTTACTTTTGATACTTAAGTATATTTAAAACCAAATACTTGTAGACTTTTACTCAGGAAGTATTTTACTGGGTGACTTTCACCTTTTAAGGAACACTCAAGAACACGGTTCTATAAAAAAAACTTTAAGTTTGTCAAAGACCTCTTCGCAAAGGAAAAGTGAGGAATCCTAAAAACTCCAAAGCCAGAACTGGAAAAACTTCTGGAAAAGGTCCACCAGGACATGAAAAGGCATGAGCAGATAATCATCCCACATGACATCCCACCTATTCAACCACCAGAATTCAATCTGGACACCGACCCTCCAAAATGGAGGGAAGTAGAGAACGTTGTCCGAAGAGCAAGAGCGGCCTCGGCTCCTGGGCCTAATGGAGTACCATACAAGCTCTACAAGAACGCCCCGGATGTTCTACGCTTTCTTTGGAGGCTCATGAGGATAGTGTGGCAGAAGGAAATAATACCAAAGGCATGGCGAAGGGCTGGTGGTGTGCTAATCCCGAAATAGTAGGATGCGACAGACATCAGTCAATTCCGACCAATCTCCCTTCTCAACGTCGAAGGGAAGATCTTTTTCAGTATAATAGCACAGAGGCTGTCCACTTATCTGGAAAGGTACAAGTACATTGATACATCTGTACAGAAAGCAGGCATTCCTGGTTTCTCTGGTTGCCTGGAACATACTAGTATGATTTGGCACCAGATCCAAACAGCTAAGAAGGACAAGAGAGACCTCTATGTCATCTTCCTCGACCTGGCCAATGCCTTTGGCTCAGTTCCCCATGAACTCCTCTGGGAATCCTTCAACATTTTCCACGTACCAGAACCCATCACTACACTGGTAAAGGCCTATTTCCAAGACCTGCAATTGTGTTTCACAACACCTGACTTCACAACAACATGGCAGCACTTGGAAGTAGGCATAAAAGCAGGCTGTACAATTTCACCTCTGGCCTTCACTATGGCCATGGAAGTCATCATCAGGGCATCGAGATGGGTCGTCGGCGGTGAGAGAACTAAGGAAGGGCTCCGTCTCCCACCTATCCGAGCATACATGGATGACATGACTACACTGACCACCACTGCAGCATGCACCAGGCGGCTACTTGCAAAACTGCAGGATAACATCAAGTGGGCTCGGATGAAAATCAAGCCAAGCAAATCTCGAAGCATCTCCATAGTCAAGGGACAGCTTAAAGATGTGAGGTTCTGCATTGGAGATGACCCGATACCAACTGTGTCTGAGCAACCCGTCAAGAGCCCGGGTAGATGGTACAACGAAAGCCCCCGGGATAAAGATCAAGTGCAGCAAGTAAGGCAGGACATCACCGACGGTCTTGAGAACATCAATAAGACCCTACTGCCTGGGAAGCTCAAGCTTTGGTGCCTACAGTTTGGACTTCTCCCCCGGGTAATGTGGCTACTCACCGTCTATGAGGTCCCAATAACAACAGTGGAGAAGATGGAGCGAACCATTACCTCATACGTGAAGAAATGGCTGGGTGTTCCACGATGCCTGAGTAACATCGGCCTCTATGGCAAAGGGGTCCTTGAACTACCTCTTACAAGTCTAACGGAGGAGTACAAGTGCTCTAAAGTAAGACTTCAGATGACATTGAAGGACTCCAAAGACCAGACCATTAGCAAGGCTGCACCTCCCCTACAAACTGGACGGAAATGGACATCATCCAAGGCTGTGCAACAAGCAACATCAGCCCTGAGACACCAAGACATTGTGGGGAATATCCAACATGGAAGAGGAGGCTTTGGCCTGGCAGCAAGCAAACCAACGTTCCATAAGGCAACAACATCTGAACGCAGGAAGCTGGTGGTCGAGGAGGTGCGCAGACAGGAGGAGACTGCAAGAAGTGCAAAGGCTGTCTCTCTTGCTAAACAAGGGCAATGGACGCGGTGGGAAGGCCTGGAGAGGAGAAAGATCAACTGGAGTGAGCTTTGGCAAATGGAGGCAAGCAACATCAACTACATCATAAGAGCTGTTTATGATGTGCTTCCATCACCAAAAAACCTACATCAATGGTATGGCGAGGACTCGACCTACTCCCTCTGCCCAGCTCCAGCGACTCTCAGGCATATAATGACAGGTTGCAAGACCAGCCTCTTACAAGGCCGCTACACCTGGAGGCACAATCAGGTCCTCATGAGCCTGGCTGCAGCACTTGAGACCAAGAGGAGTGCAACCAATTCATTACCTCCAAAAACAAGCAATCCCGTCAAAACAACAACATTCATCCGGGAGGGACAGAAAAGGCCCAAGCATCCTCCTACGAAGCCAGAAACTGGACACCTAGCCATGGCCCGGGACTGGAAAATGCTTGTCGATATTGGCCAGCAACTCATTTTTCCACCTGAGATTGCTTCTTAGGCTAGACATGGTACTCTGGTCCCCTTCATGAAAGGCTGTGTACATCATAGAGCTCACAGTCCCGTGGGAAAACTCTGTTGAAGAGGCCTACGAGCGTAAGAAACTGCGTTACACAGAGTTGGCAGCAGACGCAACTCAGCGTGGCTGGAATGCAAAAGTCTGGCCAGTTGAAGTGGGATGCAGAGGATTCGTAGCTTCTTCCACCATTAGGTTGCTGAAAGAACTTGGAATCCATGGACAGGCTCTGCAGCAGACCGTCAGAGCAGTTTCTCAAGCAGCTGAAAGAGGCAGCCAGTGGATCTGGATCAAACGGAAGGACCCTTGCTGGGCTATAACTTCATGACCCCCCACCCCCACATGAGAACCCAATTCAGATCCCTCCAACTTGAGGAGGGCATATGAGGTATGCGGTCAGCTGTAGGGCTGGCTCAGGGAAGAGGACGCCCCTGCCTTGCATAGTCCAGTGGGACATCTTAATTGGGCATGGGACACAAGCTAAGGCTTGATCACCCTTTAGCTGGCCACCCTTGATGAGTGTTAAGTGATTAAAGGCCAAAACACCCACTGATTCGAAGGCACACTACTGAGGATGTGTCCCAAAATTAACATCTTAACCCAGTCTAAGAAATAAACCTCCCATGCCACTCTGTCAACATCACGGCAAATCTCATGTGAGTGCATTCCATCTATTGGCACAATGGACAGTTTTTAACATCTCGTTTTATGATTCTATTTAAAACCAAATATTTTTAGACTTTTACTCAAGGAGTATTTTACTGGGTGACTTTCACCTTTAATTGAGTCGATTTCTATTAATGATCTTGTCAATGCCTTGGATGCTAAAAAAAGCTGTGCTGCCTTGTTTATCGACACTGTTGATCATTCTGTTTTGCTGAAGAAGTTATCAAAAATAGGCCTGGGATATACAGCCTGTTTATGGTTTCAGAATTATCTTAGCGACAGAACTCAGGCCTTCTTAACAGATGGGGTTAAATCTGAATTTCTTGAGATTTAAAAATATGTTCCTCAGGGTTTGATTTTGGGTCCATTGTCGTTCACGTTGTATATTAATGACATAGGAAACACTGTTAATACTTGTAACATTCATCTCTATGCAGATGACACAGTTTTGTATTCCTTTGCCACCTCGGTGCTGCAGGCCATTCATGAACTTCAGCATGACTTTGATTCAATTCAAAAATCACTTACAGATCTTAAATTAGTGTTAAGTACAAGTAAAACCAAGCTCATTATTATTCTGTTTATGTTGTAATGTATACAGGGCTCTCTTGTAAAATAAATGTTTAATCTCATTGTGACTCCTTGTTTAAATAAACGTAAAATAAAAAATAAAAAAATGATATGGTCATAATGATGATAGTTTATTAATTAAATAGCCCAGAGCCATTTAAAAAATATTTTTTATATCCCTGTTAGTGAGTATTTCTTCTTCCTCCAAGATATATATCTACCTGACTGGTGTGCCATGTCAATAAGCTGATTAAATAGCATTCTCATTGTGCTTGGGACAATAAAGGGCCACTCTAAAAAGTGCAGTTTTGTCACACAACACAATGCCACAGATGTCTCAAGTTTTGGAGGAGCGTGCAATCAGTGGTGGAAAAAGTACTCAATTGTCCTACTTGAGTAAAAAGTAAAGATACCTTAACAGAGACACAGAAATAAGATGATTTGTGTAAAATAGCAACAGCACCACCGTTGCCCTTCCTATCAGTCATAAACACATTGTAACCATCCATATCAACCTCAGAGTCCAGGGTTTTATCAGTTAACCAGGTTTCAGAACAAATAAAAATATCAGGGTCTGCCTGAGAGAACCAGATCTTGACATGATCCATTTTAGGTAATACACTACGATTGTTAAGATGTAAAAATGTTAAACCTTTTCTGCATTTAAAATCACATGGAGTTTCAATACAAGTCGGATTATTTTGAGATTTCAGAACAACAGGAGACTCAAAGATTGGATTATACCTATCAGGAAAAGAAAACAAAGTAGAAATAGCAATTCCGGGCCTCCCGGGTGGCACTGTACTGCAGCGCCAGCTGTGCCACCAGAGACCCTGGTTTCGCGCCCAGGTTCTGTTGTAACAGGCCGCGACCGGGAGGTCCGTGGGGCGACGCACAATTGGCATAGCGTCGCCCGGATTAGGGAGGGTTTGGCCGGTAGGGATATCCTTGTCTCATCACACACCAGCGACTCCTGTGGCGGGCCGGGCGAAGTGCACGCTAACCAAGGTTGCCAGGTGCACGGTGTTTCCTCCGACACATTGGTGCGACTGGCTTCCAGGTTGGATGCGCGCTGTGTTAAGAAGCAGTGCGGCTTGGTTGGGTTGTGTATCGGAGGACGCATGACTTTCAACCTTCGTCTCTCCCGAGCCCGTACAGGAAGTTGTAGCGATGAGACAAGATAATAGCTACTAACAATTGGATACCACGAAATTGGGGAGAAAAAGGGGGTAAAAAAAAAAGTTAAATTAAAAATGAAATAGCAATTCCATTTCTCTGCTTAGCACCGTTAAGCATGTCACCACTATCAGATGCAACATGTGGAACTCTCACAGTGACCAAAGAGGAGATGGTAAAATCTGACTTACATGTAATGCTAATATTGTCCTCACATCAATTTAGTTGACCAAGACCCTTCCCAATGTTTGATGACAACAGCCGGGAGCCATTTTCACCTAGGTGAATTCCATCTTCCACAAAGTAGCCAGGCTTATTCCAGAAGGAGTCAAAATTGTCGACGAAGGACATGCGCAAGTCCTTGGTCAGACGCATTAACCACTGGTGGAGAGACCAAAGATGGCTAAAACACTCAGTCCTGCAACGATAAGGAGATGGAATTGGGCCAGAGACAATTATATGTTCTGCTAATTAATGAGCATTCTCCAAGAGCTTTAAGAAATTGTCTTTTAACTTTACAGATTTCACACGTATAATATCATTACATTTACATTACATTTAAGTCATTTAGCAGACGCTCTTATCCAGAGCGACTTACAAATTGGTGCATTCACCTTATGACATCCAGTGGAACAGTAGTGCATCTAAATCTTTTAAGGGGGTGAGAGGGATTACTTTATCCTATCCTAGGTATTCCTTAAAGAGGTGGGGTTTCAGGTGTCTCCGGAAGGTGGTGATTGACTCCGCTGTCCTGGCGTCGTGAGGGAGTTTGTTCCACCATTGGGGGGCCAGAGCAGCGAACAGTTTTGACTGGGCTGAGCGGGAACTGTACTTCCTCAGTGGTAGGGAGGCGAGCAGGCCAGAGGTGGATGAACGCAGTGCCCTTGTTTGGGTGTAGGGCCTGATCAGAGCCTGGAGGTACTGAGGTGCCGTTCCCCTCACAGCTCCGTAGGCAAGCACCATGGTCTTGTAGACCCAATATACAACACAACTGTTTTCAGAGCAGGAATCTGTTTCTTGATGGTGGGCATGACTTCTAATAACTCCAATACCTTAGCTCCAGTAAAATAAAGTGTACGGGTATTTCAGACTTCCACCAATCCAACCATGGAGCTTCCCATAATAATGGTTGATGGCTGTTGCCCATTTCGAGCCGGAGCCCTCAGCCCAACCATAGCCCCACCAGGGGCTCCGGCTAACTCGCCTCGCACAAATTACAGAATTAGAATAAGTCATTAGTATTAGAATCCTTCTATTTCTAGGTTTATGACATCATCTTCATCATTATGAGGGCAGATGTTGTGGATCAAAATTAGCCATCAGTCAACTTCAAATTAATATATAGCTGCAAGCAGCTGGGGTTCAAGCTCTGTCCACATAGTGCCACCATCATGGCAAATTGGAAAGATTGCCAAATTCAATGATTACCAGCGTTGTATTATAGTGAAATTTAGATTAGTGAATGTTGTGATATTTCTTTTGTTGCAATTATTTTCAGAGCAAGCGGGATTTGGAGCAATAATAACGTTTTTTGCTTGAGTGATCATTGGATCGATCAATCTATATTTATAAAAAATAAGCTTCTGTTGATGACAACAGCCGGCAGCCATTTTCACCTAGGTGAATAAACTGTCATGGATCAAAGTCCATCTCGTTCATCAATGGTCCCTCCTATAGAGGAAATGTCTTGAGTGGTTCAGGAGGTCAGCAAACTCACTGGGATCTCCATGAGCCAGATCATGGCATCCAGAACCTCCTTGGGAATGCCACTGACTTCTGTTTCCCAACTCCTTCCATCCGTGACATCCTTGCATTCACCAATGCCACCTCTTCCTAGAGCCGCTTGGGGCTCCAAGGAACATGACTCTAATGAGAGAAGCATTACTAGCCATTTGTCCTCACAGTATGTGGATAAGTCATGGCCTTTTGCAATCTACCCACGCTGTGAGGAACTGATCTGACAAGAAGGAATGCCTCCGCTGGAGAAGTATCCCTCTCCCACCGTGCCAAGGAAGAGATCGAAGAATCGGGCAATGTCTTCCCTGTCGCTGAGGTCAATGTGCTCTGAACAGACCCTGACCAGTATCCATGAGGAAGAGGAGACTAAGGTGGTCCACCTGATCTGCCAGGCCATGCATGAGGAGACTCCCATGGAAATAATGGCTGAGGTGAAAAAAGTGGCTAGTAAAGACTCCTCCAAGAAGAAGGCCTCCTTCTGTAGAAGACTGAGCTGTCTTTGTTGCCTGGGGAAGAAGAAGGCTGTTACTACAAAAAAGACTAAGGTGGAAGAGCATGAGCAGGTAAAATGGTCACTCTGCACAATCAAAGTCACAAAGGTTAAAATTTGTCTTAATTCTCTCTTGTAAATTGTGTGTTTTCTGTTCCCTTTACCGGAGGATTCTGAAAATGCTATTTTCCCTACTGGGATTTCTTTAAAATGCTCAGGAAATGATTGATGTCCTAAAACAGAACATTTTAATAAAATCGAAATATTTTACATGTCAGCATCTGTGTCTATTTCACATGTATGATACGTTTAGGGTTTTCCTTACATTATGCTCCAAATTAGTCAGAAGATTAGGTCAGATATTCAGTCCATGGTCAAGTGTCAGACTATAACTGGTTCAATGATATGGAAAGTAGCAAAAAACAGATTACAAGCTTTACTAACTATTACAATAGTCTTAATTTTATAGGGACTACCGCTGGGGTAGTTTACTTGAAAACCAAACATGTCACATTAACAACCACAGAAGAAAAAATAAACACACACTCACACACAATTTTTATTTAACTTAATTTAACCTTAATTTAACTAGGCAAGTCAGTTAAGTGGAGCCAGGTGGTAAAAGCTCATAGCTGTATTAATTTATATTCACTAGATTGCACTGTCCCTTTAAGAGATCCATAAATAGTGTGAAAGCGTAATGTGATTGCTCATGCGCAGTGTGTAAGAGTGAGAGCAAGCAATTATACTGGAGAGCTGTTGAAATCCATTGTGGGTCCAAGGTTAGCTTCTTGCTAGCTGAATACCAGTGCTCTCAGAACCATGTTGTGGTTGATGATAACATTATTTGAAGCTACTGTATGGGTGAGTTGAGGATCTACTGTTCCATGTGAGGTTAGGGTATCATATGGACAGTGTGCTAAAAGCAGAGCCACTACCGTTTATGCATTTCACTGTGTGCTTATTGTACTCATTGTTTTTATGCACTTTACTAACATTTATTTCACTTGATTGTGGTATGGACTGAACTTTACTTTATGGTGACTTCACCTTGCAGTGATATCCCTTCTACATTATCCTATTTTAAATTTAAGCTTCGACAGAACAAACAACCCCTAATTAGTTTGTGTTCTGTGCTGGGTTTACTTTCGCCAGGCTACATAAGAACAAATTCTTATTTACAATGATGGCCTACCAAAAGGCAAAAGGCCTACTGCAGGGACGGGGGCTGGGATTAAAAATATAGGACAAAACCCATCATGACAAGAGAGACACCACAACACTACATAAAGAGAGACCTAAGACAACGATATAGTATGGCAGCAACACATGACAACACAGCATGATAGCAACACAACATGGTTGCAGCACAAAACGTGGTACAAACATTATTGGGCACAGACAACAGCACAAAGGCAATACGATAGAGATAACAATACATCATGTGAACCAGCCACAACTGTCAGTAAGAGTTGAGATTGAGTCTTTGAATGAAGAGATGGTGATAAAACCGTCCAGTTTGAGTGTTTTTTGCAGCTTGTTCCAGTCGCTAGCTGCAGTGAACTGAAAAGAGGTGTGACCCAGGAATGTGTGTGCTTTGGGGACCTTTAACAGAATGTGACTGGCAGAATGGGTGTTGTATGTGGAGGATGATGGCTGTAGTAGGTATCTCAGATGGGAGGAGTGAGGCCTAAGAGGGTTTTATAAATAAGCATCAATCAGAGGGTCTTGCCAGTTTACAGAAGAGTATAGAGTGCAGTAATGTGTCCTATAAGGAACATTGTTGGCAAATCCGATGGCCGAATGGTAAAGAACATCTAGCCGCTCGAGAGGGCCCTTACCTGCCGATCTATAAATTACATCTCCATAAGCTAGCATGGGTTGGATGGTCTTCTGAATCAGGGTTAGTTTGGCAGCTGTGGTGAAAGAGGAGCGATTATGACTGAGGAAACCAAGTCTAGATTTAGCCTGCAGCTTTGATATGTGCTGAGAGAAGGACAGTGTACCGTCTAGCCATACTCCCAAGTACTTATATGAGGTGGTTCAAGCTCTAAACCCTCAGAGGTAGTAATCACACAAGTGGAGAGAGGGGCATTCTTCTTACCAAACCACATGACCTTAGTTTTTAGAGGTGTTCAGAATAAGGTTCAGGGCAGAGAAAGCTTGTTAGACACTAAAAAGTGTTGTCGTAGAGTGTTTAACACAACATCCGGAGAGGGGCCAGCTGAGTATAATACTGTATCATCTGCATATAAATGGATTAGAATGCTTCCTACTGCCTGAGCTATGTTGTGGATGTAAATTGAGAAGAGCGTGAGGCCTAGGATTGAGCCTTTGGGGTACTCCCTTGGTGACAGGCAGTGGCTGATACAGCAAATGTTCTGACTTTATACACTGCACTATTTAAGATTGGTAGTTAGCAAACCAGGCCAAAGTCTAATTAGAGACACCAATCATACTTAGCCGGCCCACAAGAATGGAATGGTCTACTGTATCAAAGGATTTGGCCAAGTCAATAAAAATCGCAGCACAACATTGCTTAGAATCAAGGGCAATGGTGACATAATTTTGGACCTTTATTAAGGTTGCAGTGACACATCCATAACCTGAGAGAAACCAGATTGCATACCAGAGAGAATACTATAGACATCAAGAAAGTCAGTCAGTTGATTATTTCAAGTTTTTCCAAAACTTTTGATAAACAGGGCAAAATAAAATTGGCCTATAACAGAGAGGATCAGATTGATCTCCCCTTTAAATAAAGGATGCACCGTGGCTGCCTTCCACGCAATAGGAACCTCCCCAGAGAGAAGATGCATGTTAAAAAGGTCAGCTGATAGGCTTGGCAATGATAAAAAGGATCTAAACCAGGGCTGCCCAACCGTCTTCCTGGAGATCTATAGTCTTGTAGGTTTTCCTCCAACCCAAATGTAGCGTATCTGATTCAGCTAGATAAGGTCTTCTTGAACAGGTAATTAAAATAATAAGGTGTGTTTTAGGGTAGGACTGAAAACCCACAAGATGGTAGATCTCCAGGAAGAGGGTTGGGCAGCCCTGATTTAAACCATCTGATGCTATTTTACGTTTCATAACAAAAAAGTCATCCATGCCGTGGTCGATATGAAACACAATTTAAATGAGTCCTACCATAGATAGACTGTAAAAAGATCATGCATACAATAAATAATCTTTCTTCAGGACACGTCACTTCCGATTCAAAGTTTTACTTCCGAAAAGCCGCACATTTTCTCCCTCTTTCTTTTCGCTTAGAACGCCATCATGGGTCGCATGCACGCTCCTGGGTAAGCATGTGTTTCATTCGGAAATAATAAGAATATTGGTTTTTGTTATCAGTAGCTGGACCTTTTTACATTACCTCGTCAACTCCAACATATTTTTTTTGGACACATTTGTTTAAACGTCCACTATAATGATTTATAGCTAGTTAACAACTAGCGTTATGCCGCAACCAACACAGTGACATGATGGCCGCGCACACACTCCTGCCATGAAAGCCAACTGCTTAGTCATTAAAATAATTATATAGGTTTTTAGTCGCATATGCGCGCACATTGCAACAGTAACAATGCATCCCATCGATCAAGTTTGTACTTAAGTCTTCCATGAATTGGTCTAAACCAGAACATTATTTGCCCATTCCAGTGCTAATGTTAGCGTAGTGTTGGCTAGTTCGTCATAGCTTCTACCTAATGCTAGGTAGGTACACTACATGACAAAGTATGTGGACACTTGGTCGTTGAACATCTCATAACAAAATCATGGTCATTAATATGAAGTTGGTCCCCCTCTTTGCTATAACAGCATACTTTTCTGGGAAGGCTTTCCACTAAATGTCGGAACATTGCTGCGGTGACTTGCTTTCATTCAGCCACAAGAGCATTAGTGAGGTCGGGGACTGATGTTGGACTATTAGTCCTGGCTCGCAGTCGGCGTTCCAATTCATCCCAAAGGTGTTGGATGGAGTTGCGGTCAGGTCTCTGTGCAGGCAAGCCAGTCAATTTCTTCTACACACCTCAACAAACCATTTCTGTATGGACCTCGCTTTGTGCAAGGCAGCTTTGTCATGCTGTAACAGTGAAGGGCCTTCACAAACTGTTTTACATTTTTGTAATTTATTTACCCCTTTTTTAAACTTGGCTAGTCAGTTTAGAACAAATTGTTGTTTACAATGGTGGCCTACACCGGCCAAACCCAGACGCTGGGCCAATTGTGCGCTGCCCTATGGGACTCCCAATCACGGCCAGTTGTGATACAGCCACAATGCTGTAGCATTAAGAGTTCCAGTGAAGGGAAATAAAGGGCCTAGCTATAACCAGAGACCATTATTCCTCTTCCTCCTCCGGCACAATGCATTTGGACAGGTAGCAGTCTCCAGGCATCTGCCAAACCCACATTTGTCCATCAGACTGCCAGGTTGTGAAGAGTGAGTCATCACTCGAGAGAATGCGTTTCTACTGCTTATGTCCAATGGAGGGGTGCTTTATAAAAAGGCCAAATCCACTAATTTGAAGGGGATGTCCACATACTTTTGTGTGTACATAGTGTAGCTAGTTACACAGTACTACACTAGCTAAATGACTAGCTAGCTAGTTGAAATGCACTATCAAGTCCAGGCGTGGCTATTTGTCATGATTTAAATAGCTACTGACTTAGAGCTACTTTCCTTCTGTTTCAGCAAGGGCCTGTCCCAGTCTGCACTTCCCTACAGGCGTAGTGTGCCCACCGTAAGTATGTAGTTGGTCATTAAACTTTTAGATGGTCAACTGGCATCTTGCTATCTGTTTGTAAGATATGTTAATGAATCTGGTCAACCTAGTAATGTGGCTACATGGTTTGCCATTATATCATCATTGATACAACTTTCACTGGATTGCACATGTCATATTGCAGAGTCTTAGCTAAATACCAAACTTAAACTACAAATGATCACTCCTGTGAAAAGAAGGCTCAGTGGACAAAGGGGACATCATCAGTCTCTCAACCTCTGAAATGTTGTTCTACAGTGGCTGAAGGTTACATCTGATGACGTCAAAGAGCAGATCTTCAAGCTCGCCAAGAAGGGTCTTTCTCCGTCTCAGATTGGTAAGTACCATGTTAATTTGTATGCTGTCCAGCGCTTTCCATAAGATTTCCACATTATGAACTGAGAAGACAATGACTTATGCACCCTAACCCAAAGGCCATATCAAATGAATGGTATGATTTTGTCAGGTGTGCTAAAATCAACATGTACCTTGTCGCCTTTCCCTGAAGCTGCTGTGCCATTGAAAGTGAATTCAAGGTTCAACATTATCATTCCAGATTATTTACCCAGTCTTAGTCCTATGCATATTGTTAGTCACATTCTTTTCCCCTCCATCTGTTTAGAACAAAAATGGAAAGTATTCTGTATTTTTCTACAACCAAATCATTTCGAGTTTGGCTGACCCCTACACAAAGTACAAACCACAGAGGGGAAGCTACCAGGAGACGTAAGTTAGAAAAGGCTGATACTACTGTTCTCTCTCCAGGTGTGATCCTTAGGGACTCTCATGGTGTTGCCCAGGTGCGCTTCGTCACTGGAAACAAGATCCTGAGGATCCTCAAGTCCAAGGGCCTGGCCCCTGACCTGCCTGAGGATCTGTACCACCTCATCAAGAAGGCTGTTGCTATAAGGAAACATCTTGAGAGGAACAGAAAGGTAACGGCCTCTAGATGTTTGTCTCCAGTTAACTTCCAGGGAGGGAAGAGACTTCTGTTAACTTCTTAGGGGACAGTTGCGTCCCACTCGGGCAAAAAAAATCATTAAATCACACATGTAAGCTACTCAATTAAAACTACACTCGTTGTGAATCCAGCCAACATGTCAGATTTTAAAAAGGCTTTTCGGCGAAAGCATAAGAAGCTATTATCTGATGATAGCCCAATAGTAAACAAAGAGGGTAGCATATTTCAACCCTGCAGGCGCTACCAAAACGCATGTTTATGTCCCATAAACATCACAATTGGTCCTTTTGTTCGATTAATTCCGCCATATATATCCAAATGTCCATTTATTTGACACGTTTGATCCAGAAAAAAACGCAACGTCAATACAAAATATTTCAAAAGTTGCCTAAACTTTGCCAAAATATTTCAACTACTTTTGTAATACAACTAGGTATTTGTAATACAACTAGGTATTTTTAAACGTTAATAATTGATCAAATTGTAGATGGGTCTATCTGTGTTCAATACAGGAAGACAACAAACCATGCTACTTTTCACGTCTTGCGCACTCAACAGTGTTACCCAGTTCCTAGTTGGCCCTACTTCATTGCACAAATTAATAACCTCAACCAAATTCCAAAGACTGGTGACATCCAGTGGAAGCAGTAGGAACTGATAACAGGTTCCTAAGAAATATAATTTGCCAATGAGTACTCAGTGAACAGACAGAGACAAAAAAAATAATCTGAACGGTTAGTCCTCAGGGTTTTGCCTGCTACATAAGTTCTGTTATACTCAGACATGATTCAAACAGTTTTAGAAACTTCAGAGTTTTCTATCCAAATCTAATAATAATATGCATATCTTATATTCCTGGCATGAGTAGCACGTAAGTTGAAATTGGGCACGCTATTTATCCAAAAGTAAAAATGCTGCCCCCTATACATTAATAAGTTAAACCACCAGCATCTCAACCAAAACTGAATGTTTTTGTGCCTTGCTGTAAAAATGTATTGATTGATTGATCAATGTGGACATCCGGTAAGGTTGCTCTTGCATGGCACTGTCCAAGTGGGTTATGGGAGCGTAGCACTGTACAGTGCCATGATGTACAGTCCCGTTCCACAACATTGTACAGCAAGCCTGTTCCCAGCCTTTGGGCTGGTGGGGACGGCGTCCTGCATATTCCTACGTCTTCCCAGAGCCCCTGGGCCATGACTGGGGAGGCAAACCATGTAGTGCACAAGTTAACTGAAAATTGTAATACCTGCATTTGCCATTGACCGATTGAGATTTTTGACTATGTCGAAGGGCTGTTTTAACTATAGCTTCTTTTTTTAATTTCAGGACAAGGATGCCAAGTTCCGTCTGATTCTCACTGAAAGCAGAATCCACAGATTGGCCCGTTACTACAAGACCAAGAGAGTTCTTGCTCCCAACTGGAAGTAGTACGTAGTACCTCTCCACTGCTTTATTGACTTTTGGGAGAGCAAGCCAGCATGAAGGCATAGTACCTACTATATTAATATTTTTAGTTTGTTCACTAAATGGCACACTTCATTGTCTTGTTCTTCCTTCTAAGAGCTGAGATATTTCTTATGTGCTAGATAAACCTTGGAGGTAAATTAGCAGAGTGGCTGTTCTGTGCCAACCTGCCAGTCCCCTTCATACATCTCCCTGCCACTCAGTGATTCTAGTTAATTCTTACCAATTGCCATAGGCATTACCTAATCTGGATAATTAGCTGTCTCGTGCAGGCTGAGAATATATACTAACAAATGTCCACTGGTTGATCATCAACCATACGACTGCTTCTGTTGTTAAAATTGATGCTCAACTTTTTAGTTGATTACAGAACTTTACATTACTAATCCCTTTTCCCTCTTGATCCACAGCGAATCCTCTACTGCTTCTGCTCTGGTGGCATAAGTTATTTTCACAAATAAAGATCCATTTGGAAGGATCTTGTCTGCGTTTTTGTTTGAGGTGAAGTTCTATAAAGGGTGGTGCTGGTACTTATAGTGAAAAATATAAACCTCAAAGTGTTTGTTTCTTGATTCATGAGCTGAAATAGATCTCAGAAATGTTCAATAGGCACAAAATGCTTATTTCTCAATTTTGTGCGATCACTTTTTTTTTTACATCCCAGTTATCATTTCTCATTTGCAAGACAATCCATCCACCTGAAAGATGTGACCTATCAAGAAGCTGATTAAACATGATTACACTGGTGCACCTTATGCTGGGGACAGAAGGACCCAATAAATGTGCAGTTTGGTCAGTACAATGCTACAGATGTCTCAACTTGAGGGAGTGTACAACTGGCATGCTTACTGCAGGAATGTTAAATAGAGCTGTTGTGAGAATTTCATGTTAATTTCTCTACCATGGTTCTGCAGTACAACCTCAGGCCACATGTAAGCACACAAGCCCAGGGATTTGACATCTGGCTGCATAACATGTGGTATTGTCTGGGGCGGGTGCTGATGAGTATTTCTGTACTAAAACCCTTGTGGGTAGAAACTCATTCTGATTGGCTAGATTTGGCTCCCAAGTGGGTGGTCCCATGGCCATGCCTCAACCTGGGCATGTGAAATTCATAGATTAGGGCCTAATGAATTTATTTCAATTGATATATTACATATGAGCATCCTCTGTAATATCTTTTAAATTTGTTGCAATTATATTTTTGTGTGGTTGGAAAAATCCCCAGAGAAAGTAAAATGCCTTATTGCATAAATGGGTAACTAATTGTATTGTTTTAATTGAATAAACCTTTCCTTATTATTTCAAAGTAATTTGAATTATATCAACACTTAAGCGTAGAATTTAGAGGCTAAATTAATGTATTGATGAAGTGCTACTGTATTGAAGTGTTCAGTCAATGTACAATTTTACCACAAGAGGGCAGCATTTAACTAATTACACTGAACCAAAGGTATGCCTTTAAAGGCTAAATGCCTGAATTTACTCCTTTTGATAGTACATGTTTGTGAAGTGGTTGAGTTCAGCAAGCATGTCTTTGCACATGCAACTGGTACATTTATCATGGGATAATGGTGCTGATATTAAGTAAAAGTTGCTGATGCACCACTGGCCACAAAGACTACTCTTCATCGCCAGCTGTCTCAAGCCCACAATCCTTAAGACTGCTAGGAAGCAGGAGTCTGATTAATGGAGCCTAACCTCTCACGCAGCAGTCCTGCTCACTTGGCCCACCTGGGGAGACTGAGTGCAGGACCTGGAAGCTGTACTTTCTCTTCATCCAGATGGAACCATACACCTGCCAGAAGATGATTCACTTCAACACCAACTTTTATTAAATGTTATGAGTCATCACCCCCTGAAGTATTATTCATATGATTAGACTAGTCTGCTTATGTGACTTCAAAAGCCTGATGGCAGTACTAATTTTTATTTACCATTTATTTAAGTAGGCAAGTCGGTGAAAAACATTCTTATTTACAATGACAGGAAAGTGGGTTAACTGCCTTGTCCAAGGCAGAACGACAGATTTTTACCTTGTCAGCTCAGGAATTCGATCTAGCAACCTTTCGGTTACTAGTCCAACGCTCTAACGACTAGGCTACCTGCCACCCCATATACACTGCTCCAAAAAATAAAGGGAACACTTAAACAACACAATGTAACTCCAAGTCAATCACACTTCTGTGAAATCAAACTGTCCACTTAGGAAGCAACACTGATTGACAATAAATTTCACATGCTGTTGTGCAAATAGAATAGACAACAGGTGCAAATTAGCAAGACACCCCCAATAAAGGAGTGGTTCTGCAGGTGGTGACCACAGACCACTTCTCAGTTCCTATGCTTCCTGGCTGATGTTTTGGTCACTTTTGAATGCTGGCGGTGCTTTCATTCTAGTGGTAGCATGAGACGGAGTCTACAACCCACACAAGTGGCTCAAGTAGTGCAGCTCATCCAGGATGGAACATCAATGCGAGCTGTGGCAAGAAGGTTTGCTGTGTCTGTCAGCGTAGTGTCCAGAGCATGGAGCGCTACCAGGAGACAGGCCAGTACATCAGGAGACGTGGAGGAGGGCAACAGCAGGACCGCTACCTCCGCCTTTGTGCAAGGAGGAGTAGGAGGAGCACTGCCAGAGCCCTGCAAAATGACGTCCACAGGTGGGGGATGTGCTTACAGCCTAACACCGTGCAGGACGTTTGGCATTTGCCAGAGAACACCAAGATTGGCAAATTCGCCACTGGCACCCTGTGCTCTTCACAGATGAAAGCAGGTTCACACTGAGCACATGTGACAGTGACAGTCTGGAGACGCCGCGGAGAACGTTCTGTTGCCTGCAACATCCTCCAGCATGACCGGTTTGGCGGTGGGTCAGTCATGGTGTGGGGTGGCATTTCTTTGGGGGGCCGCACAGCCCTCCATGTGCTCGCCAGAGGTAGCCTGACTGCCATTAGGTACCGAGATGAGATCCTCAGACCCCTTGTGAGACCATATGCTGGTGCGGTTGGCCCTGGGTTCCTCCTAATGCAAGACAATGCTAGACCTCATGTGGCTGGAGTGTGTCAGCAGTTCCTGCAAGAGGAAGGCATTGATGCTATGGACCGCCCGTTCCCCAGATCTGAATCCAATTGAGCACATCTGGGACATTATGTCTCGCTCCATCCACCAACGCCACGTTGCACCACAGACTGTCCAGGAGTTGGCGGATGCTTTAGCCCAGGTCTGGGAGGAGATCCCTCAGGAGACCATCCGCCACCTCATCAGGAGCATGCCCAGGCGTTGTAGGGAGGTCATACAGGCATGTGGAGGCCACACACACTACTGAGCCTCATTTGGACTTGTTTTAAGGACATTACATCAAAGTTGGATCAGCCTGTAGTGTGGTTTTCCAAATCCAGACCTCCATGGGTTGATACATTTGATTTCCATTGATAATTTGTGTGTGATTTTGTTGTCAGCACATTCAACTATGTAAAGAAAAAGTATTTAATAAGAATATTTCATTCATTCAGATCTAGGATGTGTTATTTTAGTGTTCCCTTTATTTTTTTGCAGTGTATATTGAGATGTAAATCCACTCATTCTGAATCATGAGGAATACGTGTATTCAAATGGCTATAATAATTCATCTTTAATTTGTCATTAATCATTGTAAATATTTGATAGCCTCTGGTTTAGATATCTGTACATTTTGGCTGTCAGTCATGAAAGAAAACTCAAGATCATATTCCCAATATGGTCCCTAAAGTTCCTTGAAAGCAGGAGCCTATAAATAGAAGCATTACTAAGGGGTGAGCTGTTCTGTGATCTTTTTTTTCTGGAGATTTATCATGCATTACCGAGGCTAGCTTAATTCTGCTAAAAGAATAACAGGTAATTAAGGTGTCACACGTATTGATTTTGTATCATTATATCTTGGTGTATCAGTATCTGTGTTAGACAGGTGCATGGTTTTAGTGCCTGAGGAGTGAAATGCCATCTTGGTGTGATATATCAGATTGCCTGTAAGATCTTTATTGCACTTGCTGCAGAGCCCCTTCAGCTAGCACTGATTCAGCTGGAGCTGCTGCCTCCTAGGAGAGGACGATAACATTGAGTCACCTTGCTGCATTGTGAGCCTCTGGCAGTGGAGAGGCAGGAATCAGCAGCAGCGCCTATACTGCAGAGCTGTGCAGGACTGTGCATCACTCCCGTGTGTGTTAGAGGGAGAGAGAGAATAGTGGAGAAAGGTTGACTGGGGATTGCAGTCTTATGTCCCCCTCTGCCCCAGGGTTCATGGTTTGGAGTTTTTCTCTGTCTGAAATGCTTTCGGTGAATGCACACCACCCCAGTGTAGACGACTTAGTGCAGTACAGCGACTGATCCCAGTTAAAATGCTCATGTTTTTTCCTCCTCAGACTGCTACTTGCAGATACAGTTATTCAGAGTTCGTGGTGTGTCTACAGGACTGAGTTGCTGCAGAGGGATTCAGTGGAATGAGAAAGGCAGATTGTCAGGAGAGTTGTCCAAGGACTCTATAACTGTGGTCCCATGGGATCGGAGAGCTGTCAACCTCTCATCGCTGGCCCTCTCCCTCAGCAGCCTTGCTTTGAATGCCTAATGCAGCGTTTATGTGCTAGAGGGAAGTAGGAAACGCAGAAATATCCAACTTGCTAACTGGTTGTAGTTATACACGTGCCACATTCAATGGACATTTCAGAGTTTCCTAGTTTCGACTAGCATGTGAACACGGTATAACGTCACCCCTCAGAGTTCCTGTCACTCATCAGCAACAATAAGTTATTCTTTGTGTTCCATTGACATTTACAAAAGTTATCAACAATGAAGACAGGACACCACCACTACGGAAACACGACCTCAATATGCCAGCCTCCATAATTTTCTTCAACTTTTGGCTTAGTTTGTTTTAATTTGAAATTTGTTTAAAAATGTATTTAACTAGGCAATAACGGCCTGGCAAAAGGCCTCCTGCGGGGACAGGGGCTGGGATTAAAAATAAAAATATAGGACAAAACACACATCACGACAAGAGAGACACCACAACACTACATAAAGAGAGACCTAAGACAACAACATAGCATGGTAGCAACACAACATGACAACAACATGGTAGCAGCACAAATCATGGCACAAACATTATCGGGCACAGACAACAGCACAAAGGAAAGAAGGTAGAGACAACAATACATCACGCAAAGCAGTGATCATCAAGGCAGGTTTTCAAAAAGAGCTCATTTGATGTATAATACCTGTAGTCAATAGGATTTGGAGAAGAAGCGTGTTTGATTTCACACCATCATTCCAGAGGAACAGTACATCAAACCAATGGGGGACTGGCCAGCAAAGCCTCCTCCATAGGGATTCAGTATCAAATATTTATATTGCAGTGGGGTGTTTGATGCTTTCTGCTCCCTGGGAGTGTACTCTGGGTTGTTTTAGTCCAGGAAGGAAGGAGATTGATAACCTTTACCTAACAGGAAGCCCACGAGGATATGGAGAGTTATTTCTCTTCTTTTAGTCCTTTTAAAAATGTATTGGACCAGGAGACGGTGTTCAGTAAGAACATTTTTAGATAAAACACTGCATTGGTAAAAAAAAAGAAAAGAAAGCCTGATGGCAGTACTATTTTTGATTTAACTAAAGCAAGTCAGTGAAAAACTCATTCTTATTTACAATGACAGCCTAGGAACAGTGGGTTAACTGCCTTGTTCAGGGCAGAACAACAGATTTTTACCTTGTCAGCTCAGGAATTCAATCTAGCAACCTTTCAGTTACTTGTCCAACGCTCTAACCACTAGGCTACCTGCCACCCCATATATATTGAGATGTAATCCACTCATTTTGAATCATGAGGAATACGTGAATTCAAATGGCTATAGTAAAAATAAAGGTTGTCATAAATACATTGGAAAGAGGCCAGACATTATATGTTGTCTTCCTTTTTTGATGTCCAGTGATACAGCTCTCTTCCTCTTTACTTATGGAGATGTAGCCTGCTCTACTCTGTACTGTGACTTTGAGCTTTGCCTCACACCCCAAGTCGAATTTATGGGCAGCATCAGGAAATTGGGCAGGTCCGTTTGATGCAGTGTAAGCATTATTGTAATGTGTCATGGTTGGGAAGGCTCTCTGTCCTTAAGGCCTGCAGCTGCAGTGAGAGAGACGTGAAGCTAACAGATCCACAGCTAAACCAGCTTTGTGTGTACATGCCACACACACTATCACACACATTGTCACATACACACACGCACACAGATTGAGTCGGATTGTAGATGCATCATTAATTCACTTACTGCCATTTAACATATTGTCAGCCATACCACACAATAAAGCTGGCTATTTATAGCCTTTCTCTGATGACAACAATGGCCTCCTGAGCAGTTGCTTCTTTTTATGTGAACTTGCCCTGCTCTTGAGAGAGGTCCTGCCATGTCAGTGTATTTTTGTTACTGGGAAGTCTCTCACTCAGAGAAACCTGATAGCTGCTGGACCTGGGGTGGGAGGACTGTAAGGACAATGTAAGGCATGGGATAATAGTCCCATTACAGCACAGACAGATGCATATTTTAGGAAATTTCTGTCCGTATCCAATTTTGACAGTGCAGCTTCAGGCAATATTTACCGTTAAAGAAATACAGATTTACATAGTCTAAACCGATGTAGACGTAATTTGATCACTCTTTTGTTGTTGAGAATCTTTCTGTAACCTCTTTCAACATCTATCCAAAATATTAGTCCAACACATGATACATTTCTGAAATCCTCAAGATGTTGCCATAGCCATGGGAAGGAAGAGTGCTGAGGGTGCTGATGAGTCAAAATTATTGCAATTTTAATTCAATTAAAAAAATTAGCGGAGAAAAATAATTGTCACTGATCTTACTGTGTGTGTCGTGGGGTGAGCTTCCCGTTTGAAGCTCACCCCACAATTAAGTGATGTGATTCTGATCATGTGATTTCTCTATAGGCTTGCACATTTTGGGGAATATTCAGAGGTGAAAACTTTCCATGGGAATTAACGGGAATTAATATTAATACCATTTAAATGTAGATGTTTTTTTTGCAGCGGATATATTTACCATACCATATGGAGACATAAACCTTTTACCTTATCATAAGTAGACAATTGTAAATGATTAAATCCTTCCAATACAAATAAAACAAACCATTTAGTTATGAATCAAACTTTAATTAAATGATTTAACTCTTCACATGGGATGATTTCACTGAACAACAAAAGAAAGGGAATATTGAATGATCCATCGCATCTTCCAAAAACGTTTTCAACATACATCTAAAATTATAGTTTTGAAACTAAAGCTTTGGTTGTCTTCCTCTCAGGCTTCCATGTCTTCTCCCTGGACCTCCTCAATGTCTAGCTCTTGAACATCAGACTCTGAGGCATCATCTTCACTGTCACTTTCCAACCTTGTTGAGAATGGCTCGTTGTCAGGCTCAAAAAGCCACACATTTGCCGGGATGGCCATCAATTTTTAAACCTTTGTATTGGTCAGCCTGTTGCATTCTTTGGTGTGTGTGTTCCCAAACAAGGACCAGTTGCGCTCCGACGCGGCTGATGTTGGTGGGATTTGGAGGATGATGGAGGCAACAGGGGAAAGAGCCTCAGATCCACAAAGTCCCTTCCACCAGGTGGCTGATGTGACATGTTGGCACGTCTGCCATATTGCCTCTCCATCCCAAAGCCCTTGCTTGGAAGTGTACTTCGCCAGACTGCCAAGAAACGTGCCCTCAACCAGGCCAAGGTGGCGAGCCACAGTAGTGATGACACCATAGAACTTGTTGATCTCTGCACCAGACAGGATGCTCTTGCCAGCATACTTGGGGTCCAACATGTACGCTGTGGCGTGTATGGGCTTCAGGCAGAAGTCTTCACGCTTTTTGATGCATTTCAGAACTGCAGTTTCCTCTGCTTGGATCAACAGTGAAGTGAGCAGGGCAGTACGGATTTCTTCTCTTACATCTGCAAGCAGAGTCTGAACATCAGACCGGATGGCACTGTCTCCCTCAATCCGTGCAATGGCTACTGCTATAGGTTTCAGGAGTTTCAGGCTGCTTACCACTCTCTCCCAAAATACATCATCCAGGAGCATCCTCTTGATGGGGCTATCCATTTCAGCAGACTATGATATGACCATTTCATGGAGAGACTTCCCCACAAAGAGACTGTCAAACATGATGACAACACCACCCCAACGGGTGTTGCTGGGCAGCTTCAATGTGGTTCTCTTATTCTTCTCACTTTGCTTGGTGAGGTAGATTGCTGCTATAACTTGAAGACCCTTCACATACCTAACCATTTCCTTGGCTCTCTTGTAGAATGTATCCTTGAGGAGCAGATTCAATGCATGAGCAGCACAGCCAATGGGTGTAATGTGATTGCATTGTCTGTCACCAGTGCAAATACCTTCTGTGGTCCAAGGTCATTGATGACTGTCTTCAGCTCATCTGCAATGTAGAGACTGGTGTGTCTGTGCTCTTGTAGAACACTGGTTGAGGAGTGGGGATGATGTAGTTAATTATTCCTTGCCCACGAACATTCAACCACCCATCATTGATGATTGCAATACAGTCTGCTTTCCCTATGATTTGCTTGACCTTCACTTGAACTCTGTTGAACTCTGCATCCAGCAAATTAGTAGATAAAGGATGTCTGGTTGGAAGGGTGTATGCTGGGCGAAGAACATTCAGAAATCTCTTCCAATACACATTGCTTGTAAGCATCAGAGGTGAACCAGTTGCATACACAGCTCGAGGAAGACATTCATCAGCATTTCTCTGACTACGTTCCTAAATTGAGTCAAAAAAACATATTATTCCAGGAGGACCATGAGCTGTTGCTATCGATAAGGTGTCTGATTCATCGTTTTCACCTTGAATAGAAGTAGAGGGACTTTTGTCAGAGGTTGCTTGTTGTGAGCGCTGAGGGAACTTTATGCACTTGGCCAGATGATTCTGCATCTTTGTTGCATTCTTCACATATGATTAGGCACAGCATAGACAAATGTACACAGCTTTTCCTTCTACATTAGCTGCAGTGAAATATCTCCACACATCAGATAGTGCCCGTGGCATTTTCTTGTAAAGATTAGAAAGAAATTAGTTTAAAAAAAATACAATTCCATGTACAGATAAATAGTTAAGGAGTTAGATTAAACAACTCCTTTGTAAGATAAATGTTTTTAAATGAAACATGTATGGAAACAGGTGAATTAACACTCTTCAGTTAGCAGGCTCAAGCAAGCTAAAACCCACATGGTAGCAAAAACGAACTAGCAGAAATTGTTAACAAGTTAGACATGATTTAAACACACTTTTGCTGTAGGCTACTATTTACTAGTTAACAAAAAATAATATATGTCGTATAAAATATTTTCACCCCATCCAGTACTGTAATCAAAATTGACCAGAAAGCATGTAGTCCTTGGCTCAGACAGTGTAGTAGTGTGGGCTCAATAGCATCTCATTGATGTGCAAGATCTTGAGAATCAACTGTACATGTGATGGAAGAATGCACTGTGCATGCAGAGAGTTGCAATTACATTGAATTGGGGATAGTTTAACCAAAGACCTAGAATTGCCATGTGAATCCCACAAAAAAAGGTTCACTGTTATAAGCTAACTTATTTGATGAATTTAAGAAAATTCCCCAAATTCCAGGGCTTAACTTCCCAAGGAAAATTTCCAGAAATTTACCGGAAAGTTTCCAACCCTTTGCAACCCTATTTCACTGCAAAGGCATAGTAACAATAGTTTTGATTTTCTCTTGTCAGACCAATAAATAAACACATCAGGATTAAGCTGTCCCAGTTTATATGATGTCCCACTCATTCCGAATTCACACGATTTGAGTTTAAAATGCTTCTAAAGTTAGTCATTTCCACTTTGATATTTCAGACTTGATTTGTCCTAATGAAAAATGTATGAACCTCTACAAAAATGTCCAGAAATTATAATCCACATAATTCACATTTCCTGCTGTATGTAGAAAACTGGCTCAAATTAAGATCCTACATCTGTACATTTAATCTGTTAGATAGAGAGACTCATTTTGCAGACCATGTTGAATAGTTTGTGCTATGTATTTTGCACCACACTAGAAGGAAGCACAATCTTATCATGTGCCTGTCACACCCTGACCTTAGAGAGCCTTTTTATTTCTCTATTTGGTTAAGTCGGGGTGTGATTTGGGTGGGCATTCTAGTTTTCCTATTTCTTTGTTTGGCCTGGTATGGTTCCAAATCAGAGTCTATCGTTGTCTGTGATTGGGGATCATACTTAGGCAGCCTTTTTTCCCCCTTTAGTTTGTGGGATCTTGATTTTGTATAGGTGCTGTGTAGCCTGCAGAATTTTACATTTGTTTTGTATTTTGTTTTTTCGGTGTTCATTTTTAATAAAGTAAGATGTTCGCCTACCACGCTGCACCTTGGTCTAATTCATCCGACGAACGTGACAGTGTCCAGTGTTATAAATTAACAACGCAAACTTTGTATAAGTTATAATGCCCTAGCTGCATTTATGGCCAATTTATATGTACATATGCCGCGTTCACGTGCTGGTTGTAACTAGGAAACGTACTACTTGCTAACTGGTTGAAAGCGGTACGCAGAAGCATCATACCCATCAGATTTGTCCTGTTGTTTCTTTGTAGTAGCCACCTAGCAATTTTATGAAGTTGGCTTTAACTAGCCCAGATAGGTTCCCAATCTCCCAACCCTGTAACTAGCTACCAAGAAGCCATTTCAGGCTATCAAGTTAGAGATTGTCTAAATATCTTAGCTGGCATGTCTGCTGGCAAGTCTGCTGGCAAGGTTTCTAGACTTTAGAAAAGCAAGCAATAAAAATGTACTGAATAAGACACATTCCTTTCAATCTTTTACACAGATTTTAGCAGAGATGCAAATTAGCAGGTTTCTTAAATTTTCTTTTTTGTCACAAGTCAGGATGATACAGACAGCTCAAGAAGTATGCATAGATATGCAGAAAAATATACATGACAGATTTAAGTATAATGATTATGGCTCTAAATTGCAGGAAAATGCTGTTTCAGGTGTTTGAAAAATGCCCCCCCCCTAGACCACCCCCAAGACTTCTTCACCTATTTTGTGCCTCAGATTTTTGGGGTGCATGACACCCCTGGCGGCAAGTCTATACTACAACCAATTAGCAAGTCAGAAATTAATTTCCGACTACCACGTGAAAGTGGCACAAATGTTCCATAACCTTACAGGTAACTGCCAAAATAAAGGAAACTCTTGACTAAATGAGGGATACAAAGTATATTAAAAGCATTACTTCCACACATATATGTGGTTTCTGAGTAAATTAAGCAACTAACATCCCTTCATGCTTAGGGTCATGTATAAAAATGTTGGCCATTATTTTGGCTACCCATGGTTGGAAGAAGAGATCTCTGTGACTTTAGAAAAGTAAAAGTTTAGAAAAGTATTCAGACCTTTTACTCAGTACTTTGTTGAAGCACCTTTGGCAGCAATTACAGCCTTGAGTCTTCTTGGGTAGGACGCTACAAGTTTGGCACACCTGTATTTGGGGAGTTTCTCCCATTTTTTTCTGCAGATCCTCTCAAGCTCTGTCAGGTTGGATTGGGAGCTTTGCTGCACAGCAATTTTCAGCTATCTCCAGAAATGTTCGATCAGGTTCAAGTCCGGGCTCTGGCTGGCCCACTCAAGTACATTCAGAGACTTGTCCCAAAGCCACTGCTGCCTTGTCTGTGTACTTAGGGTTGTTGTCATGTTGGAAGGTGACACTTCATCCCAGTCGGAGGTCCTGAGCGCTCTGGAGAAGGTTTTCATCAAGCATCTCTCTGCACTTTGCTCTGTTCATCCTTCCCTCAATCCTGACTAGTCTCCCAGTCCCTGCCGCTGAAAAACATACCCACAGCATGATGCCGCCACCATCATGCTTCACCGTAGCGATGGTGCCAGGTTTCCTCCAGACGTGAAGCTTGGCATTCAGGCAAAATAGTTCAATCTTGGTTTCATCAGGCCAGAGAATCTTGTTCTTCATGGTCATAAGGTGCCTTTTGGCAAACTCCAAGTGGGTTGTCATGTACCTTTTACTGAGGAGTGGCTTCCGTCTGACCACTCTACCATAAAGGCCTGATTGGTGGAGTGCTGCAAAGACGGTTGTCCTTCTGGAAGGTTCTCCCACCTCCACAGGGCAGCCAGCTCTAGGAAGAGTATTGGTGGTTCCAAACTTCTTCCATTTAAGAATGATGGAGGCCATTGTGTACTTGGGGACCTTCAATGCTGCAGACATTTTTTGTTACCCTTCCCCAGATCTGTCTCGGAGCTCTACGGACAATTCCTTTTGACCTCATGGCTTGGTTTTTGCTCTGACATGCACTGTCTACTGTGGGACCTTATATAGACAGGTGTGTTGCTTTCCAAATTATGTCCAATCAATTGCATTTTGTACCAGTGGATTCCAATCAAGTTGTAGAAACATCTCAAGGATGGTCAATGGAAACAGGATGCATCTGAGCTCAATTTCGAGAATCATAGCAAATGGTATGAACACTTATGTAAATAAGATATTTATGTTTGTAATTCTTAACAATGGAGCATAATGCTTTGTCATTATGGAATATTATGTGTAGATTTATGAGTGGAAAAAATAATTTAATCAATTTTAGAATAAGGCTGCAACGTAACAAATTGTGGAAAAAAATCGATTGGTGTGAATACTGTATGGGTGATTATGAACCTGAGCATCCCCCACCATCAACAAAACAATAAATAATGGAACATCGCATCCCTCCAATAGAGATCCAAACACATCTATGCTAAGGCGCATTGGAGCCGTACTGGCGGCTCGTGGTGGACCAACGCCCTATTTAAACACTATATGTTGGTGTTGTCTTTATTTTGCCAGCTACCTGTATGTTCCACAGGCCATAGGCTTAAAGGCTATCTTAGATTCATCAGGAAATGCTATATAATTTGTAGTTTAGGCTACTGTGGGTGACGTCATTACTGCAGGAAAAATCGTTCAGTTGAGTTTTGGAATTTACGTGTGATGGACTATTGTTTAGGAATGTTAATCTTCTCAAATAACAGGGTGTTAATGCTGAAATCTTTCCAACGCATTCCTTATGTGTAATTACTGTAGCTGCACCCTTGTGATGCATAACAATACTGCGCTTGATTGAACTGAATTGGAGAACCATGTTTTACGCACCGCATTTGATTCAACCACAGCCAACCACGCACGCTTTGGTATGTCTACCCCCCTTTTCGTCGGCTAAAAGTGGCACAAAGACGCGCTGGCTTTAGGACTTTT
The DNA here is from genome assembly GCF_034236695.1 of Oncorhynchus nerka. Taxonomy (NCBI): domain Eukaryota; kingdom Metazoa; phylum Chordata; class Actinopteri; order Salmoniformes; family Salmonidae; genus Oncorhynchus; species Oncorhynchus nerka. The sequence continues at coordinate 78,408,615 of NC_088423.1, forward strand.
TACAAGTTTGGTCTTCCCCTTTAAAAGTATACAGCCCTAGCGGTGATCATTGGTCTGAAAACTCTGCGGAGGGGATTAGAGCATGAAATAAACTTGAACAAGAAGCCGGGATCATGGCGGCACCGCTCGGGCGGGACACTCTACCTGACCACTGGTCCTATGGAGTTTATCGAGATGGCAGGGTCTTCTTCATCAGGTGAGCACTGTGATGATTTAACTTTACGTTTTACTGATGAAACGGGTTAATTGTGCAGTTATTCTCGTTCTCCTCGTCCAGTAACAGGTGTCTTTCTTTCAGTGATAAAACTCACAGCACTACTTGGCTCCATCCTCGTACGAGTGAACCTGTCAACTCTGGACACATGATACGATCAGGTACGCGCAGGAATTAATAATACGACATTTCATGACTGCTGTACACATTGTGCTTTAGCCTACCGCTTCTAGATATGTATAGATTCACGCAGCCCATTTTATTCATGTTTTAGATTTACCACTGGGATGGGAAGAAGGATTCTCGGACGAGGGGGCCAGCTACTTCATTGAGTGAGTGCAGCTTTATGTTGTTAATGTATGGGATGTGCGTGACTCCAATAACGTCCGATTCGAGCTCAAATAGCTCATAGCTGTAGGAGTATTGTTGTGTCGGTAGCACGCTTGAAGGCATGCAGTCTTTTAAATGCATCAATTGCAGCGGGTTGAGCAATGATGACGTTGCAATGCAAACCATCACTTTCTTTCTCACGGTTACACATAAAAATACCCCAGGTGTTCATGGATACAATGTTGCACTAGGACAGAACGCATTGGTTTGTTGATTAGGTTTTCTGAATGTCACAGAAATTCAGAGAGAGCCTATTGCTCCTGACGAGCCCTTTATGAGACCACTATTAGGCTACAGGCTGAACGATAACACATGCTGTATAGCATAGCATAGCATAGCCTACAACTTCATGCAAATGTTTACTCAGGGATTTCTGCTATGTTAGGCAATTCAGGCTTTATATGATACACTATCTTGCAATGTCATTGCCGTTTAAGAGTTTTTTTTCTCCATGATCTTGGCCTTATTTTATTACAGCAAATTGGATGACTGTCATTCATATTCCATTCACCCAGTTCAATGTAACAGCAATAGGCTTAGGCTACTACATGATCCTAAAATGTTCCCTATACTCATCATGAGGTTGCTACAACTTAGCCTATGAATTGCACACAGGTCAAGAGACAAATGAGGTGACAGACTGACATTCAATACAGCCTTGCACACTCTTGCTTGCTGATATAGGGTGTAATCATTAGTCCAACAGTTACAAACTAGAGTTTCTGTTGGACAAATTCAGGTATGTTTATCCCTGTTTTGTTCAGTTTGCTTCCGTTTTAAGAGTTTTTTTTCAACAGAATAGGTGGAATGAATACACACACCCCTGACCATGCGTTAATACAGTTCACTTACATAGCAGGCACATTGTAATCATTCTAGCATCTATGCACTCTCCTCTCACCTCTTCCCTTTGCTTCTGGACTTCAATGCACAGCACATCAAGCCAAACCTCTACACACAGCAACATCGTTGTCACATATTAGCTCAAGTAACGTCATAGTCAGCATAGCTAATTGAACTGACACGTTAGTAAACCCACTTCAATAATACAGTAACGTTAGTGTACAGTCAGTAAGCAGTTACACCGGCGAGCCCCGCTGGAATTAAATTAGTAAAACCAAAAGCTTACCTTGACTTGGAAGAGTTCCATGTGTTGGATAGTCATAGCCAGATAGCTAACATAGCATCCCTCTGTTTGAGCAGGGTGTTCCAGTAGGCTAAACTAGCTAGCTCAGTAACTTTAAGTGAAACTGAAAAAATATTAAAATGACAATCTCCTCTCTATTTCTCTCTTGCTTCTCTTTCATTTTGTAATACGTTATTTTGTTCAAAACTGTTCAACTACTGTCTTTATCTCTCTGAGTCAACTACTCACCACATTTTATACACTGCAGTACTAGCTAGCTGTAGCCTATGCTTTCGGTACTAGATTAATGATCTAATCCTTTGATTGGGTGGACAACATGTCAGATCATGCTGCAAGAGCTCTGATAGGTTGGAGGACGTCTTTCGGAGTTGTCATAATTTCTATGGAAGGGGGTGAGAACCATGAGCCTAGGTTTTGTATTGAAGTCAATGTATCCAGAGGAGGACGGAAGCTAGCTGTCCTCCGGCTACAGCATGGTTCTACTGGAGACCTTCTTTGCAAAATAGTGTGTTTTAATCAATTATTTGGTGACATGATTATATTTAGGATAACTTTTTAAATGTTTTACCATTTTTATTTTTATGTCCTCCCCTTTTTTCTCTGAGGAGCCTCCACTGATTGCCAACCACTAATTGTATTTTTCAGGACCATTTTATTATGATTTATTAAGTCATTTATCTATAGTTTTGTAAAATCATAGACTGCTGTCTTTACACTTTTAGCCTAACCTATGCATCAGTTGCCTATGCTTACTTTAGGTTTCAGACAGAAATGACCCAGGCCTAGCACCTTGAAATGCATTTCCTGTTATTTTGACAGCAATCTCCAAAGGTGAGATGAATGAAAAAAATGTTTGCGTTTGACCAACGTAACCTAATCCTATATTGTTTGGAGTAAGGTCATGTTTGCTTATCTTCAGGATCTGTAGCTAGATAATATCCTACTTTTAATTTACTTTCTTACTATTTAGAGGACTGAACACACACATAATGCTGCTTTACGACACACACACACACACACACACACTGATGTGATGTAATTTCCCATCTGTCCCACAGATACGCCTGCATGGAGTGTTTGAACATGTATGGTTCAGTTTTGCATCACAATATATTGTGATTTGATTACAGACATCACAATAGGTTGACAGGCTATATTGATGCTCTGTTGAAGTTCTCATGCCAATTAACTCTTGCTTTCTGCCCACATCATTTAGAAAATAAAGGGCAATGCCAAGCAGGACTGAAAGAAATCTATTGAAATTCAGCTCACACCCTCCAATACGCAATACCTCTACTCTCTCCATTAGCTGTGTGTGTGTGTGTGTGTGTGGCTGAGGAAGGGGCAGGAGAGGGGCTTGTGTGTCTGTGACCTAATGGTGACAGAGATGTATAGCATGATTGCAGTCTTGAGGCAGCGAGAACAGGATCCCCAAAGTCACACTTTCTCTATACAGAAAATGATTATGGCTCCCAAAAACCAATCCACCATATCTACCAGAGCATTCTGTCAGTCTTTACCTTTCTCTTGGCTACTAACAGGCTGTGCTATATTTGTATAAGTAACATTAAACCACTCACTGTAGAGAGAGTATTTTATTTGTTTACCCAGACACTCAGTAGAGAGCCATTTGCATTATCTAGCTGGCTATTTCCTTCTGCAGTGTTTCACATCATGATTGTTGATGGGAATCAATTCTGTAGGCTCTGGCTGCCAGTGTGTAGCAGATGGGTCCCTGGAAAAGGGAGAAACACACAGAGCAGATAACAGACCACTCTGAAAACAAACTGATTAAGTTAACAATGACAACTGACAAGTCTACTTTTCCTAGCCACGTGCTTCTACATCTGCATTGCTTGTTGTTTGGGGTTTTAGACTGGGTTTCTGTATAGCACTTTGTGACATCTGCTGATGTAAAAATACATCTGATTGATTGATACTGTAAAGCAAGTGTAGACATAGAGAATGCATGAGCAGTGGTCCCTCATTGTGAACCAATGGAAGGAGGACTCCTCCCACCATTGGTGGTTTCTGGTGGGTAGCAACTCATTCACAGAGTTATTAAACCCAGAGGCGCAACATTGCGGGACTTCCGGGAACTCTTGTGAAACAGACCAAATGGACCAGGCCGGGGTTTGAGAAGGGAAAAATGCTTCCTTCGTTGTTAATTTTCTCCAAATCTAGCAGCACAACCTAGATTCGAGCCAATGTCGTCAGTAGTTAGACAAATTGACACATTTTCTTTTTTGTCAAAAACGACTTTATATCGAAGGAGTGGCTTTGATTTGACTTCCTGCACATGCAGAGTTTGGCGCAAAATGACTGTTAGACCCGATGACGTTTTTCTACGCATGAGCTTAGCTAGCAATTTCTATTGGAGAAGCAGTTTTAGCCTTCATACTGTACTGTCTTTGAATCAGTGTTTTCCATTAGCACCGGCTGTCAGCTTATTAGCCAGTTAGTCTCATTTTCAGCCGCCTACATTTTCCACTTCATTTTAACAAGGCTACTTTTCATTTAACAGTTTCAATTCGCTAGTCCATCGAGCCCTCTCCTGCTAGAATGAACGATATGCATCTTCTAGCGATCTATTGATGGGATCGGTGCCTGTCAGTCAGAAAGCAAGCAATAATGGGGAAACGTAGCAGAGAGGAAGAGGCGAAGGGAGAGGTTTCCCTGTCACCAAAATCTGTCCAAAACAAGCCCAATGCATGTCTGTGGGCTTATTTTGGTCCTAAGCTTGTCGCCTGTCTTCCCGCCTTTGGGACAACTACTCCCATTGTTAGGGTGGAGACATGAGCATCTCCTCATATACAGATCTCTGGTTGCGGTCAAATTTCTTACAGAGAGGAATGATGCTTGTGAATTTGCAAGTATTCAGACCCCTTTTCCTTTTCCACATTTTGTTACGTTATAGCCTCAATCTACACACAATACCCCATAAAGACAAATAAAGAACAAGTTTTTAGAAATGTTTGCAAATGTATAAAAACAAAAAAAACATACCTTATTTACTAAATACCTATTATTTAGACCCTTTGCCATGAGACTCAAAATTTAGCTCAGGTGCATCCTTTTTCCATTGATCATCCTTGAGATGTTTCTACAACTTGATTGGAGTCCACCTGTGGTAAATTCAATTGATTGGACTTGATTTGGAAAGGCACACACCTGTCTATATATAGTCCCACAGTTCTCAGAGCAAAAACCAAGCCATGAGGTCGAAGGAATTGTCCGTAGAGCTCCAAGACAGGATTGTGTCGAGGCACAGATCTGGGGAAGGGTTTGAAAAATTGTCTGCAGCATTGAAGGTCCCCAAGAACACAGTGGCCTCCATCATTCTTAAATGGAAGGAGTTTGGAATCCCAAAGACTCTTCCTAGAGCTGGCCGCCAGGCCAAACTGAGCAATCGGGGGAGAAGGGCCTTGGTCAGGGAGGTGACCAAGAACCCGATGGTCACTCTGACAGAGTTCCAGAGTTCCCCTTTGGTGATGGGAGAACCTTTCAGAAGGACAACCATCTCTGCAGCACTCCACCAATCAGGCCTTTATGGTAGAGCGGCCAGACGGAAGCCACTCTTCAGTAAAAGGCAAATGACAGCCCGCTTGCCAAAAGGCACCTTAAGGACTCTGACCAACTTCACATCTGGAGGAAACCTGGCACCATCCCTATGGTGAAGTATGGTGGTGATAGTGTCATGCTGTGGGTCTGTTTTTCAGCGGCAGGGACTGGGAGACAAGTCAGGATCAAGGCAAAGATGAACAGAGCAAAGTATAGCGAGATCCTTGATGAAATTCTGCTCCTGAGTGTTCAGGAACACAGACTGGGGCGACGGTTCACCTTCCAACAGGACAACGACCCCAAGCACACAGCCAAGACAATGCAAGAGTGGCTTCGGAAAACAAATCTCTGAATGTCCTTGAGTGGGCCAGCCAGAGCCCGGACTTGAACCCGATCAAACATTTCTGGAGAGACCTGAAAATAGCTGTACAGCGACGCTCCCCATACAACTTGACAGATCTTGAGAAGATCTGCAAAATGAGAGAAACTCTCCAAATACCGGTGTGCCATGCTTACCCCTGTGTGTGTATGTTGCGTGAGTCTAGCCATTAGCGATGATGTTAATGAAAACAGTCTTCTGGTAGATGGAAAGGCTTTCCAAAAACCATTAAATGTTAACTGCAAAGTAGCATATTCTTACCTGGCAGAATGATATCATAATTATTTTTATCGATCCGATCGGTATTTGTTTTGCAAACTCATCACTTTTGCTACAAACACAGCTAAACAACAACCTCTTGCTAGGTGCACACTTTAATTAAAGGGTAATTACACCCTAAAATCCTCAAAAGTGGTCTCCTGATGTGGTTTAAACATTGTTGTGAATTTCGAACTCCAATTAATTAATTTTAATAAAAAAAATAAAACCTGGACAAACAACCTTTTAAAATTGATTTACTCTATTTTTATTTTAATAAAATATATAATTTGAAGAACATTATTTTGGCATATATTGCAGTAAAACTGTAACTAAGACTTCAATCTCAAGAGACAGGTTAAATGTTTAAAAGGTTTAATGTTCTCTTTACTTAGAAAATAGTTGTGATCAACTAGGCCCTAGACTGTCACGTCTGCACCTGCTCCGCCTCTCTGGTGGTCGAGGCCGTCAGGCTGCTCATCATTACGCACATCTGTAACCATCGTTACGCGCACCAGCGCTTCATCGGACTCACCTGGACTGCATCATTTCATTGATTGCCTCTGCTATATCTGTCACTTCCTCCATTTCATCACCCAGGCCACAAAAATAGAGCTCTTTTGGCAAAAAATGTTGAGCGTCTGGCTGGCTACTTTTTCTATTTGTCTGGCTACTCTATGTACTTTTGGAAAACACTGGCAACTCTGTCCACAGTCATGCCTATTTTAGTTTGCCCTACTTGCCCCAATCAGAGAGCCTGCCATAAAGTGCTTTGTACTGCTATGGTTGTATTCTTGTTTGTGTGAATAGTTTTTTGAATGTAGGAAATTATTGGGAGCAAACAGTCTGTTCCAAGCGGCACACAGCACAAACATGAGCCTCAGTATAACACTATTGTGTTAATATCTCCTGACTCAAAGCAGTTGTAATAACAAATTAATAACTCATTGATAACTAATGAAAGTGTTTTGTGGTTGCAGACAGATGCTTTCTAGTGCTTAGCAACACTGGTGTGGATGGGTGGATGCCCATTCAAGTCTGGTGTGTTCCTCCGTAGTCTCAGACAGACTTGGGGAGTATAACTCATTCAGCACAGCACCTGTATGTAAGGCACTGATATCCATGTCCTCCCACCTGCCAACTAAACAGCCCAGTGCAAGATCATATCATAGATAGTCTGTGCCGCTGTCTTGCTCCCTATGTTGCATTGGAAATGTGTTGCTCTGAGATGGAGGACTCGTAACACAGACAATTCAACGCACCTTATGTAAACACTATAGAAATGACTGAGGCAGGAAGCTGACATTCAGACATGTGAGTTTTTAAAAGGGCAAAGAAAATGATTGCAGAAATGTGTTATAGCTGACACTTTGATTGTGTGCTGCATGAAGGGAGTCATTGTGCCCGTCTCTCTGGCCGCTGAGAAAAGAGAACAACAGGCCAACCCGGAGATCGATGATGGCCCAAATGTCAGCCTGGCTGTAAAATCAATTGGTTATTTGTTGCTGAAATGAATGACTTGATGGAAGCAAGGATCCTGTTTTGGTCGTCTTCTCTGGCACTAGCTGGACATTGTGTCTTTGTCATTGTGCTGTTTTAACATTGGTGGGTTCGGTAACAGCAGACGACAGGGACAGGCCAAGTCACGACTGTCCTACAACCCTCTTCTCACATTAGAATTCACATAAAGTATCGCTGTGGTTTCAACACAATTCAAACTTGACACACTCTTGTCTTCTTTGTTCCACTCTACTGCTACTTTACCTAAGGTTAATCAAATCAGTTAGTTACTGCAGTGTAGTTGCATGTAATTACACCAGGTCCGGAACTGTAGTTTCCAAGTAACTACATGTGCAACCAAGGACTTTTCAAATGTCTTTAACCATTTAATATGAATATGTGTTCATGTCTTGGAACAGCCAATGAGAGATGTTGAGTTTGTCCTTGTGATGTGCTTGGCCTCTTTATTATCCCTCATTGGGGAATCATTCATTTCTGCTGATGTGGCTTCTGTTATTTTCACCTAATGGTGGTCTCTTCAATACTTCACAGTGGAGTTTAATTTGATTTACTGCCATCTTGGACGGCGCCATGTGTCTTTAAGGTAATTATGGGCGAGTCGTTGAATGCATAACCCACCTGCCTGCCCGGTCACCCTCGCACTCAGCAAATTAAGCACCATGAGTGGAGGCATGGGCTGGTTAATTCATCAAACCTCCAGTCTCTCAGAAATATGACAGTCAACTGTGAAGTCAAGCTTTATATGACTGATAGCCCCTGTCTAAAAGAGAAACTATTTTTAAACCAGTCATATTTACTCCATGACTGACATAGATGTGGTTGAGGTTTCATCCAAACAGTAGCACTTTAGGTTGAAGTCTCCCATAATCATTGGATGGAGCTGTCTGTATAGGCTTTTGGGGTCCCCCCCTTCCCTCCTCCCCCCTGCTGTCCATGGAGCATGCTGTGACAGGCTGAGCGGAATCCAAGTCCACATGGCGCTGCCGTGACAACGGTCTGCTGGTTGTGTAGCAGGTTGCTGGTGGAAACCAGCGGAGCTAGAGTACAAAGAAGGGATTGTTGAGACGGGCAGTGCGGTCGTAGTAAAACTCACATTAATTTACATGTAGGTCAGTGGAGGAATGGAGGTCTGCCTAGTGCTCTCTAACATGGTGGGTTAGTTAGATAACCTCTCCTGTCTCAGAGTGGACCAGGGCTCTTTGGCTGTTACTTTAATCTGGCACTATATTCCTGACTTGCATTTCTTTAGAATTCTTTCTACTCAGACAGAGGGAGGTATTTATTTTGATAAAATCAACTCTGAAGATATGAATGTTCTTTCACTTTGTTTTAAGTAGCTACACTAGAGCCTTTTGAAGTGGTTTTCCCAGTTTTCCCCCCAGAAAACATATAGCTGGAGCAGTCGATGCTTTGGGAAAAGTGCAGCTCTATAGCTCCCCCAGGGGAGAAATGATCCAATTGAGGTACAATGGTGTCCTGTTGGGACAATGTTGCTATTGTTGTTTGGGGTTTGCAAACCTGTGGGACTGACAGGGGGAAGTGTACGATATCCATATAGACCCACACAGACTCTTTTATATCCCTCCACTTTTCTACCTAATAAGAAATGATGGTTCCATCAATCTTTTATTATTTATCTCAGATCTCTGTTTATTTGCCACCTCCCTCCAGTCTTCTAATTGGTATAGTCTGTTCTGTGGTATAACGGCACTCTGGGAAGAATGAGTTAATTAGCCGTGAAGTGAAGCAAAACACTTTAAATGGAGATTAAAGGCAGATCAGTTTCCCTACAGGTGTTTATCTCTAGGCTCCACTAATAAAGCATTCTCTTTCTGCATACAGCAAATCCACGCTTCACCGGTGCAGAGATCCAAGTCTCCAAGTGAAGGAAGGCTACAAACTAACGTCACAATGCTTTAGTTGACCTTTGGCCTCAGCATACCAAGATCCCCTTGTTCTGAAGGAACATGTGTCTGAATGGTAATGATCATCTCCGTCAATGCAGATGACAAGGTTAATCTGCTCAGCAAACCTAGTCAAGTGTAGCAAATTCAACAGTTTTTGACGGTTACACCAGTACCTGTATTCAACTCTTGAGTGCTTTTGAAACTGCCAAAAATACCTTTGCAATTCAGTGCTGACTTTCAAACTGCCACAGAGCGTGGAAGAACTTTAGCTGTCCTTTGTACTTCTCCTTTCACTGGGGCTGCTTGACCCTAGTGGATCAGTTTTTAATAGAGTGTAAAAAAACAACTTCCTTTTAAAGTGTATCCCCAACTGTTCCTTTCATCCTGGTGCCACAGGAAGAAAGAGTCGTGTTGAGTCTTTCTGGAAGGTAAATCTAAGGAAACACACTTCTATTTTCTTCTTACAGCAACGTGTTGACGGCTGTCATTTCTGTCTTTCTTATGACTCAGTGTTGGCAGGTGTGGTGTGCTTTCTAGGAAAGCCTATATTCACCACAGACACAGAATGCACTTTCATTACTTCAATCATTATGGCTTCATCATAACAGTTCAATTGACCACCCAGAACTAAGTCCTGATTCCCTCAGGTGGATGTACTGTAGGTAGTAAGATGGTGTGGAATTTGTCCATTAATGTCATGTTTGCTCCAAGGACTATGGAATTGATTGAAATTCCGATATTTCTGTGTCAAGTTGCAGATGGAGAGATGACGGGGGAGTGATAAGAATCATGCCACTGAATACCAATCAGACAGACCTCCCTGTACCTGTATCAGTCGCAGCCAAGCTGCTCTCAATGCAGTAGACTGGTGGTGGGTTTAACTGCTGTTATCCCATTGAAACTAATATAAAGTTGAAAACTCATTTCAAAGAGCTGTTCATCTTCTCTCATATACAGAAAGATTGACCACAGAGTAAACATCCTCTTTCTGTGAAGGTATTTTATTCCAGGTTATATGAAGCAGTTATGCCCCCCTGGGATTTGGGCCAATAATCTACAGTTTTCATAGTCCTTTCTCTGGCTAGTCTGAAACTATACTGCTTCCCACTCTTACATACCAGTAGTGGTGTTTCGAGGTTTCATGCTGAGAAGTGGAATTCCACAGTTCCCACTGCTCAACCCTGTGGCTGTTTCATTCAGCCCAGGGCATCTATGAGCGGTCAGATTGCAGGGTGGCTTAATGCTGTCTTTTCCATTTGTTTCCAAGTACACAAACATCTCTGTATGCATTGGCTATGATGCTATAAAGAATCCTCACCCCCTGTCTCTCACACTTCAGCATGTTGGTGAGATGTGCTGTCTGTCTGATCCAGTGTGTAAATAACAGTCCTTGTTCTACTCCTCTCTCAGCTGTTTGTTAAGACCATGCTGTGACCTTCACCTGACATTAGTGATTCTGAGAGGGTTTTGTCTCCTCTCTTTGTCTAGCTCCCCCCAGTGTGTATGTCAAGCTCTCCAAACACTCTGGAATCGCTCCTTGCCATGCTGAAGGCTGTAATCAGTGAATGACTGGGCTCTTCTGCATTGTGTGTCAACCTCCATTCACCTGCATGCCACTCACCACCATGGCATCAGCAGCATTACCAGGCAGTCACTTTTCCATCCCCAAATACATACTTGGATTTGTTAGGTGATACAGTATTTCATCACTCAGCTAAATCATAATCAAAACAAATACGTCTCTTGCGTAGCTGGTCAACTTTCATGTAATTCTGTTAAACTCAGAAGCACTTTGACAGTCCGTGTGTGGGCTGAACTGACAGCTCTAGCGACGTGCGTGTGATGTTCCCGAGAGGAGAGGCAGGATAGTCTGGGCCTCCTGTGTTCTGGCCCTCTCACCCCGGCTCTCTCCCTCCCTGATGTTTGGAGAACGAGGGTGTAGTGATTATTCTGAAGTTTTGGAGGCAGTAGGCAGAGGCTGTGGCAGGGCCCTTTGCCGTGACAAGACTTTTGAATGATTTCCTGTTTTGACAGAAGCGGTTTCCAGTGGAGCTGCAGTAGAGGTACAGGGGCTCTCCTCTCTGAGAATACTCTACCTGCTGCAGAATGAATCATTTATCATGTGGAAGTGGGAGAGGAAACAATGTGTTAGCTTAACACTGCCCCTGAGCACGTAGTCTGTCGGGAGTTATTGAAGATGCCAGGATCCATTCTAAAAGAAATGACATCAAATAGGGGCTTATATTTGTCCTGTTTCACTGCATGTACAAATGGAGCAATCAGGGTTAAGTGTCTTGTTCAAGGGCAGATTATTAACAGGTTAACGTTAATACTAGTAAATAATAAATAGGTTTTATAAAGCACTTTTTAAGTAGCCATAGATGTTTTGGTTACTCCTACTGTAAGGCTGTTTTGTCATTAGTCACAAATACACTGGTGTCATGTCTAAATGCCCATCCAGGTCTCCAGTTTCCACATTCATCTTGTCCTAACCTGTGTAATGGTTTGAACAGCCACTCAAGGCCAAGGCGTTAGGAACACAGCTGTCATGTCAACATGTTCGTAGTGACTGATTAGGGCGATGGCAGTTTAAGGACACAGCCAGGGTTGGGGGTATAACACTGCACTGAATGAAAAGGAGTAAGACAAAGAGTGGATTGAGAGGCTGATACAGTGGGTGGCTATGTACTGCAGAGCTGGGAAACAGGCATTCCATCACTCACCAAACTGACATTTGATATGTTTAACTCTGGAGACTGCAATGAATACATTAACAGTTGTCAGGGCAGAGATGAGACAATCTTCTTCCTGTGGTGAGCTACATTATAGAGGATGGGCCAGACGGTCAGAGACAGAGCAGGGTGGCCAGCAGCAGGGCAGCAGAGGAGAGGCTAGTGGGTCCAGGATGGGAACCTGCTGCAGCTGCATACCTCTTGGTCAGGAGGCTAAATGCCTGGCTGAACATGAACAGGTACTGCTGGAACTGGAGGCTGCCGGACAACACAGGGAGGAGACCATAGAAGAAGAAAAAGACAGGGAGGAGACCATAGAAGAAGAAAAAGACAGGGAGGAGACCATAGAAGAAGAAAAAGACAGGGAGGAAACTATAGAAGAAGACCGGGAGGAAACTATAGAAGAAGACCGGGAGGAAACTATAGAAGAAGACCGGGAGGAAACTATAGAAGAAGACCGGGAGGAAACTATAGAAGAAAAAGGTGCAAGGTAATGCCTCAGAAGATTTGTTCGGCAAAATATATTACGATAGATAACACCTTGAAAATGTATACACTTTCATTGTAGGCTGAAAGATAAAGCATTGACATACACTGCATATACAACACATTAAGAACATCTGTTCTTTCCATGACATAGACTGACCAGGTGAATCCTGGTGAGAGTCCATGCCCTGTCGAATTGAGGGAATTCAATATTAGGAAGGTGTTCCTCATGTTTGGTATACTTATTGTATTTGCATGTGCAGTATCTCTTGGGAAGGAAGTTGGCTGAGGGAAAAACAGTTGAGGTGGATAATAGTTTGTGAGTTGTGGATTGCTTGTGGTTTGTCTCTTGTCATTTGTCTCTCTCTTCATGAGGCAGAGGGAGGATCCTGTGCACCTCAGAGTTGTTTCCAATGCCCCTCTGGAGGGAAACACTTGGTCTGTTCCTACTGCTTTAAATTCCCATGACAGCAGCTCCTCGCCCGCCTGCCTGCCTGCCCGCCCGCCTGCCTGCCGCATTCTGTCAGACACTGGGAGTGGAGACACTGCAGAAATATGCTGCAGGTTTCCCTCATTTCTCAGACAGGAAAAGTTTTGATTGGCACAGAGTGAGGAATGAGCAAATGCTTATTAACAAGAGAAAGTCAGTGTAAGCAATATAGTGTTGTCATTGAGCCCCCATGCAGAATTCCCAGTGGTTGGTTTGGAAGTGTGGGATTGACTGGAATCTCCTGATGGGCTTCTAAGCTCCTCTGTTTTATAAATGGAAATTCTGGCGAGCTCCGTGGAACACTGAACATCCCTTCTGCATGCTTCATGGATTTAAGTTTAATTTGCAAAATGTTCCGACATTTGTGTGTTGTATTGTCTCTGTTCTGTGGTGTCTATTCTTTTCCTTTTGTGTCTGTTCTTGTCCTTTTAATGGCTTGATTTGATAACCGTGAAAGACATGGGCAGCATTTTCCATGAATTTGTCTTAGTCTTAGTAGTTAAGTCCTAGACATTTGTCACACTATGGAAATAATTATTCTATATTGCATTTATTACTGGGCAAGTTTGGGATTCCTCAAATTCTCTGTCAAGTGTAGGAGTGTGTTTCTCAGTTTGTAGTGTAAATCACTGTGTCTGATGCTATAGACCTTCTGTATGTGTGTCATCACACTGGGGACGTCATCCAACCTGAAAATATCCCTCAAATGATCCTCCAGGCCCATAAGGCCTGGTGCTTTGCCTCTGACAGGGCTTGAGAGGTTCAGTCCTAGCTGGTGCTTTGGCTCTGACAGGGCTTGAGAGGTTCAGTCCTAGCTGGTGCTTTGGCTCTGACAGGGCTTGAGAGGTTCAGTCCTAGCTGGTGCTTTGCCTCTTGACAGGGCTTGAGAGGTTCAGTCCTAGCTGGTGCTTTGGCTCTGACAGGGCTTGAGAGGTTCAGTCCTAGCTGGTGCTTTGCCTCTGACAGGGCTTGAGAGGTTCAGTCCTAGCTGGTGCTTTGCCTCTGACAGGGCTTGAGAGGTTCAGTCCTAGCTGGTGCTTTGCCTCTTGACAGGGCTTGAGAGGTTCAGTCCTAGCTGGTGCTTTGGCTCTGACAGGGCTTGAGAGGTTCAGTCCTAGCTGGTGCTTTGCCTCTGACAGGGCTTGAGAGGTTCAGTCCTAGCTGGTGCTTTGCCTCTGACAGGGCTTGAGAGGTTCAGTCCTAGCTGGTGCTTTGCCTCTGACAGGGCTTGAGAGGTTCAGTCCTAGCTGGTGCTTTGCCTCTGACAGGGCTTGAGAGGTTCAGTCCTAGCTGGTGCTTTGCCTCTTGACAGGGCTTGAGAGGTTCAGTCCTAGCTGGTTTTTGGATCTCACAGGGTATGGATCGCCTCCAGTAAACGTGAAATCATAGAGTTTATAGGATCATGGTCTGTACCAGTTAGTGACTGTAGATTTTGTGATTGAATATTGCTGTTCACATTAACAGATTATTGAGTGTGAAAACCTCAAATGGAAAGCTCAATCTGCTGTACGCCACTGAAAGCAGATCTGGAGCAATTTCATTTACTGCAGTAGTTATTGAACACATCGACCACATGGGAGTGTGAGGACTCGGCCTGATGCAATTTCATTTGGTCCATTGTGCAAAGATGCAAAACTAATTGTTCATGTTCGAGTGGATTCTCCCCCTATCCACTGTAAAGTGGGTTGGCCGTGCTTTGTGCTAGCTGCATTAGGTCTACTGTATATTATATTACCCTGTAGCTTGAGCAGAGAGAAATAGACCAGTTTTAAAAAGTATTATGTGGTTTCTACAGCTATTATTTTTTACAGATGCCATATGAGTTTGTGACAGGAGTGTCCATACAGTAACCCTGTGGCTGTTGTGAGAAGTGTAGAGGGAGATGAATGACACTGAGTAGAGACGGTAGACACACATGGCTGACTATAGTAACACATTGGGGGCCGTCCCGTCCCAGGCTGTTGTGAGAAGTGCAGAGGGAGATGAATGACACTGAGTAGAGACGGTAGACACACATGGCTGACTATAGTAACACATTGGGGGCCGTCCCGTCCCAGGCTGTTGTGAGAAGTGTAGAGGGAGATGAATGACACTGAGTAGAGATGGTAGACACACATGGCTGACTATAGTAACACATTGGGGGCCGTCCCGTCCCAGGCTGTTGTGAGAAGTGCAGAGGGAGATGAATAACACTGAGTAGAGACGGTAGACACACATGGCTGACTAAAGTAACACATTGGGGGCCGTCCCGTCCCAGGCTGTTGTGAGAAGTGCAGAGGGAGATGAATGACACTGAGTAGAGACGGTAGACACACATGGCTGACTATAGTAACACATTGGGGGCCGTCCCGTCCCAGGCTGTTGTGAGAAGTGTAGAGGGAGATGAATGACACTGAGTAGAGATGGTAGACACACATGGCTGACTATAGTAACACATTGGGGGCCGTCCCGTCCCAGGCTGTTGTGAGAAGTGCAGAGGGAGATGAATGACACTGAGTAGAGACGGTAGACACACATGGCTGACTAAAGTAACACATTGGGGGCCGTCCCGTCCCAGGCTGTTGTGAGAAGTGTAGAGGGAGATGAATAACACTGAGTAGAGATGGTAGACACACATGGCTGACTATAGTAACACATTGGGGCCGTCCCGTCCCAGGCTGTTGTGGCACGTCACACAGTAATGGCTCTATTGATTTCTACTATTTATGTGTCTAATTATGGCTGGGCAGTGGTTAGTTGTCTTTAGCTGCCTGACCGTGGCCCCCAGTTATAACTCTGTGGCTCCTTAATTCACTGAGGCATGAGTGATCAGAGGACAAATAGCCCAGGGCTTTGGGCATGGCAGTGCCTCAGGACATTAAAGACTGGTGAAATATCTGTAGAGGGAGAGTAAAGTCATTTCTGTCTGTATGAATCATCCTCTGGCCACTGGAGTGTGTGTGTGCCTGTGGTGTGTGCCTGTGGTGTGTGCCTGTGGTGTGTGCCTGTGGTGTGTGCGTGTGGGTTCATGCATGTGTAATGTGGAACATGGTCAGATAGGTTGAACTATGGTTATTCTCAGATCAACCACTAGGTATTGCTGTTGAATCTTCAACCACTCTTGACTTTCACCTCACCTCTCACACCACATCACAACTGTCAGTCGTCCCTGGCAACCAGCCTTCACAGATGAACTGTCATTTACATAGATCAGTATTGGAACATGTTCATTTCATAACGTATTCCTGTTCGCTGCTCTTTTCTCACATTTTATCAAGGTGATATGTCTAGTCACCATTCCATACACAAAAGTAAATGGCTAATTTTGGGGTAGTTTTCGTTCCCTCACTGAACACGCCCCAGGACAACGTCATGGCCTAATTAAATAGCTTTTCATTTAAGAGGTTATATCTAGCCTCATCCCTACTATGTCCTGTCTCTGCTCCTTTCTCTCTGTAATGGTGTCATAACTCTGGCTAACAGGACACATGGCACCAGTCACCCAATAGAGGGGCTTTCATTTCAACCTCAATGTGTAATTGGGTTTGATATGGGCATTGGTTGGAGATGCTGGGGCCTTGTTACTGTGGAAAGGCTTATTGACAGAATTCAACAGCAGTCAACGGTGATCTGTCTCTTACCCAGATTACAGGGGATACTGGTTCAACCCTAAGGGGTCTGTCCTATTTAACCAGTGTGCCCTAAGAGCTTAACCAAACCTACTAGTCTCATCTAGTCTTGTCTGTCTGTCTCGCTCCTGTCTTGAAGAAGAGACGGGCCCCAGACCGGAAGGTTCCGGTTGCATCCTGAGAGCAAGGTCATCACTTACAGCTGATTTGACGAGACACTGTCTGTCTGCGAAGATGACTGCATGGCTGCTGTAACCTGAGAGACTAAGGCTCTTTAGAGCCGAGACGAACAGACTGCTTTACCTGGTGGGCTAGACGGTACCCTTTCTCATCCTTTTTCTCTCCACTGAGTGGTGGGAAATTTTCTCTTTATCGTCTCTCTATAGTTGTGTCCCAGAGAGGAGGCGCGGCATAGGTGCTGACGGGGTTGCCCAGGGTGACAGTGGGGGCAGATCAGCGAGTGGCTGAAACAGCACAAATACCCCTGTCTGATGCTGCACTCTGCGTTCTCCCCAGTCACCCTCTCACCAAGCCCTCTGCCTCCACACTCAACGCAGGTACAGGGGAACTCACTGGGAAGGAACAGAGCTCTGTGTGTGTTACATCCTGCTCTGTGATTATTGTTTTCTCCATCGGTGGACTCTGAGGACAGAACCCTCCCAGGACAGTCCAGGATATTTTTGGCCTAGTTGGAGTGTGAGGTGCTGGGAGTCCAGATTCATCCAGGCACATTCCTGAACCAAGCAGGCCAACCCTGTCTCTGTCTGTGGGGCTGCAGGCTGCTCACTGCAGACACTGCAGGCTCGCTGGTCACACCCTGGGAAAGAAGGAGTGCTGAAAGGATAGCAAAGGACAGAGGAAAACAGAGTTTCCTTCAGAGTTAGGGAAGGAAAGGGAAAGGGGGATACCTAGTCAGTTGGTTACAATACTGCTCTTCACATTCTGAACTAATGCAATGCTGTGACATACTGAGGATTGTGGCGGGAAAGACTAGCCAACCGAACACAGACCAACAGGAGGAATTCATAGCTTGTGGCTGGTGTGAAAGGCAAAGGTAAGATATTATTTATAGCTATGTGAAAGAGGAACCTTTGCAACCTTATACTGTATGAAAAGCTCTGTATTCATGTAGGATGAGCTCAGCCTGTGCATATACCTAACTTATACTCACTAACAGCAGCGAGGTTCAATCAACTGTGATGTTGTGGTTCTCTATCTTACTCTGAGTTAATTAATAACCTATGTACTATGTGGCCTAGCAAAGCCGGCCAGTAGTAGTCATATGTGTGGATGTGGCCATGGTTTTGTTGATGGTGTTTTTCTGTATGTAATGCTGTGGTTTTGTCCCCAGACAGTGGTATCACTATCAATACCCATACATGGTGCTTGTTCCTGTTTGATATTATCCCAACATCGCTCTCAAGATGCTGAGTAGAGTATTTGATATGGAAATAAATAATAGATAGCGTTCATAGATTTGTGGCTTACTTACATTTACATTTACATTTAAGTCATTTAGCCCAACCCCACACTGTTGAATTGATTTGAAGCTCACCTTCCAGGAGGCTCGCCTGATATCAGAGAGTATCAGGGTGGAAAGTCTTCAACAGAAGTGGTTGAAGAAGTGTGTCTGTGTCTACCAGGAAGTGTGAGCTATCGGCACTCCCTGGATAAGGAATGTGTGGTAATATGTGTGTAGGAGGTTTAAGAAGCCATTTAAGGAAGCCAGGGTGAGTATGCTAAGTAGAAGCAGAGGGGAAAGGTGGGCCGGGGGCTGAAGTAGATGCTCTATTCTCTATTGATTGAGGCACTCATTATGAAATGCCCTGCATTTCAGAGCAGGTTCACCCTCTGTTCCTGTCTGTAGGAGGGAACCATTTTCATGAACGGGGTGGTGTACCTAATCAACTGGCCACTGAGTGTATAGTGAGCAATATGTTTGGAACATCAAATCGCAATACAATCGCAGTATCGAATCGCAATACATATACAATCGTGAAAATCGCAATACATATTGCATCGGCACCTAAGTATCATGATAATATGGTATCGTGACGTCCCTGGCAATTCTATTTTATTCTCTGGTTTCTGTGTATTTGTGCTTCCTGGGAAGCAGAGCATGGTCAGGCTAATGCTGCATTTTAGATGGTACAAGGTAGATGGGAAACCGGATATCATTGTTTTCAATGAGAGCATGACTGTAAATGCCATCAAGGCTGGCGGTGAATGCCGTTAGTTGCTGCCAGAGTTCAAATATTTAAAGTTTTGCCGTCTGCGTTGTTTTCTACCGGATGTTAATTTTCACTGTTTGTTTACTGAAATCACCATAGCAACTCATACCTTCGTGCTGGCTTGCTTTTGCTGTCACTGCCTTTCTTGCTTTCTTGTCCCGCTATTCCGAATGCGGTATTTTGCATTATTCCAAATGACATAATTGGTGCGGACTGGAGAATCTGCCAGACAGGTGTAAAATCTACAATGCTAAAGAGTCCCTTGTTTAGAATGTGAGTACCAGTGACTCATGGGAGGTAGATGCTACGAGACTGGGATACAGAATCTGTCTGTGTGGATGGATGAGAAGGGCAGCAGTGGATGAGGCTGGGGGGGGATGAGGGTGGTGCTACAGTAGATGTGGAACAGACCAGGGATCAGGGATGAGAAGGGGGCTGAGGTAGAAGGGATGAATGAGGGATAAGGATGGTGCTGGGGAAATGAGTTCTCCTCTGGAGCATCTTTTTCCTGGTGCCGGAGTCATCCTGTGCCCCCCCCCTCTTCATTAGCTGATAGGAGGCGTTTTCAGCAGGGCTAGTAATCAGTCTCTTAGGCTGCTGGAGCATCTTTTTCCTGGTGCCGGAGTCATCCTTAACCTGTGCCCCCCCTCTCTTCATTAGCTGATAGGAGGCGTTTTCAGCAGGGCTAGTAATCAGTCTCTTAGGCTGCTGGAGCATTGCCAACGCTCCGCTGCTATTTCTCAGGGCACAGACGCTCTCTCTTTCCCTCTCGCTCTCACACTCGCTCTCACTCTCCCTCCCTCACTTTTCCCATTTCCACATCTTTCCCTACTGCCTCCCTCTCTCTCTCTCTCTCTCTCTCTCTCTCTCTCTCTCTCTCTCTCTCTCTCTCTATTCCTTCCCCTGCACATGCTGCCAGTGTGACAGTGGTTTCTGCATGATTGCAGGGGGAATGGAGGAGAGAGAGGGGGCATCCAGCCCAACACAGGAAAGGAAAGGGCTCTGACGTCACTGCTCCACTGTGGAATGCACGTAGCAGAAGAGAGGGAGGGGAGCTCTGGCAATCTCAGGCTGCTACTCCTACTGCTACATGGCCGAGGCTCCACACTCTGGTCTCCCTCTGGTCCTCCTTAGTCCTGCTGTGTTGCTGCTCTGGGGTTGACTGGGCCCCTCGGTCATCCCACCCCAGAGCTGTGGCTGTTTTGGGGAGGGCCTCATCACGTCAGATGTGGGTGTGCTGCAGTAGCCCCACCCCCCGTGTCTCCGTCTGAGTGGGACAGCCCAGGAGAAGAAGCGGGAAGCAGTGTTTAAATGCGTTCCCGAGACAACGTCAACAGTGGGCAGCATCACAGCTGAGTGGAGTACAACACAGAGCAGAGACCTGTCTTGTCCTGCAGCTAACATGTGGAGGGAGCTGGGCTGCTCCTCTTCCTCACACACCCCTCAACCCAGGACCAGGAAGCCCTTCTACCATGGGACTCCTAGCAGGTCTGTATGGCTGATGTCCCCTCGTGGAGGACTCCTATAGCAGAACTAGCACAGATGTACCTTCTTTATGGCTACCTGGCTACGCTCAGTTTGATGTGCTAGAGGTTGCTAACAGCTGCTGCAGACTCACTGCTTTGCCTACGGTAAAGCGTCAGTGTATGATCCCTGGCAGGGAAGTTTTGTCTTGTTTATCATGTGTTAGTGCGGAGCTTTTTGAACAGACATCTGGCTATTGCCTACCTACGATGTCCTACGATGTCTCGGGCTGGTGTACAGAGGAAAGCTGCATTTAACCAGGCCTTTTAGCTCTGCAATGCCATCTCTTGCCCTAAGGAAAACGGAAAGGGAAGCCAAATAAACCATTATGGTGCTTTAGTGCATGTTGTCATTAATATTGACTACTGTGTTGTTGAACTGTTTCATGTTCACTTGTTTCTGTGTGGTCAGTGTAGTTGTGTGTGTTGAGGACACACAGATGGTTGTTGGAAAGCTCAGTCATGTTGTCCAGAGACACTGACTAGCCTACTCCTTGTTATTGTGGTCAGGCAGACAGTGAGACACCCCTGTTTGGAATGTGTTGTTTGTGGGGTCACTCCTCACACCGCTCTCAGGACCCAGCTCGACAATTTATACATCTGTCCCATATCTCAGTTGCTCAATTCAGTGATGGGCTATTTATTTCACTATATGTTGAAATGGTTTTCTCCATACTTCATTGATTGAGGAAGTAATACTGTTTTCTCTACCTCCCTGGTGTGAACATACTTAAACACAGATTGAATCGTTGTGGTTTACATTGATATTTACAGTGGGGCAAAAAGTTATTTAGTCAGCCACCAATTGTGCAAGTTCTCCCACTTAAAACGATGAGAGGCCTGTAATTTTCATCATAGGTACACTTCAACTATGACAGACAAAATGAGAAGAAACAAATCCAGAAAATCACATTGTAGGATTTTTAATGAATTTATTTGCAAATGATGGTGGAAAATGAGTATTTTGTCACCTACAAACAAGCAAGATTTCTGGCTCTCACAGACCTGTAACTTCTTCTTTAAGCGGCTCCTCTGTCCTCCACTCGTTACCTGTATTAATGGCACCTGTTTGAACTTGTTATCAGTATAAAAGACACCTGTCCACAACCTCAAACAGTCACACTCCAAACTCCACTATGGCCAAGACCAAAGAGCTGTCAAAGGACACCAGAAACAAAATTGTAGACCTGCACCAGGCTGGGAAGACTGAATCTGCAATAGGTAAGCAGCTTGGTTTGAAGAAATCAATTGTGGGAGCAATTATTAGGAAATGGAAGACATACAAGACCACTGATAATCTCCCTCGATCTGGGACTCCACGCAAGATCTCACCCCGTTGGGTCAAAATGATCACAAGAACGATGAGCAAAAATCCTAGAACCACACGGGGGGACCTATTGAATGACCTGCAGAGAGCTGGGACCAAAGTAACAAAGCCTACCATCAGTAACACACTACGCCGCCAGGGACTCAAATCCTGCAGTGCCAGACGTGTCCCCCTGCTTAAGCCAGTACATGTCCAGGCCCGTCTGAAGTTTGCTAGAGAGCATTTGGATGATCCAGAAGAAGATTGGGAGAATGTCATATGGTCAGATGAAACCAAAATATAACTTTTTGGTAAAAACTCAACTCGTCGTGTTTGGAGGACAAAGAATGCTGAGTTGCATCCAAAGAACACCATACCTACTGTGAAGCATGGGGGTGGAAACATCATGCTTTGGGGCTGTTTTTCTGCAAAGGGACCAGGACGACTGATCCGTGTAAAGGAAAGAATGAATGGGGCCATGTATCGTGAGATTGAGTGAAAACCTCCTTCCATCAGCAAGGGCATTGAAGATGAAACGTGGCTGGGTCTTTCAGCATGACAATGATCCCAAACACACCGCCCGGGCAACGAAGGAGTGGCTTCGTAAGAAGCATTTCAAGGTCCTGGAGTGGCCTAGCCAGTCTCCAGATCTCGACCCCATAGAAAATCTTTGGAGAGAGTTGAAAGTCTGCTGTCCAGCAACAGCCCCAAAACATCACTGCTCTAGAGGAGAATGAGCCACAATACCAGCAACAGTGTGTGAATACCTTGTGAAGACTTACAGAAAACGTTTGAGCTCTGTCATTGCCAACAAAGGGTATATAACAAAGTATTGAGAAACTTTTGTTATTGACTAAATACTTATTTTCCACCATCATTTGCAAATTCATTACAAATCCTACAATGGGATTTTCTGGATTTTTTTCCTTTTCATTTTGTCTGTCATAGTTGAAGTGTACCTATGATGAAAATTACAGGCCTCATCTTTTTAAGTGGGAGAACTTGCACAATTGGTGGCTGACAACTTTTTTGCCCCACTGTATATCAATGAGTATTGATAGCGTTTAGCTCATGGCATGATTGTACTCTGTCATTACCTTTCCCTTTCATAGGGGTCTATGACTTCCTGCTTGTTATCATTCTATCAGAGTCTCAGTCTCAAGCACAGCAGTAAGGTTGTTTGATCTATTTATCATTCCTCCCTGCTCCCCTGTCACCTCCCTGCTGAGCTCTCAGCCACAAAGTGCCCCTGCTCATAAGAAGTGTGTGACAGCTCCAGACCACATATTGTGACCCATTGGATGCAGGGGACTGGGAGTGGAAGTCAGACCAAACCAGTTCATCCCAGCCTAGCTTGGCTCGGCTCGGCCCAATCCAATCTGGCAGAAACTAGCTCAAAGGAGCCTAGCTCAGTCCAACATATCTTAGCCCAGCCAAAATCAGATCAGCACAACTCAGCCAGTCTGACACTTGGCCACAGGGCGACATGGCGCAACACTCTTCATCTGTATGCTCTGAACGTATGGAGGTCGTGTCTTTCTTAGCTGGAGGGTTTGGCTAGCGCCCTCTACTCGGTTGACTATGAAACAATTGAGAAATAACAGTGAAGCAGGCCAGGACAATATATTCAATAGAGCCTGTTGTTACTCACAGGTTTCAACCGATTTCAAAGATTTAATGAGTTACAGTTCATATCAGGAAATCAGTCAATTGAAATACATTTATTAGGCCCTAATCCATGGATTTCACATGACTGGGAATACAGATATGCATCTGTTGGTCACAGATACCTTAAAAAACAAGGTAGAGGCGTGGATTAGTCCGTATCTGGTGTGACCACTATTTGCCTCATGCAGCGCGACACATCTCCTTCACATAGTGTTGATCAGGCGGTTGATCGTGGACTGTGGAATGTTGTCTCAATCCTCTTCAACGGCTGCGCAAAGTGGCTGGATATTGGCAGGAACTGGAATATACGCTGCCATACATGTCAATCCAGAGCATCCCAAACATGCTCAATGGGTGACATGTATGTTGAGTATGCAGGCCATGGAAAAATTGGGACATTTTTGTGTACAGGTCCTTGCAACATGGGTCTGTGCATTATCATGCTGAAACATGAGGTGATGGCGGCGGAGGAACGGGACAACAATGGGCCTCAGGATCTCGTCACGGTATTTCTGTGCATTCAAATTGTCATCGATAAAATTGAATTGTGTTCGTTGTCCATATTTATGCCTGTCCATACCATAACCCCATTGCCACCATGGGGCACTCTGACAACGTTGACATCAGCAAACCGCTCACCCCCACAACACCATACACACTGTCTGCCAACTGCATGGTACAGTTGAACCCGGGAAACTTCTCCAGCTTGCCAGTGGCTATCGAAGGTGAGCATTTACCCATTGAAGTCGGTTACGCAACTGCAGTCAGGTCAAGACCCTGGTGAGGACGACGAACATACAGATGAGCTTCCCTGAGACGGTTTCTGACAGTTTGTGCAGAAATTCTTCGGTTGAGCAAACCCACAGTTTCATCAGCTGTCCGGGTGGCTGGAATCAGACAATGATAAAGCCGGATGTGGAGGTCCTGGGCTGGTGTGCTTTCATGTGGTCTGCGGTTGTGAGGCCGGTTGGACGTACTGCCAAAATCTCTAAAAGACGTTGGAGGCGGTTATGGTGGAGTAGGGCTGTCCCCGTTCTTTCGACCAATTGAATGGCCAAAGTGTTTGAACTTATTTTCCATATATAGACAGACACACCCTATGTGTTTGAATAAAACCAGCTACATACTGTATGCACTGAGCTTGTCTGATGCTTTAAGCACACTGTTTGATTTAAATAATTAAGACCCACAAATGACTCAAGAAAGAGCCCAATGGTCACATTGTGTTAAAACAAAATGACTGAGTGCCTGTGTGACTGACGCACGTTGTCTCTCTCTCCGCTGTACTGCAGCGAAAAGGCACCATAGCACAGCAAGTGTTTTGTGCTGTCCATGTTGAAGCTGCAACATAATTTCAGCCATTGACTTTCTTTCTGGAAAGTTCTGTTACTGAAATCCCTAATTTGTTCAGGAAAAACATTCCCTATTCCCTCAACCCTTGCTCTCTTTACATGAAACATGTAAGCATCGCATGCAAGTGGCCAATAGGGCCTGACCTATAGCCTATCATAATCACATCAATAAATTGGTTATAACAAACTCCGAACACAGTAATGTCGACAGCAAAATGGATGTGGAGGACGTGAAAAAGAAACTCAAATTGGGTGAATGTTTACTGGTTGCTCAGGAGGGAAAGAGGAAGTCAGATCTGTGGAAGACTTGGAAACTACTGGAGATCAAGAAAAGGGAAGGTATAGGAGTAAAGGTTGCATGAGTATTATTTGTGCCAAACAGTTGCTGTTAGATTACACTATTTATACCCTGATGAAGACAGCTTGTCTGTCAAAACGTTGGATGTTAGGTTATTAAATTATTGCATCTGAGCTCCTAGTGTGCGGCTCTCCTTTCATTTTTCAAGTGTTCCACTCCGCTAGCCAGTACCTCGACTAAATAGGCGTGCGTTTCTTTCACCTCTAGATTACAATATACAATTTTGTTCGGCCCATTTGGAACAGTGTAAATAACACTAAATAAATAAGTCTACCAGAATCTGTTCTTACGAGAAAAAAATTAAAATAAAGCCTTTATTACTGCAGACTAAAAACAGTTGCGTGCATTTGTGAATTGCGGTTTATTTATTTTTTAGGCTAATGATTCAAAGCTCCCTTTGTTATTTAATTACATCTAAAATGTTTGCTTGCATTTCAAAGCATGAACGTCTCGTATGCTGTGTGATGGCATGAACGAATGAATGATTGATTGATTGATACAGTAGCCTATATATTGAAAGATCCTCTCAAGCTCTGTCAGGTTGGATGGGGAGAGTTGGTGCACAGCTATTTTCAGATCTCTCCAGAGATGTTCAATCGGCTTCAAGTCCTGGCTCTGGCTGGGCCTCTCAAGGACATTCAGAGACTTGTCCCGAAGCCACTCCTGTGCTTGTTGTTGTCCTGTTGAAAGGTGTCTTGAGGTCCCAGTCTGAGGTCCTGAGGACTCTAGAGTAGGTTTTCATCAAGGATCTCTCTGTACTTTGCTCAGTTCATCTTTCCCTTGATCCTGACTAGTCTCCCAGTACCTGCTGCTGAAAAACATCCCCACAGCATGATGCTGCCACCACCATGCTTCACCGTAGGGGTGGTGCCAGGTTTCCTCCAGACGTGATGCTTGGCATTCCGGCCAAAGAGTTCAATCTTGGTTTCATCAGACCAGAAAGTCTTGTTTCTCATGGTCTGAATTTTTAGGTGCCTTTTGGCAAACTCCAAGTGGGTTGTCATGTGCCTTTTACTGAGGAGTGGCTTCAGTCTGGCCATTCTACTGTAAAGGCCAGATTTGGTAGAGTGCTGCAGAGATGGTTGTCCTTCTGGAAGGTTCTCCCATCTCCACTGAGGAGCTTTGTCAGAGTGACCATCCTGTTCTTGGTCCCCTCCATGACCAAGGCCCTTCTCCCCGGATTGCTCAGTTTGGCCGGGCGGTCAGCTCTAGGAAAAGTCTTTTTCCATTTAAGAATGATGAAGGCCACTGTTCTTGGATTTTCTATGCTGCAGAATTGTTTTGGTACCCTTCCCCAGATCTTTGCCTTGACACAATCCTGTCTCTGAGGTCTATGGACAATTCCTTTGACCTCATGGCTTGGTTTTGGCTCTGACATGCACTGTCAACTGTGGGACCTTGTATAGACAGGTGTGGGCCTGTAAAGTTAGCATAATGTGGATAAAGTCAAGGGGTCTGAATACATTCCAAAGGCATTGTATGTATGCATGATTTATAAAGCCAGGCACATTTAAGTGGGGCTATTTATTATAGGTTGGGGTTTGCTCCCTCCTCAAAATGGTTGTTTTTATCCCTTTTTCGTCATGATATCCAATTGGTAGTTAGTCTTGTCCCAGCGCTGCAACTCCCATACAGACTCGGGAGAGGCAAAGGTCGAGAGCCATGCATCCACTGAAACACAACTGAGTCCACTTACAGGCACCCGGCCCGCCACGATGGCGCTGGGCCAATTGTGCGCCGCCTCGTGGGTCTCCAGGTCATGGCCGGCTGTGACACAGCCTGGGATTGAACCCCGGTCTGTAGTGGCGCCTCAAACACTGTTTTGCAGTGCCTTAGGGCTCTGTGCCACTCAGGAGGCCTTCTCCTCAATTTTCTTAAACGATTATGCTAAACCCTATTTGCATAGGACTTATGTAATTATTACCACAAAATGTCTGTTATTCCAGAGGACGATTTTGACGGGATACATTTTTTCCAAATTGCCCAATAAATTGACAGTTATGACTGAAGCCTGGAGTTTTTTTTCTACGGGTGAAGTCCAGGCAATAACAGGGCTACACTGATAACTTGAGCTTGGTTCTCAAGTTTCTAAACTATACAAAACCATCTTTGGTATAGTGTCGCCATATTATTTGAATTGAGAAAATGTGATTATAATCATTAGGATATTTTAGCGAGCCGCAGTACACGTCCTAAATGCCCTACAGCCTTCAGATGTGAGCTAAACAGTGCACTTGAGATGCACTTGAGATGCAATTTAACTCTTAGGGATGATGCGGAATATAGTTCCTGTGCAGGAACATCAATCAGCGGAAATTTCAGAGCGCCACCTATAGTTTTCGATAAAACTCAAACTTTCATTAAAACACACATGCAAGGTACTGAATTAAAGCTACACTCGTTGTGAATCTAGCCACCAAGTCAGATTTGTAAAATGCTTTTCGGCGAAAGCATGAGAAGCTATTATCTGATAGCATGCACCCCCCAAAATACCAGAACGACACCTAAACAAAAGATTTTGCGGTAGCCGGCGCTACACAAAACGCAGAAATAAAATATAAAACATTCATTACCTTTGACGAGCTTCTTTGTTGGCACTCCTATATATCCCATAAACATCACAATTGGGTCTTTTTCCCGATTTAAATCCGTCATTGTATAGCCAAAATGTCATTTTATGAAGGCCAGTCTGATCCAGGAAAATTCCCCTTTACAAGACGCAACGTCACTTTTTAAAATTACAAAAGTTGCCTATAAACTTTTACAAATCACTTCAAACTACTTTTCTAAACCAACTTTAGGTATTAATAAACGTTAATAATCTATCAAATTGATCACGGGGCGATCTGTATTCGATAGCAGCAAGTCTTGAAATCATCATCCATGTTTTCACTTTCATAACATCCTGCGGTGCGCCCCAAGACAGGAAGTGCCTATACGTCATCTAACCAAGGATAAAGCAGCCATGAAATGCCAGTACTGGCGACATCGTGTGGAAGCTGTAGGGATTCGAATCGGATCCTCATCTATTTTCTCTCGCCATAAACAATACATTGACTGGCGGATGATTTTTTTTTTTTGTGTTTTTGTTGAACAATTTTCCCAGGGATTTTTACTCCTAAACACGTTCTGTTATAGCCACAGACACGATTTAACCAGTTTTAGACTTCAGAGTGTTTTCTATACACACATACTTATCATATGCATATACTATATTCCTGGCATGAGAAGCAGGACTTTGAAATGTTGCGCGATTTTTAACAAAAAGCTGCGAAAATTCGCATCATCCATAACAGGTTTTAAGGCTATGGATGCAAAAGTGAATTTATCATTTTCAAACATTTAGGTCAGTTGTATGCTGCTTTGCAATCTACTAACAGCAAGCAATTGGTATAATATTTTCTACTGATGCATTCGACAATGTTACAGATATTTTGTTTTGTGCTTGTGCACATAATTACATTACACCACCACCCCCAGTATAACTAATCCTGTCCGAATAGGTCTTAAGGCAAGGGCTGTTTCCTCATCTCTGCTGCTGCTGTTATAAAATAATATTAGATTTCTTAGTGTTGCACTATTACTTTTGCAGAATATAACCATATACAATGTCAGTTTCACGTCTTAGAGTGACTGTCTGTGCTGTCCCTGTGGCCTCCCCAATGGACTAGTCCACTGAGACAGGCGCGAAACAGATGTCTTGTGCAACATGAATAACAATATTTATACTGCTCGGCTAAAGAAATCTAGGTCGACCAACAGCCTATCGACCAAATAACCGACCCTATGGTAGAGAACTGAACATAACATTTGCTGGTAAGAGCTCTGGTGGACATTCCTGCAGTCAGCATGCCAATTGTATGCTCCCTCAAAACCTGAGACATCTGTGGCGTTGTGTGACAAAACGGCACATTTTTAGAGTGGCCTTTTATTGTCCCCAGCACAAAGTGCACTGGTGTAATGACCATGCTTGATGTGCCACACCTGGATTATCTTGGCAAATGAGAAATACTCATTAACAGGGATGTAACATTTGAAAGGAATAAACGTTTTGTGTGTATGGAACATTTCTGGGATCTTTTATTTCAGCTCATGAAACAATGGGCCCAACATGTTATGTTCATATTTTTGGTCTGTATACACGCGATATAGAAATTCCTTACATTTCCATAAAGAGTTAAGGATTTCTAATAATAACCTTGGTGATATCTACCAGAAGGTTGAGTTCTTTGAAATGGGAGTGGATTCCCTGTAATATTAAGAGCATGACCTTTCAACTCCCACAGAAGGAGATTTAGATCAACCCTGTGCTGCTGAGAAATACCAGGGAAGGGTTGGTTTTCCCAGTATCTGGCAGCTCACTGTTTCCTCAAGACTGTCCAGCTGGACTTCAGGCTACATGGGGCAGATGGCTGGGTACTCCTGATCCCTGACTTCCAAAGCCTCTTAAGTCTCCACCCCCCTACAAGAGAGGACTGAAAATGGCCCCCGGATTCAATAACTCTCTATCAGTATAACTTCTCAGAATGTATTTGTTCACTTTGTTCACCCCTTACTTGTTGGATCATTTGTAGGAATGGCTTGTGTACAGTACCCTGAGTGACTTTGTCGTTTTGCTAGTATCAAATTTATAAAAGCATCACATGATAATCTCTAAGGGACTGATTACATTTTCTCTGTCACACCTATTGAAGATTGATTTGGATGAGCTATGGTTCTAATACAACCGCTTTGTAAAAGGATGACCTTGGTGGATATGGTAAAGACACAGCTGGAGAAGATCTAAGGATATGTACTGAACCAATTTGTACCCACACAGGATGTGAATGCTTGGCATAATGCTTAAGGAACAGATTGAGAGAGACCGACAGGTCTTTGATACATTCGTGGTACGTTCTACAGTGCTTTGATCGTTGTTTGGGGCGGCAGGGTAGCCTAGCGGTTAGAGCGTTGGACTAGTAACCGGAAGGTTGCAAGTTCAAATCCCCGAGCTGACAAGGTACACATCTGTCATTCTGCCCCTGAACAGGCAGTTAACCCACTGTTCCTAGGCCGTCATTGAAAATAAGAATTTGTTCTTAACTGACTTGCCTAGTAAAATAAAGGTAAAATAAAATAAAAAACACGTGTGTCAGAAGCAGATGTTTAGTCATAAATCTATACTGTTTATCCTATTCTACCATATTTAATACTGTGTACAGGATTACAGTAAAGTTAGGCTTTTCTCCAGTGGTAAGAATGGCTATCAGTCTATTAGCCCCTGATGCTGCTGTGGGACCTGTCTGTTTGTGTCACTATGGTGGTGGGCCCTGTGTGTCAGTGCCACTGAGCGGTGTGGTTCAGTAGCAGTAATGGAGCGCTGTGTTGTGTTAACTGTGTGTATTAGAGCAAGGCCCTGTGGGAGCTGGGGCTGAGTGGCTCTGTGGCTCTGCTCTGTTAGTCTGTAGCCTGGGGACAGTGTAATGAGAACTGCAGGAGAGATCCCAATGAGCCGGGAGGTCCCTCCCAGTAGACTAGGTGATCACACCCTAAAGCGCTGACTCGGTCTGCACAGCCACCGGGGGAGGGGGGGGGGGGGGGGGGGGTGGAGAAATAGAAGGAGAAAGTAGGAGATTTAGAGAGCGGCGGAGAGAAGGAGATAGATAGTGGGAGTAAGATGAGGAGAAATTGCTCCTCTTGCAGTCATAAAAATCTGTGTATGTTTTCATTCTAGGGGATGTTATACACACAGCCAAGCCAACGTGGAGGTAAAAACAACCCTCTCTGCTGCAGTAAACATTACATCAGAGTTGTGTGAAGAAGACCTCTGCCTCGGTCACAGGCCCATACCCATCAAACTTCCTCAGGGAATCGTTCCTCTGTGGCACAATTACCGCAGACTAGTCAAGTTTCTCTCCCAGTGTGTGTGTGTTTCTGCCTCAGCATGCTTCATAAAGGACTTCCTTCCAGAGCGACGTACAGTAGTGAGTGTAAACATGATATTTTCTTCGTACTGGTCCCCTGTGGGAATGGAACCGACAACCCTGGCGTTGCAAGCGGCATGCTCTCCCAACTGAGACTCACAGGACCACGTAATGCATAATGCATGGTATATCTAATGAAACTTCATGGTGAATATGGAATGAAGGTAATACTAATAATCAGTTATTTAACTTGTGTAGCGCTTTTCATTACAGAAAATCATCTCAATGTGCATATAAAGCGAAGCAAACAAGACATTTAAAATGAGATGGTAGAGATTGAATCTCTATTTGGCCTGGGATGAAAGACTGGGAGTTGAGGCAGTTTGGATTGGAAAGGCAGTGTAGCTTCAGCAGGGGGGCATCGATGGTACAGCCAGAGAGAAACAAATACAGTCTGCCAAACAGGCCTGGAGCTCTTCATCAGAGCACCACATCTTCTCTGACAGTCAGTTCCTCCAAAGGGCCTGCTCCTCTGTAGGTTCTGGTCCTCTGTTGCTGAACATGTAGCACCCACCTGGGTGATGCCATGGCTGCTGAAAAGCACACAAAAATCACCCTCTTCTGCCATCGCTAGACACAGAATGCAGTGCTTGTTGTAATTCTTCCCTACAGATGAAACTATAAAGCTGGGGATTCATTATTTGAATCCAAACTAGAAGATAGCCAAACAGTAGAAAATATAGACTTTTCATCCCAATTCTGCAACTCTGAGCGTCAAGACCACGAGACGTAAGTGATCAACCCCCAGAGCAGTCAAATCCCAGAAATGCAACAAAAACAAACAAAAATGACAAAATATGTACAATATTCTCTCTCTAGGCGACCTCATGGCAGCATAGCAACCATGAACACATCTGTAGGTTATCTAACAGCGTATCGTTCATATCTTATTCTGATACACCACACATGACATCTCTTATCTCTGCGCTGTGAACAAGCCATCACGGTTGACAACTCCACTGTGTCCTCCTCCCAGAGCGCTAAGAACCTTGGCGTGATCCTGGACAACACCCTGTCGTTCTCAACTAACATCAAGGCGGTGGCCCGTTCCTGTAGGTTCATGCTCTACAACATCCGCAGAGTACGACCCTGCCTCACACAGGAAGCGGCGCAGGTCCTAATCCAGGCACTTGTCATCTCCCGTCTGGATTACTGCAACTCGCTGTTGGCTGGGCTCCCTGCCTGTGCCATTAAACCCCTACAACTCATCCAGAACGCCGCAGCCCGTCTGGTGTTCAACCTTCCCAAGTTCTCTCACGTCACCCCGCTCCTCCGCTCTCTCCACTGGCTTCCAGTTGAAGCTCGCATCCGCTACAAGACCATGGTGCTTGCCTACGGAGCTGTGAGGGGAACGGCACCTCAGTACCTCCAGGCTCTGATCAGGCCCTACACCCAAACAAGGGCACTGCGTTCATCCACCTCTGGCCTGCTCGCCTCCCTACCACTGAGGAAGTACAGTTCCCGCGCAGCCCAGTCAAAACTGTTCGCTGCTCTGGCCCCCCAATGGTGGAACAAACTCCCTCACGACGCCAGGACAGCGGAGTCAATCACCACCTTCCGGAGACACCTGAAACCCCACCTCTTTAAGGAATACCTAGGATAGGATAAAGTAATCCTTCTCACCCCCCTTAAAAGATTTAGATGCACTATTGTAAAGTGGCTGCTCCACTGGATGTCATAAGGTGAATGCACCAATTTGTAAGTCGCTCTGGATAAGAGCGTCTGCTAAATGACTTAAATGTAAATGTAAATGTAAGCAACATTTCCACCTGTCCTGTGCACAGTGCAATGTTAGCATATGTTGGGCTGATGTATTATAGGGTGAAAACAGATTTATTTAATGTGTGTCAATACATTCTGCAATGATTACCATGCTATAATTACTACCTAGATCCCTAATAGATTTGACACTATCATAAATGGATTGTAGATGAATGCGTGTGTGTGCGTGCGTGCGTGCGTCTGTGTGTGTGTGAGGATAAAAGCTGTGTGTGTGTGTGGTACTGTAAGGGGATTGGACATGTTCCACAGCATGAGGGGAGCTGAATCCGATTGTCACATGATCCCTCTTTATGTCCCCACCACCAGCCCTGGGACAGGATCACTGTCTGTTTACATGGCAGCCATGAAATGCTATTGGAATGAGAGGGATTAGCTCAGATACAGATAACCGAATTCCCTACTCCAAGTCCCTCAATAGAATAAAACCATGATCCTCTTGTCTGGTATCCTTCCACCTTATGAGCCTGAGGTATAGGTGGATAGAGTTGGCCTGTTAAAGTGATCCTCTTGTCTGGTATCCTTCCACTGTATGAGCCTGAGGTATAGGTGGATAGAGTTGGCCTGTTAAAGTGATCCTCTTGTCTGGTATCCTTCCACTGTATGAGCCTGAGGTATAGGTGGATAGAGTTAGCCTGTTAAAGTGATCCTCGCGTCTGGTATCCTTCCACTGTATGAGCCTGAGGTATAGGTGGATAGAGTTGGCCTGTTAAAGTGATCCTCTTGTCTGGTATCCTTCCACTGTATGAGCCTGAGGTATAGGTGGATAGAGTTGGCCTGTTAAAGTGATCCTCTTGTCTGGTATCCTTCCACTGTATGAGCCTGAGGTATAGGTGGATAGAGTTAGCCTGTTAAAGTGATCCTCTTGTCTGGTATCCTTCCACTGTATGAGCCTGAGGTATAGGTGGATAGAGTTAGCCTGTTAAAGTGATCCTCTTGTCTGGTATCCTTCCACTGTATGAGCCTGAGGTATAGGTGGATAGAGTTAGCCTGTTAAAGTGATCCTCTTGTCTGGTATCCTTCCACTGTATGAGCCTGAGGTATAGGTGGATAGAGTTGGCCTGTTAAAGTGATCCTCTTGTCTGGTATCCTTCCACTGTATGAGCCTGAGGTATAGGTGGATAGAGTTGGCCTGTTAAAGTGATCCTCTTGTCTGGTATCCTTCCACTGTATGAGCCTGAGGTATAGGTGGATAGAGTTAGCCTGTTAAAGTGATCCTCGCGTCACTTTTGATATTTCAAACCCTCTCGCCGTAGGCCCGGCTTGGAGATGCGGTGACAAGATCATTATGCCCTTGATAGTTTCTACTCAGCGGAGCCGAGAGGAAACGTTTTCTAACCGACGTGGAGAAATGACAATGACACCTTGGGCGGGCGGTGCCACCCCTTCTTGACATGATGGATGTGTGTGATGGTGTGTGGAGCTCCGTTTCAGAGGTGCAGTGCTCTTCATCACTGTCTCCCCCAGGCCCAGGCTCAGCCCACGGAGGGAGAACAACAAAACGACAGGAGGGGCTGCCAAGCACAGCCCTCTCCACTCCTCCCATGCAGGGCTGTGTGTGTGCCCTCATTAAACAACGCACCTCCTGCCTTTACATCTCACTCTCTCCATGACAGGAGACTCTGAATGACTGGTGTTGTCAGTGAGACATCATAGACCTGCTCTAGCCGTACCCAGCCAAGCTGAGTAGAGTGTCTCTATTCGCTCTGTGACAGAGGCAAATAACCCCAGTGATGTGATGAAGTCTGTATGCTTGATGTAGCTGTAGCTTTCTGTTTTTATCTATTGTGATTGCTTTTCACTGGTGAGATTCCAACAGACCTAGACCAGAGCAGACTCCCCTCTCCCGTCTGGCTCCTGTGCTGCAGGCTGCAGTGCTTTTCACTGGTGAGATTCCAACAGACCTAGACCAGAGCAGACTCCCCTCTCCCGTCTGGCTCCTGTGCTGCAGGCTGCAGTGCTTTTCACTGGTGAGATTCCAACAGACCTAGACCAGAGCAGACTCCCCTCTCCCGTCTGGCTCCTGTGCTGCAGGCTGCAGTGCTTTTCACTGGTGAGATTCCAACAGACCTAGACCAGAGCAGACTCCCTCTCCCGTCTGGCTCCTGTGCTGCAGGCTGCAGTGCTTTTCACTGGTGAGATTCCAACAGACCTAGACCAGAGCAGACTCCCTCTCCCGTCTGGCTCCTGTGCTGCAGGCTGCAGTGCTTTTCACTGGTGAGATTCCAACAGACCTAGACCAGAGCAGACTCCCTCTCCCGTCTGGCTCCTGTGCTGCAGGCTGCAGTGCTTTTCACTGGTGAGATTCCAACAGACTAGACCAGAGCAGACTCCCTCTCCCGTCTGGCTCCTGTGCTGCAGGCTGCAGTGCTTTTCACTGGTGAGATTCCAACAGACCTAGACCAGAGCAGACTCCCCCGTCTCCCTGTGTCTGGCTCCTGTGCTGCAGGCTGCAGTGCTTTTCACTGGTGAGATTCCAACAGACCTAGACCAGAGCAGACTCCCTCTCCCGTCTGGCTCCTGTGCTGCAGGCTGCAGTGCTTTTCACTGGTGAGATTCCAACAGACCTAGACCAGAGCAGACTCCCCTCTCCCGTCTGGCTCCTGTGCTGCAGGCTGCAGTGCTTTTCACTGGTGAGATTCCAACAGACCTAGACCAGAGCAGACTCCCCTCTCCCGTCTGGCTCCTGTGCTGCAGGCTGCAGTGCTTTTCACTGGTGAGATTCCAACAGACCTAGACCAGAGCAGACTCCCCTCCTCCACTGGTGAGATTCCAACAGACCTAGACCAGAGCAGACTCCCCTCTCCCCCGTCTGGCTCCTGTGCTGCAGGCTGCAGTGCTTTTCACTGGTGAGATTCCAACAGACCTAGACCAGAGCAGACTCCCTCTCCCGCTGGCTCCTGTGCTGCAGGCTGCAGTGCTTTTCACTGGTGAGATTCCAACAGACCTAGACCAGAGCAGACTCCCCTCTCCCGTCTGGCTCCTGTGCTGGGCTGCAGTGCTTTTCACTGGTGAGATTCCAACAGACCTGCCAGAGCAGACTCCCCTCTCCCGCAGGCTGCAGTGCTTTTCACTGGTGAGATTCCAACAGACCTAGACCAGAGCAGACTCCCCTCTCCCGTCTGGCTCCTGTGCTGCAGGCTGCAGTGCTTTTCACTGGTGAGATTCCAACAGACCTAGACCAGAGCAGACTCCCCTCTCCCGTCTGGCTCCTGTGCTGCAGGCTGCAGTGCTGTGGCCAGTGGAATTGGATTGTGCATGGCTGTGGAGGACAACGATTATTTTCAATTTACACAGCTACCGCTTCCATAAGTCTCTGAAGACTTTTATTGACCAACCACAGAAGCTGAAAAGAAGCAGCTTCCACACAAACTATTTTTAGTTCATCTTGCTCAACAAATTGTGTTATGTGACTTCCACTTTCATTATTTTTTTCTTTTTGTAAACAAACATTTTGTTCACACACTGTTGGAGTCCAGCAGAGAGGTTACATACACGTTTGACGTCACCCACGTTTAGCCGTAATGATTAGTGTTCATCTGATGTTTGATTTATTTTTGATGTCAGAGGATTAAGAGGATCAGATTGTCTAGATGTGAACATATGCAATTTAGTGCGTGTGTGTGTGTGTGTGTTTTGGTTTTGCCAGTCACCCTCCTGTCCTTTTGAGGCAGATTGCAGACGAGTACATTGACACAGAGGAATAACAGTCAAGTCATTGAAAGACCATTCATTTGGTCCTGAAGACCCCTGGAGAGAATAATTATTTAAAAGGCACTGGTGAGAACCGAAATCAATCAATCAATCAAGCTCAACGTCAGTATGGAAACTGATAACTGTTCCTGTATGGGAATGCTGAAAGCCTGCAGGTAGGAGTCATTTGTTTTGATGCAATTATGGGTTCTACTTGTCATAAGATTGATAGACACATTTGGATAATGTGAAGGTCAGCGCATGCGGCTGTGTGTCGGTTTATGGATTGTCGCTGACTGCTGGGTTGAGAAACAACAGAACAAAGTGCTGGTAGTTTCCCAGATTTAAGCTGTTCTGTTGAACGTTACTCAGATCAACCGATTCCCCTTGTCTGCTTCTAATGCCCTCGTTCTGTCAGTCTCCTGTGGGACATCAGACTGCATGTTTGATCAAAAGTCAACGCTGACTTCTCAATGTAGAACAGCATTTTTCACTTCTGTTCCAGCTCTTCTTCAGACGTTCAGACATTCCAGGCCTTTTGTCATGTTCTCTCAGCAGGGGGAGGTGACTTTTTTTGTTCTTTTGACTGTCACCTCTGACTGTCACAAATCTGTCACCTCTGATTGTGGTTCTGCTCTGCTCTGTTCTGCTCTGTTAGGAGCCTGGGGTCTCTCAGGCATGGGGAGCAGAACCAGCCTGTCCTCCCAGCCCCTGAAGCACGGTGGGTATTTCTCACCTGGCCTCATGGAGACAGACACATTCTCCCTGTGCTGTTCTATACTGTACTACTGGGCTGTGAGACAGGACAGTGGAGCGCTGTCCCCATTAACGATGCATGGTACCTGCTGTAAATCTGCTCATGTTGTGACAGCCCTGCCAGTGTTTTTGGTGTAGGAATTTCAATGATGAATGCGTGAGTGAGTTCCTCCTCCATGCCCACCACTCCTCCCCTCTCCAGTCACCAGCTCCACATACGGCTGACTTTGCTTCGGTGCTCATCTCACAAGTGGAGGGAAACATATTTAATCTGATGAGATGAGCACAAAACTGCTCTGAGTGCTTGTAACAGCAGAAGTGTGTGTGTGTGTAATAATCCTGTACTGCAGTAAACACAGATGACCAATAGCCTTCACATGAGAACAGCAGTGAGCAGAGCAGTGAGTGAAAGGGAGAGTGGAGATGGGGGGAGTAGTGAGTTGTGTAAATAGGATTGCTAGTTCCTTTAGCCACTGGCCATTCGCTCCACACAGAGCTCCAAATTTCAGAAGAGCCATGGATTGTTCTCAGGACTCAGAGTTTTATTCCAGCCACCCCCCTAAAAGGAGCCAATTGAATTGTGTTGCGTTCTCCCTGATCCACAGTTGATTTATTGTTATTACCTCCAAGCATGAGTCCAGAGTTTTCTTTTAACAAGACAATTTAATTACAAACCTAAATTAATTGAGCATGGCTTGATTTCAGAAAGATCTGGGAGATAAAAGCAAATAATAGAGATGTTTATTTTGACAAACGAGGACATAGCCCTCATCTCAGTCCAGAACATTTGTCATCTGTCAGTGAAACTTCAAATAACTTTTTTAGTGAATTCATCAAGGTTATTTTATTTCATTTTGTAATTTTGCTGTAACCTTCTGGCTGAGAAAGGTTATTGAATTAATCTACAGCTTAATGAGCTTTTTATTTGATTTATTAGGTTGACTTAACCCTTATTACCGGGACATCATGAATACAACCACAGTCTCGTTAGCTTAAAATGATCTGATTAAATCACTACTACATCACTTCAGCACATTGGCCTGTATAGAGAGATGACCCAAGATCTCCCAGCATTCCTGTTGTCGAAGGATGAGATGGATGAGGCCAGGTGGTGTTGCTGAGTACAGAGTAGTACAGGATGTTTGTGACCTTAGAGGAATGTCATTCAATGTACAGTATGTCTTCCTATATGATCATCCTGTCCTGTCTGTGTCCTTGTTCCAGCCATGACACTGTTGTCCTTTGATCCTGTGTCTGTGGTGGACAGCGACTTCCAGATCAGGCAGGAAGTGTAAACTTGGTGAGAAGTGGTTTGGGACACTAGCCAGGTCTCGGACATGGGGTAAAATACTTCATCCGCTCTCTTGTATTCTTCACTTCACCAGGACCCCAGCCACCTCAGTGAGATTCTGCTCATGTTCCAAACGGCTGATTATGCCTTTATCATCCATAACCCTGTGTGCACATTATTTCTTCTTCCTATCTGGTAGGAACTGTCGGGATCTTTGGGTGGGATGTGGAGCCGTTTGTATTCTAACATTCTTTGCCTGGGGGCGAGTAAGCTCTGAGATAAGGCACCACCTGTATTACATAAATTAAATGTAAAAAATGTGAACATTTGTAGAATGCCTTATCTTGGCATAGCTACAGTTGAAGTTGGAAGTTTACATACACCTTAGCCTAATACATTTAAACTCAGTTTTTCACAATTCCTGACATTTAGTCCTAGTAAAAATTCCCTGTTTTAGGTCAGTTAGGATCACCACTTTATTTTAAGAATGTGAAATGTCAGAATAATAGCAGAGAATGATTTATTTCAGCTTTTATTTCTTTCATCACATACCCAGTGAGTTAAAAGTTTACATACACTCAATTAGTATTTGGTAGCATTGCCTTTAAATTGTTTAATTTGGGTCAAACGTTTCTTTGTCCCCTTCTCACAATAAGTTGCAGTTGTAACAAACTGTTGCAGTTTTTCAGTTCTGCCCACAAATTGTCTATAGGATTGATCAGGTGGTTTTTGAGAGTCAATTTTGGCTTTGGAAGTATGCTTGGAGTCATTGTCCATTTGGAAGACCCATTTGGCCAAGCTTTAACTTCCTGAGGTTATAATATATCGATTATGAAGGTTAAGTGCACTCATTTTACAATGCACCCCCACAACATGATGCTGCCATAGAAATGTTTGTAACCATTATGGCCAAACAGTTTATTTTTGTTTCATCCAGCATCTTCACAAGGTCCTTTGTCCCCATGTTGTTCTAGGCTTGATTTGCACTTTCAGGTTATATCGATTATAGGACTCATTTTACTGTGGATAGAAATGTTTGTACGTTTTCTCCATCTTCGGTCCTTTGCTGTTGTTCTAGACACTTTTCGATCGCCGTCTCCCTTCCTGAGTGGTATGACGGCTGCGTGGTCCCATGGTGTTTATACCTGCATACTATTGTTTGTAAAGATGAACGTGGTACCTTCAGGCATTTGGATATTGCTCCCAAGAATGAACCAGACTTGTGGAGGTCTACAAACTTTTTCTGAGGTCTTGGCTGATTTTCTTTTGCTTTTCCCATGATGTCAAGCAAAGAGGCACTGAGTTTGAAGGTAGGCCTTGAAATACATCCACAGGTACACCTCCAATTGACTCAAATGATTTCAATTAACCTATCAGAAGCTTCTAAAGCCATGACATTTTCTGGAGTTTTCCAAGCAGTTTAAAGGCACAGTCAACTTAGTGTATGTAAACTTCTGACCCACTGGAATTGTGATACAGTGAAATAATCTGTCTGTAAACAATTACTTGTGTCATGCACAAAGTAGATGTCCTAACCGACTTGCCAAAAGTA
Source organism: Oncorhynchus nerka (assembly GCF_034236695.1). Lineage (NCBI taxonomy): Eukaryota > Metazoa > Chordata > Actinopteri > Salmoniformes > Salmonidae > Oncorhynchus > Oncorhynchus nerka. The sequence goes on from NC_088423.1 coordinate 78,448,780, forward strand.
TAGTTTGTTAACAAGAAATGTGTGGAGTAGTTGAAAAACAAGTTTTATTGACTCCAACTTAAGTGTTTGTAAACTTCAACTGTGTGTCCGTTTTCAAACTCTCTTTTCAGAATCTGCTAAATCTGGAGCTGCTGAAATGGTGCCAAAGAGGTAGTCTAACTGCTATAGCTTCTAGGAGATGTCCGCGTTTACTCACAATTTCTATCAGCGAGCACTTTTCTTAGTATCCAGTATGTATTTGGTCTGTAGTTGGTATTTCAGTGTAGTCTTTAAGGCCTCTTGACAGCTTCATCTTGTCTGGCTGCGGATGACTGCACTCGCCTGACTCTAGCAGCCCCCTCCCCTTTACTCCCCTACTTTTCCCTCTACTCCCCTCCCCTAAACTACCTTACTCTTCCCTCTCTCCCTAAACTACCTTACTCTTCCCTCTCCTCCCATAAACTACCTTACTCTTCCCTCTCCTCCCCTAAACTACCTTACTCTTCCCTCTCCTCCCTAAACTACCTTACTCTTCCCTCTCCTCCCTAAACTACCTTACTCTTCCCTCCCCTCCCCTAAACTACCTTACTCTTCCCTCCCCTCCCCTAAACTACCTTACTCCCCTCCCTAAACTACCTTACTTCTCCCTCCCCTCCCCTAAACTACCTTACTCTTCCCTCCCCTCCCCCCCCCTCCCTAAACTACCTTACTCTTCCCTCCCCTCCCTAAACTACCTTACTCTTCCCTCCCCTCCCCTAAACTACCTTACTCTTCCCTCCCCTCCCCTAAACTACCTTACTCTTCCCTCCCCTCCCCTAAACTACCTTACTCTTCCCTCTCCTCCCCTAAACTACCTTACTCTTCCCTCTCCTCCCCTAAACTACCATCGCCTTGACTCGCCGAAACTCCCCTACAGATGTAGGATCTTAATTTGAGTCAAATTGCTACAGAAGTAAAATAATTATGCAGCAACAGGAAATATGAATCAAATCAGATATTATTGTTTGCATACACATATTTAGCAGATATTATTGCGGGTGTAGCGAAATACTTGTGTTTGTAGCTCCAACAGTAAGGTCATGTCTAACAATACACAGACATCTCGGGGAAGGGTTAGCTAACATGCTAAGTAGTTGCTAAGTAGCTAAAAAGTAGTAAGTAGTTGAAAGTTGCTAATTGGCTACAATACTAATGAGATTCAAACTCAACCTTTTGGGTCGCTAGACATTCGCGTTATACACCCCGACCAACCACCCTACTTTAGCTAAAATGCTAAAGTTGTACGTGATAAGATTTGGTTATAATTAATGGATTTTGTTTGTAGGGGTTGTTAGTCCAAGTCAAGTCTGACATTTTAAAGTGAGGCCAGGCAGGGAGACAGGGAGCCCTCAGCCAGCCCAGAGCCTGACAACCATGGGACCCTCCCTAACAGACCTGGGTCTGGGCAGACCAGAGTTTTGTGCTGATAGCAGTCCAGACAAAAAGGCTTTTAGATGATCTGTTTGCCTGTAATGTATTTTTGTGCTGATATCAGATTGAGATAAGGATGAATGAATCCAGGACCTCAGTGTATGAGGAAACCAAGGGCTCTCTCTCTCTGTTACTCATCTGTCATCACATATTCTGTAGTATTTTCCACCATCCCACCACAGATGACATTTCTTCATTTTGCTGAGTGTGATCATTATTCATGTTTATATCTCTCGTAGATACAGTATGACAATATAATCAGTGTGGTCTGGTGGGGATTGGTCGGGGACGAGGTGCCTGTGGCCGTCTCAGGCAGTCATGTTACAGGCCCTAGGAGTCACCTCATTACTCTACCAAATGAAGCCCTGGCTGGAGCCCTTCTGATTGGCTGGCTGGACAAGATCAAGGCATCATGTCACATCTCCCAATTATAGTCTGCAATCAAGATGGAGAGGTTCATCTGAGCATGAGAATTGAATGCTGGGCCCTGGACTGACCTTCCCCCTGTCTGCCTGCTCTGAGCCTCTCTGAGTCTAGTGGGCCTGGCCCGCCCTTCCATACCTCCTTGCCCGTCCAAATAAAATATTAAAATATTGATCATTTATTTGACCGAGACGGCGCCCCTCTGCACCCCTCTGTCTCAGTATGTGTAGACCATGTATCTGATGCTGTCTGGACCAAAAGAACATGTCATACTATTTCTGTCCAGACAGCATCATATAGATGGGTTACATGTAGTTAGACAGAGGGGCGCTGTTTTGCTTCACTTTGGTTACTTTCTCCGGTGACATACTGAAGTTTCATCAGAGAGAAAAGGCTCAATCTCACCAAAATCTTTCCAGAATAAGTCCAATGCATTTCTATAGGAATAATATACATACCTAAGCTAATCGCCTGACTTCCCACCTTTGGGACAATGACTCCCATTGTCAGGGCAGAGACATGAGCACCTCGTCATTATACAGATCTCTGGTTTCAGCCACTTGGGAAGTGGATAGGAAAGTTGGCGGGTGCACAGTGAACTGTTCAGATGCCGGCTTCCTCTAAAGCAGGGGTGTCAATCTCATTCCATGGAGGGCCTAGTGTCTGGGTTTTTCCTTTCAATTAAGACCTAGACAACCAGGTGGAGTTCTTTACTAATTAGTGACCTTAATTCATCAGTCAAGTACAAGGGAGGAGCGAAAACCCACAGACACTCGGCCCTCTGTGCAATGAGTTTGACATACAGTATGTGCTCTAATGTAAATTGATGTTTTGCCAAAATTATATAATTTCTCCTGTCTAAATAAAATCATTTGAAATATTTCAGCATGACTTAGCCACAGAGGATTATTAGCTTCTTTAAAAACATAGCTGTGTATTGTTTCAAGGTGCATAGGTCTATGCCTATTTGGGAAGCCCACAATTTGGGCAGAGCGCGTAGTAATAGGCCTAGCTGATTATTGAGTTGCGGCTGTCAGTGAAAAGGGCCTCATATGTATGAAGATAATGTGTCTTAAGTATAATTTAAAACGTTGAGACAAGAAGAAGGGGATGGTGTTTTGGTTGAATATATGGTGCGTCTCTCTCCGCCCATACACTCAGTTCTCCACAGGGCCGGCCCTGGACATTCTGCCACCCCCCCAAAAACATTGATGTTTCAGGGAATAATGGACAGGGAAATGAGTGTTCTTACCATATTTCTGAATGTCAAACCAGAGTGTCTTGTTTGCAAATAATAATCATCTTAGACATCCTTATGAATCTAAGCATGGCACTTTCAAAATGTACCTTTCCATCCAGACAGAGCAGAATAATGTAAGCTTCAACTGCTGGCTACTCGTCTGTTGTATAACCCAGCAAGAAGTGTTTCCCTAAAAGCTGCCTGGGTTTAAACAAACATCTTCTCTTTTCAGAAAGAGAAAAGCAAGGACAGAAAAGCAAAGTAATAAAAAAAAAAAATCTCCTTGAATATTATAGGCTGCAGCTCAGCTTCAGATTGTCATAGAGAGGAATCAATCTATCTCCATATGCATCTTGGTCTTTCGCGGGCATTTTAGAGCTGGTTTCTACCATAAGGCATCAGAGTTAAGCGTTGTTATAGAACACTTGATATAATCTGGATACGTTTCATGTATTTCTTTCAAAATATAAAGCAAACAATAGATATTTTCTTTAACAAAGGGTATGTGATACCCTCACTCAATTGGAGCTCTGGTTTTAACCAACCACACCAAGCCCTTCCCAGACACGGAGGTATTTAATCAGTGCATGTGACAGTATTGGAGTATTTGGCTATACCAACATCTATGAATACCATAATTGTGTCTGTCAAACAGGTAGGCTTACCACCGCAATAGGAAGAAATACAGTGGCAAGAAAAAGATTGTGAACCCTTTGGAATGACCTGGATTTCTGCATAGATTGGTCATTCAATCTGGTCTTCATCTAAGTCACAACAATAGACCAACATAGTGTGCTTAAACTAATGACACACAAATGTATTGTATTTTTCTTGAATACATAATTTAAACATTCACAGTGTAGGTTGGGAAAAGTATGTGAACCCCTAGGCTAATCACTTCTCCTGAGCACCGAGCCTGCCCAACCTTACCTGGTTGAATGCTCCCGGTCGCCCTGCGATGCCCACTCTAGCCAGGCTGATACGAGGAGCTGGTATGTACCGCACCGGGCTATGCACCCGCACTGGGGACACCGTGCGCTCCACCGCATAACAAGGTGCCTGCCCGGTCTCTCTCGCCCTCCGGTAAGCACAGGAAGTTGGCTCAGGTCTCCTACCTGGCTTCGCCATACTTCCTGTGTGCCTCGGACTTCCTTGCCAGCCGTGTTCCCTCATATCGCCAGCTCCTCTCTCCGGCTGCCTCTGCTCTCCTAGCTGCCTCCACCTGTTCCCATGGAAGGCGATCCTTTCCCGCCAGGATCTCCTCCCATGTGTAGCAACCCTTGCCGTCCAATACATCATCCAATGTCCATTCCTCTTTGCGCCGCTGTTGCTGTTGCCCGTTACCATGCTGCTTGGTCCTGTTTTTGTGGGTGGTTCTGTAATGGCTTTCCTCCTGGGAAGGAGAGGTGGACCAAAATGCAGCGTGGTTATAGTTCATATTTTTAAACATTTACATTTACATTTAAGTCATTTAGCAGACGCTCTAATCCAGAGCGACTTACAAATTGGTGCTTTCACCTTATGACATCCAGTGGAACAGCCACTTTACAATAGTGCATCTAGGTCTTTTAAGGGGGGGGGGGTGAGAAGGATTACTTTATCCTATCCTAGGTATTCCTTAAAGAGGTGGGGTTTCAGGTGTCTCCGGAAGGTGGTGATTGACTCCGCTGTCCTGGCGTCGTGAGGGAGTTTGTTCCACCATTGGGGGGCCAGAGCAGCGAACAGTTTTGACTGGGATGAGCGGGAACTGTACTTCCTCAGTGGTAGGGAGGCGAGCAGGCCAGAGGTGGATGAACGCAGTGCCCTTGTTTGGGTGTAGGGCCTGATCAGAGCCTGGAGGTACTGAGGTGCCGTTCCCCTCACAGCTCCGTAGGCAATTACCATGGTCTTGTAGCGGATGCGAGCTTCAACTGGAAGCCAGTGGAGAGAGCGGAGGAGCGGGGTGACGTGAGAGAACTTGGGAAGGTTGAACACCAGACGGGCTGCGGCGTTCTGGATGAGTTGTAGGGGTTTAATGGCACAGGCAGGGAGCCCAGCCAACAGCGAGTTGCAGTAATCCAGACGGGAGATGACAAGTGCCTGGATTAGGACCTGCGCCGCTTCCTGTGTGAGGCAGGGTCGTACTCTGCGGATGTTGTAGAGCATGAACCTACAGGAACGGGCCACCGCCTTGATGTTATTTGAGAACGACAGGGTGTTGTCCAGGATCACGCCAAGGTTCTTAGCGCTCTGGGACGAGGACACAATGGAGTTGTCAACCGTGATGGCGAGATCATGGAACGGGCAGTCCTTCCCCGGGAGGAAGAGCAGCTCCGTCTTGCCGAGGTTCAGCTTGAGGTGATGATCCGTCAACATGAACATAATACAAAACAATAAATGTGGCAAAACCGAAACAGCCCTATCTGGTGCAACAAACACAAAGACAGGAAACAACCACCCACAAAACAGGCTACCTAAATATGGTTCCCAATCAGAGACCATGACTAACACCTGCCTCTGATTGAGAACCATATCAGGCCCAAACACAGAAACAGACAAACTAGACATTCAACATAGAATGCCCACTCAGATCACACCCTGACCAAACAAAACTTAGAAACCTACAAAGCAAACTATGGTCAGGGTGTGACACCATCAAAGATACCCAGCATTTCCACAAACTTCAGAAAGTTCCCATTATTTGGCTCGTTCAGCCTGTCGGTGGTCTAACGTAACGCAATGTTCTGGGTGGCCATTACGCATATCAGAGCAATGAGCGGAGAATGTCTCCGTCAATAGCCTGTTTGGCTTGTGCATCGATAGTTAGCTTGGAGACCATCCTGATCTCCAGCTCCTTCCACCTCTGGAAACTATCAAGGTGGTCATGCGACCTCTCGTGTGAGGTGAGGAGATGGCAGAGATTCTTCCAGTCCCTGGTTTCATCCCTGATTTGCACTCCTGTGAAAAAGGTTTGCAGCAAAACAGTAGGCTGCATCTTTTTTATATAGGAATAGACAAGCAATGGTCTCTCCACTTTCTTTGTTCGCCATGCTCCTATTGTAGTGGGTCACCGAAAACTTTCATTGTCGCTCATCTCTTGGGAAATTCCCCTCCTTATCTTGATGTGGCCCAGCCTGCACGAACATATCCTGTAAAGATCAATTCATATATTTTGGCCTCACCGGGATCTTTTATGTTTTTTTTGTCTGTGATTTAGCAGCAACACCACTGTCATCGGGGACGGGGAGCGACAAATCTGAGTCCGGGTCCAAGATATTAGGGTCTTCACTGGAATTATTTGGAGGTGTGGCTAGGCCTGGTGCAACCATCTGTCCTTTTCTAGCCAGAGAGCTGTCATCGGTGGAAGTGCATGGCTCGGACTCCTCCAGTTTTCCCTGTTTGCTGCTAAACTCAGCAAAAAAAGAAACATCCTCTCACTGTCATTGTGTTTATTTTCAGCAAACTTAACATGTGTAAATATTTGTATGAACATAACAAAATTCAACAACTGAGACATAAACTGAACAAGTTCCACAGACATGTGACTAACAGAAATGGAATAATGTGTCCCTGAACAAAGGGGGGGACAAAATCAAAAGTAACAGTCAGTATCTGGTGTGGCCACCAACTGCATTAAGTACAGTGCATCTCCTCATGTACTGCACCAGATTTGCCAGTTCTTGCTGAGAGATGTTAACCCACTCTTCCACCAAGGCACCTGCACGGTCCCAGACATTTCTGGGGGGAATGGCTTTAGCCCTCACCCTCCGATCCAACAGGTCCCAGACGTGCTCAATGGGATTGAGATCCGGGCTCTTCGCTGACCATGGCAGAACACTGACATTCCTGTCTTGCAGAAAATCACAAACTGAACGAGCAGTATGGCTGGTGGCATTGTCATGCTGGAGGGTCATGTCAGCATGAGCCTGCAGGAGGGGTACCACATGAGGGAGGAGGATGTCTTCCCTGTAACGCACAGCGTTGAGATTGCCTGCAATGACAACAAGCTCAGTCTGATGATCCTCTGACACACCGCCCCAGACCCTGACTGAACCTCCACCTCCAAATCGATCCCGCTCCAGAGTACAGGCCTCGGGTGTAACTCTCATTCCTTCTATGAAAAATGCGAATCCGACCATCAACCCTGGTGAGACAACTGCGACTCGTCAGTGAAAAGCACTTTTTGCCAGTCCTGTCTGGTCCAGCGACTGTGGGTTTGTGCCCATAGGCGACGTTGTTGCCGGTGATGTCTGGTGAGGACCTGCCTTACAACAGGCCTACAAGCCCTCAGTCCAGCCTCTCTCAGCCTATTGCGTACATTCTGACCACTGATGGAGGGATTGTGTGTACCTGGTGTAACTCGGGCAGTTGTTGTTGCCATCCTGTACCTGTCCCGCAGGTGTGATGTTTAGATGTACAGGTGTTGTTATATTAGGTCTGCCACTGCGAAGACTATCAGCTGTCCGTCCTGTCTCCCTGTAGCGCTGTCTTAGGCGTCTCATAGTACGGACATTGCAATTTATTGCCCTGACCACATCTGCAGTCCTCAAGCCTCCCTGCAGCATGCCTAAGGCACGTTTATGCAGATGAGCAGGGACCCTGGGCATCTTTCTTTTGGTGTTTTTCAGAGTCAGTAGAAAGGCCTCTTTAGTGTCCTAAGTTTTCATAACTGTGACCTTAATTGCATACCGTCTGTGTCTTAACAACCGTTTCACAGGTGCATGTTCATGAATTGTTTATTGTTTCATTGAACAAGCATGGGAAACAGTGTTTAAACCCTTTAAAATGAAGATCTGTGAAGTTATTTGGATTTATACTAATTATCTTTGAAAGACATGGTCCTGAAAAGGGGACGTTTCTTTTTTTGCTGAGTTTAGAATCAGCGAACGGGGGTTCGTTGTCCTTGAAGGCTTGTCATTCTCCACACCGGCTGATGGACATGGCCGTACGCTGATACATTTCAGCAGCGAATTTCTTTGTTTTGAGATTTTGCCTCTTTTCTCATTCAGTTAAAAAAATATTTGCTTCCTGATAATAATATTCGCTTCCAGTTTGTCTTTTAGACATGTTAGAAAATTGCTCAAATCTCTATAGCTTACTTTTAGCGAAATGTGTATCCACTAGTAGTAGTAGCTAGCTAACGTTAACAGGCTAGGTTACGCTACTGCCTAAATCACTAATCGTCTTCGTCACACACAAACATAAAAAACAATACAATAATTTAATTGGCAGATTCATTTTTATTTATGTTTCACAATTGGATAATCCCATTTAAACACACACATCGCCATGGCTACCAAGGATAGTGGGAGTGAAGTTCTGGAGAAGCGGGGGAGAATGGGGTGGGGACGTAGACCCCCCTCCGCCTCTGGCTCCCCCCACTTTGATGGCACCTCTGGTGCGGGGACCTGGACTGGGAACCCTTGTTGCGGGGACCTGGACTGGGGACCCTTGTTGCGGGCCCTGGACTGGGGACCCCCGTTGCGGGCCCCGGACTGGGGACCGTCGCTGGAGGCCCTGGACTGGCCCGTGGAGCAGGCACAGGACTCACCAGGCTGGGGAGACCTACTGGAGGCCTGGTCCTTGGAGGAGACACAGGATGAACCGGGTTGTGGGTGAGCACTGGAGATCTGGTGCTTATCCCTGGCACCACTCTTCCAGGCTGAATGCACACTTTAGCCCGGCACCTCCCAGAGCGCAGGCACAGGTTGAACCGGGCTGTGGGGGAGCACTGGAGATCTGGTGCAAAACACTTGCACCGCTCCTCTTGGCTGAATGCCCACCGTAGCCCGGCACTGGCGGAGCGCAGGCATAGGACGCACTGAGCAGTCACCGCGCACCGGAGACACAGTGCGCAGAGCCGGCGCAGGATACCCTGGGCCGAAACGGCGCACCGGAGACCAAGCTCGCTGAGCTGCCACAATCTGCCCTGGCTGGATGCCCACTCTAGCGTGGCACTTGCGGAGAGCTGGCATATAGCGCACCGGGCTATGAGAGGGCACTGGAGACACTGTGCGCTTTACCGCATAACACAGTGACTGACCAGTACCACGCTCCTTACGGTAAGCACGGGGAGTTGGCTCAGGTCTATAGCCTGACTGCCACTCTCCCCGTGTGCCCCCTCAAATGTTTTTGCCTCTGGTGCGGGGACCTTCACCGCCGTTCCGCCTTTGCTGGTTCTAGCTCCTCCTTAGGACGGCGATATTCACCAGCCTGATCCCAGGGTCCCTTTCCTTCCAATATCTCCTCCCATGTCCATTCCACCAGAAAGCGCAGCTCCTCCCGGCCACGCCGCTTGGTCCGTTTGTGGTGGGTAGTTCTGTCACGGGCGTCTTCCTGGAAATGACTGGACCAAAGCGCAGCGTGATGAGCGTACATTTCTTTTATTTTAAATGAATGTCGCCCTTTAATTGTTTATTTTGATCAATTCCCCATTACGTCACCAGTAGCCCTAGTAATTCCCCATTACGTCACCAGTAGCCCTAGTAATTCCCCATTACGTCACCAGTAGCTCTAGTAATTCCCCATTACGTCACCAGTAGCTCTAGTAATTCCCCATTACGTCACCAGTAGCCCTAGTAATTCCCCATTACGTCACCAGTAGCCCTAGTAATTCCCCATTACGTCACCAGTAGCCCTAGTAATTCCCCATTTACGTCACCAGTAGCCCTAGTAATTCCCCATTTACGTCACCAGTAGCCCTAGTAATTCCCCATTTACGTCACCAGTAGCCCTAGTAATTCCCCATTTACGTCACCAGTAGCCCTAGTAATTCCCCATTTACGTCACCAGTAGCCCTAGTAAATGTACTATTAATTTCTGTTAATTAATGTATTAATTACAGTAATTTATCATTCTCATTCTGAGTGGAAACATTTTTTGCAGAGTTCACAACCTGCTACAATGGTGAGAAACACGTTTTTTCATTGTTTTTTGTTTGGCGTGCTCCATGTGAGCGATGAGTGGGTGTCTGGTTTCTCTGTCCTGATAACATTGCATGAGCACGCATAGATGTAGGCCTACCTGGCCTGCTGCTCGCAAATGTAGGAAAGTGTCCATTTGAGAATGTCTGATTTTCTAATGGTCTTAACTCACCATGTCCATCACTAAAAAGCTGAGCTTCACAGTACATTTTTCTTCACCTCGCGCAATAAGTCAATGAAGTCTGCTTTTTTAGCATTCATTGCAAATGATGTTAGTTCCTCACGATATTAGAAACTAAACTCCAACACTCCCGGTCTCAATCATCACCAAGCCTCAGTGTGAAAACAAAATATAATGATCTGATGATCCGATTATCCAATGTAAAAATATGATCTGATGATCCCATATATCCAGTTTAAAAATATCATGATCTGATGATCCCATTTATCCAGTGTAACATCAGCTGTCTGGAAACTCCGAGTCCGGAAAAGGCTAGTTGATACACTTTTGCAAGTTCGCTAGTGCCGGATCCAGTTAAGATGTTGCGAATTTTCGCAGCTTTTTGTTAAAAATCGCGCAACATTTCAACGCCCTGCTATTCATGCCAGGAATATAGTATATGCATATGATTAGTATGTGTGGATAGAAAACACTCAGACGTTTCCAAAACTGTTTAAATCACGTCTGTGGCATTAGCAGAACGGGCGTTCCATCGAAAAGTGCATGGAAATCTGTTCACTGAAAATTGAAAAATATATCCTTCCGCGACTACAGGCAATTGTTCAAAGTGAACCGAATTAAATAGAGCCGAGTTTACATTGCCTACAGCTTCCACAGGGTGTCTAGAGTCATGTCATTTGATTCGCAAATGGTCTAACCCAAACAAGGGAACCTCTTCCCTGCTGGCTCCGCCTGGATTTTTGGTCGACCTCTCGTCAGACATGTTTTTCTACACGGACAAGCTAAAGATTTAACATCGTCTCCTGATCAATTTTATCGCTTATTAACGTGTACTAATACCTAAAGTTGCATTACAAAAGTATTTCAAAGTGTTTTGTGAAAGTTTATCGTCGACTTTTTGAATTTTAAAAAATGACGTTACGTTATGAAATGCTAATTTTTTCTTTACTCGCACAGTATTCTTAGATCGATATCTAGGCTATATATGGAATGATTTAATCGAAAAAAGACCCTAAATGATGTTTATGGGACATCTAGGAGTGCCAAGAAAGAAGCTCGTCAAAGGTAATGAATGTTTTATATTTTATTTCAGCGTTTTGGTTTGCTAAGGGTAACGCAAAATCTTTCGTGTTAGGTGACGTTGCAGTATTTTGAGGGTGCATGGTATCAGATAATAGCTTCTCATGCTTTCCCCGAAAAGCATTTTACAAATCTGACTTGGTGGATAGATTCACAACGAGTGTAGCTTTAATTCAGTATATTGTATGTCAATTTTAATGAATGTTTGAGGTTTATCAACCTCTATGGGTGGCGCTCTTGAGCATTTCCGCTGATTGTGGTCCCCACTTCGGTACCACGTCCTTAACAAGTTAATTGATTTGATACAATATTGCACTTCACTAGCGATATCTCAAGTCAAGACAGACAGATGGGGAGGCAGACAGTTGGAGTAGATAGATGAATGCGATTGAAATAACCTGAATTTTCATCAGGATTTTTTCTACTGTTTTTATTTGTCAGCTTTAGGCCTGTGTATTTTAATTAGTTGGCGATTGAAGTTGCGGTATAGGCCTACTGCTGCATTGGCCTATAGGCTATCACATTTTATTGGTCACATACACGTGATTTGCAGATGTTATTGCGGGTTTAGTGAAATGCTTGTGCTTCTAATCAGAGCAAATCAAATGTCATTAGTCACATGCGCCTACAAACCTGACCCAGTTACACCAGCTCTTTTCAGGAGGAATGGGCGAAAATTCACCCAATTTATTGTGGGAAGCTTGTGGAAGGCTACCTGAAATGTTTGACCCAAGTTAAACAATTTAAAGGCAATGCTACCAAATACAAATTGAGTGTATGTGAACTTCTGACCCACTGAGAATGTGATGAAAGAAATAAAAGATGAAATAAATCACAGTACTATTATTCTGACATTTCACATTCTTAAAATAAAGGGGTGATCCTAACTGACCTAAGACAAGGAATTTGAACTATGATTAAATGTATTTGGCTAAGGTGTATGTAAACTTCCGACTTCAACTGTATGTTCCTCCTGACAGAGCTGGTGTAACTGAGTCAGGTTTGTAGGCCTCCTTGCTCGCACACGCTTTTACAGTTCTGCCCACAAATTTTCAATAGGATTGTGGTCAGGGATTTATGATGGCCACTCCAATACCTTGACTTTGTTGTCCTTAAGCCATTTTGCCACAACTTTGGAAGTATGCTTGGGGTCATTGTCCATTTGGGAGACCCATTTGCGACCAAGGTTTACTTTCCTGACTGATGTCTTGAGATGTTGCTTCAATATATCCACATAATTTTCCTCCCTCATGAAGCCATCTATTTGTGTGAAGTGCACCAGTCCCTCCTGCAGTAAAGCACCCCACAACATGATGCTGCCACCCCCGTGCTTCACGGTTGGGTTGGTGTTCTTCGGCTTGCAAGCCTCCCCCTTTTTCCTCAAACCATAACGATGGTAATTATTGCCAAACAGTTCTATTTTTGTTTCATCAGACCAGACGACATTTCTCCAAAAAGTATGATCTTTGTCCCCATGTGCAGTTGCAAACCGTAGTCTGGCTTTTTTATGGCGGTTTTGGAGCAGTGGCTTCTTCCTTGTTGAGCGACCTTTCAGGTTATGTCGATATAGGTCTCATTGTACTGTGGATATAGATACTTTTGTACCTGTTTTCTCCAGCGTCTTCACAAGGTCCTTTGCTGCTTTTCTGGGATTGATTTGCACTTTTCGCACTAAAGTACGTTCATCTCTAGGAGACAGAACGCGTCTCCTTCCTGAGCGGTATGACGGCTGTGTGGTCCCATGGTGTTTATACTTGCGTACTATTGTTTGTACAGGTGAACATGGTACCTTCAGGCATTTGGATATTGCTCCCAAGGATGAACCAGACTTGTAGAGGTCGACAATTTTATTTCTGGGGTCTTGCCTGATTGATTTTCCCATGATGTCAAGCAAAGAGGCACTGAGTTTGAAGGTAGGCCTTGAAATACATCCACAGGTACACCTCCAATTGACTCAAATTATGTCAATTAGCTTATCAGAAGCTTCTAAAGCCATGAAATCATTTTCTGGAAATTTCGAAGCAGTTTAAAAGGCAAAGTCAACTTAGTGTATGTAAACTTCTGACCCACTGGAATTGTGATACAGTGAAATAATCTGTCTGTAAACAATTGTTGGAAAAATTACTTGTCATGCATAAAGTAGATGTCCTAACCGACTTGCCAAAGCTATAGTTTGTTAACCTCTCTGGGATATGTGGGACGGTAGCGTCCCAACTGGCCAACATCCAGTGAAAATGCAGAGCGACAAATTCAAATAAATTACTATAAAAATTTAACTTTCATGAAATCACACATTCAATATACCAAATTAAAGCTACACTTGTTGTGAATCCAGCCAATGTGTCAGATTTCAAAAATGCTTTACGGCGAAAGCAAACGAATTTACATTTGAGATGTCTTTATTATTTTGGGACTTCTGTGAGTGTAGTGTTTACTGTTTGTTTATTATCTTCACTTGCTTTGGCAATGTTAACATATGTTTCCCATGCCAATAATGCCCCTTGAATTGAATTATCTGGCTCATCAGAGCTGCTGAGCCTAGGGGGATGCGGGGGGAGGCAGGACATCTCTGAAAACCTGGCCCTGTACTGAGCAGCGGGATCGATCTTTGGGTATGGGGTCAGCCAGATAAGGGAGGGGGGCTGTTTTCATTTAGATTTGCCTTCATAGAATTAGTTAGCTGAACTCCTGTGTTACTGATGGAGCAGAGCAATATACTCAGAATACTGAAAGCCAACATTTCAATTCAAGTGTGGCTCTTATTCAAAGATGTTATTATCTGTGTAAGAAACATGATACACATTTTCAATCAGTTTCTGACTCAAGATGTTCATCTTTAACATTCATGAGTTCTTTTCACTCTTTCTCTCCCTCTCTCTCTCTCTCTCTGGTAAAAGAGAGAAGTGTTTTTGTGTGTCATTGTATTCCACGTGCAAGGAGAACACAGCACTGTCAGGCTTGTCATCTAGACATTTCCTCCAGATGAGTACTGAAGTGTGCTTCTGTCCCAGGGTTCCAAAGACAGTTTTCCAATAAATATTGAGGCAAAGCTCATTAGAGGATGTTAACAAACCATGTGTTGGATCTGACGTATTCAGAGGTGTGTTATACTTTTGCTGATGTTGTCCTTGAGCGTGACTGCTTTACTAAATGCACCCAGTTGAAATGGATGGTGGATAAAAGTGTGGGTGAGTTCAGGCGGACAAAGGGGGAAATGGGCAACAGGACAGAACATTGTGTGTTGTGCTGGAAGTGTCAAGTTGTGTTTTCCAGGCAGCTGAAGGGTACTTGTGCCAAGCTAGTGCAAGGGTCATGGCACTCCAGCAGACTCAACTCCTCTGATCCTGCGGTAAGTGATGGAGGGGCCTGCTTGTCACCAGTGTCTATGGGCCTGGTCCTACATTTACATTGTCTAGTCATTCCTTTCAGCAGGCGCTATAGACTATCGTTGCTAGTCAGTGACACAATCATTTACTGTACATACTGTCATTGGAAGAAGTTGTTGTTGAAATAGCAAGTGATTCATCTGAACAAGGAGGTGACATCAAGTGTGTTGTAGTCTATTGATGGAGATCAAGAGCAGTGAAAAACAGGAGGGGAGGATAGTTAGTGTCCCCCTCCTCTCCTAGCAGCACACTGTTTGTGTTTGCAGTTCACAGGAAGGTGACCCCTGATTGCAGTCAGGTAGTGCGAGTGATTGGGATACGGCATGCAGAGGCTGGATCTATGGGTATTAAATATTTCCCCTGAAGCTGCAGGACTCCTCATTGATTCTCCCTCTGATCCTCACCCCCCTTGTTCCAGTTAACTCCCAACCTTTTATTTTGCCACAGCAAATCTCTGTCTCTATTGATCCCAAGGTAAGTGCCTTTGAAAGCCATTTATTTTTTATATTTTTTATTTATTTTTATTTTTCACCTTTATTTAACCAGGTAGGCTAGTTGAGAACACCTTTATTTAACCAGGTAGGCTAGTTGAGAACACCTTTATTTAACCAGGTAGGCTAGTTGAGAACACCTTTATTTAACCAGGTAGGCTTAAACACAGGTAGGCTAGTTGAGAACAAACCAGGTAGGCTAGTTCTCATTTACAGGTAGGCTAGTTGAGAACCTGGCCAAGATAAAACACCTTTATTTAACCAGGTAGTGTGAAACAGACAACACAGAAGTTACACAGTGGAGTAAACAATTAACAAGTCAATAACACAGTAGGAAAAAAGGGGGGGCAGTCTATATACAATGTGTTCAAAAGGCATGAGGTAGGCGAATAATTACAATTTTGCAGATTAACACTGGAGTGATAAATGATCAGATGGTCATGTACAGGTAGAGATATTGGTGTGCAAAAGAGCAGAAAAGTAAATAAATAAAACAGTATGGGGATGAGGTAGGTGAAAATGGGTGGGCTATTTACCAATAGACTATGTACAGCTGCAGCGATCGGTTAGCTGCTCAGATAGCTGATGTTTGAAGTTGGTGAGGGAGATAAAAGTCTCCAACTTCAGCGATTTTTGCAATTCGTTCCAGTCACAGGCAGCAGAGTACTGGAACGAAAGGTGGCCGAATGAGGTGTTGGCTTTAGGGATGATCAATGAGATACACCTGCTGGAGCGCGTGCTACGGATGGGTGTTGCCATCCAATTGTGATGGATGGGGGGGGGGGCATAAAACAGCAATTTCTTTGATGAATCGCATCAAATAATCCTTTAAATATTTATCAGTCGGCTAATTTTGTGCCCTGCCGAGTAATGGGGCGGCAGGGTAGCCTAGTGGTTAGAGTGTTGGACTAGTAACTGGAAGGTTGCAAGTTCAAACCCCTGAGCTGACAAGGTACAAATCTGTCCTTCTGCCCCTGAACAGGCAGTTAACCCACTGTTCATAGGCCGTCATTGAAAATAACTTGCCTAGTTAAATAAAGGTAAAAGAAAAAAATGGAAGTGCTAACACTCTCTCTTCCTCCTCTCCCCCAGGCCTCTTACTGTTTTAGACTGTTGTTGGCACTGCCTGGAAAAATGACAAACAGGAGTGAGAGTGTTGATGAGTGTTTATCGCACCGTAACCAAGAGCAACGGATCTACTATACAAGCTATTAACGCCTGGCCATAAAAAGGAGCAACCGAGGAGAGTTATGAGAAGAGAGCTGCTGAGATGGCCATTCTGTTAAAGGCCTACATGGACACCAGGACACTTTAGTTGGATTAGATGGCTGAACACCAAGCATCTCATTTTGTTTATATGCAATTTGGCCCAGTTTTTGGTCTGTGTCTGGCATTGCATGTCTCCCCTCCCACTGGCACAGATCTTTCATTGGAATGACGTGGTTACAACGTTGATTCAACCAGTCAGTGTGTGCCCAGTGGGCTGACACTACAGTCTCATGTTAGGAACAGCATCCACATTCTCTATCAGAGGAGTGATTCATTTTCAGAATGTCTTCTAAGCCTGGAGAACAAAGTGTGTGAGAGAGTGGCCCTCTTGTCCAGCTAAACCCCTCATTATAGTCCCAGGTCCCCTCTCCTTTCAGGCCTCTCTAATTAGCTGTTGGCTAGCCTCTGCTTTGGAGCAGCGCGACCTTGTGGCTGGAGATGTGTGGTACAACACCTCATTTTAATGTGTCGTGTCAGAAGAAGCATCATGCCTTGGCTGTTATATGCTGCTCAGTCTCTGTGTCCTCAAGCGTCTCCCCCCTGCCAGGGTGACTCAGTGCCAAGGTTCAGCCTTGTGTTTACTTCCCATGGAGCATGTTGGGACCTGCCAGGGCCACTCTGTGCGCAGTGCCCAGCAGTGTCTCAGGGCTTTAGAGCTGACCATCTGTGGTGTGGGCCTGGGTGAGGAGAGAAGAGGGTCCGATTGTTTCCACAGGAGCAAGCTAGGCAGAGTTGATCCACCTGTAAAAAAAGCCCCTGGCTGGGTGGTTGAGATATGTTTCAGTCCGGCCATAAGTGCAGCCTAATGAGGTAACCTCAGTCTGTCAGACAGACAGTTACTCTGCTAAAGGAGATTGGAGAGAATGTTTAAAGTACAGAGAAGAGGACTGTCTTCTTCACTGAAGTAAGGCTTGCCAGTCAGCGATGAGATGGGAGGGCTCAGGGCTGGGTAGCCAGGCGGTACCCAGCAGGTTTCCCCATTTTTCTCATTGAATGACGAAATCAAATCAAATTTATTTATATAGCCCTTCTTACATCAGCTGATACCTCAAAGTGCTGTACAGAAACCCAGCCTAAAACCCCAAACAGCAAGCAATGCAGGTGTAGAAGCACGGTGGCTAGGAAAAACTCCCTAGAAAGGCCAGAACCTAGGAAGAAACCTAGAGAGGAACCAGGCTATGAGGGGTGGCCAGTCCTCTTCTGGCTGTGCCGGGTGGAGATTATAACAGAACATGGCCAAGATGTCCAAATGTTCATAAATGACCAGCATGGTCAAATAATAATAATCACAGTAGTTGTCGAGGGTACAACAAGTCAGCACCTCAGGAGAAATCACAGGACACCGGATAAGACAGGAGATGTACTCCAGATACGGTGGGGCAAAAAAGTATTTACTCAGCCACCAATTTTGCAAATTCTCACACTTAAAAAGATGAGAGGCCTGTAATTTTCATCATAGGTACACTTCAACTATGACAGACCAAAATGAGAGAAAAAAAATCCAGAAAATCACAAATACTTATTTTCCACCATAATTTGCAAATAAATTCATTAAAAATCCTACAATGTGATTTTCTGGATCTTTTTTCTTCTTATTTTGTCTGTCATAGTTGAAGTGTACCTATGATGAAAATTACAGGCCTCTCTCATCTTTTTAAGTGGGAGAACATGCACAATTGGTGGCTGACGAAATACTTTTTTTGCCCCACTGTATAACCGACTGACCCTAGCCCCCGACACATAAACTACTGCAGCATAAATACTGGACGCTGAGACAGGAGGGGTCAGGAGACACTGTGGCCCCATCCGATGACACCCCCGGACAGGGCCAAACAGGCAGGATATAACTAGTAGCTTTTCAATGCTCCAAATGCTTTTCGTAGCTCTGTATGGATAATTTCCCCCAAAATGGTTTGTATTGAAGCTGGCATGGCTGTAGTGCTTAGTTGAGGGAACTGATAAAGGCAAATGGACATGTATAAATCCTCATGCAGAATGATTATCTTCTTGATGGTCTTAATTCATTTTGCTGGGATAATAACCACCGTTAACTTCTCTGGGATATGTGGGACGCTAGCGTCCCACCTGGCCAAAAGCCAGGGAAAATGCAGAGCGCCAAGTTCAAATAAATTACTATAAAAATCAAACTTTCGTTAAATCACACATGCACAATAGCAAATTAAAGCTACACTTGTGGTGAATCCAGCCAACATGTCAGATTTCAAAAAGGCTTTTCAGCGAAAGCAAAAGTTGCTATTATCTGAGGACAGCACCCCAGTAAACAAAGAGAGAGAAGCATATTTCAACCCTGTAGGCGCGACACAAAACGCAGAAATAAAAATATAATTCATGCCTTACCTTTGACGAGCTTCTTTTGTTGGCACTCCAATATGTCCCATAAACATCACAAATGGTCCTTTTGTTTGATTAATTAATTTCCAAAATGTCCATTTATTTGGTGCGTTTTATCCAGAAAAACACCGGTTCCAACTTGTGCAACGTGACTACAAAATATCTCAAAACTCATTGAAAAGAGAGTGACCTCAAAAAAATAAAAATCTGAATGGTTTGTCCTCGGGGTTTCGCTTGCTAAATAAGTTTTGTTATACTCACAGACATGATTCAAACAGTTTTAGAAACTTCAGAGTGTTTTCTACCCAAATCTACTAATACTATGCATATTTTATCTTCTGGGGATGAGTAGCAGGCAGTTGAATTTGGGCATGCATTTAATCTGGACATGAAAATACTGCCTACTGTCACCAAGAATTTAAAATAATTCACTCTGCTAGGCCTGACTGGACTTATTAGATTCTGGATGTCCCTGACTCTGTTGTCTTACTCTGTACCTTCACATTGGTAATGGCCTTTTACATCACTGGAAATGATTGTGGTGAAAGGGCTCTATGACTCTCCATGCTAACTGTCTCATCATTTAGTCTTATATTAGATCCACTCGTTTTTATGTAGTTGAAAAACAAGCCTAATTTATTGTGCCACACAGCTGCCAATATGAATCTGGTGTTTGTTGCAGATAACTGGATTAGATTTCCAATAAAAGTCATTAACCCCCTGCGTCAAATGAATGCTACAGGCCATGGTGCTCATTGTTGATTAGTAGAAACGCAGACACAGATGAGAAATCAGTCACAGTCAGTGGTACTTGGTGTCCTGACCTTCATAGTTCTGAAAGGCGTACCACATTAGTTACATCACAATAGATTCAGATTCAACATTCCTCTGCTGAATCTCTCACTGACTAGACCTATCTGAGATTAATTAGTCTACACCTTAACCTAATGATCAACCTAATGTGGGCGGCAGGGTAGCCTAGTGGTTAGAGCGTTGGACTAGTAACCGTAAGGTTGCAAGTTCAAATCCCCGAGCTGACAAGGTACAAATCTGTCGTTCTGCCCCTGAACAGGCAGTTAACCCACTGTTCCTAGGCTGTCATTGAATTTGTTCTTTAACTAACTTGCCTAGTTAAATAAAGGTAAAATAAATAAAACATTTAAAAAAAAATGTTTGTCTCTTTTGAATTAGCTAAGGAATACTAAGTTCTGCAATAAATGTGTTATAAAATCAATTGCATCGTATACCAGCAAACTTTCCCTTTCAAGAAGATCAACTATTTGAATAAAGAAAGGGCTAGCTGCTAGCAGTTTATTTCTAGTTCTCAAGCTTTTCCTTTTGGCACATGAACCATCCTTGTTTATCATTTACAATATTGACCATGGGGCAGTGTCAATAGCACCTGCTCTCCGGGCCTGGCCTGGCCTGCATACCTCTGGATCAGTTTCACTTCCTACACCATCCCCATGAGGTCACAGCACACTATTGTCTTCAGCCAATCTGCTGGCCCACAGCAGGGGTTATAAAATAGGTACTATACCTTCCGAAAGTATGTGTGAGAAGCAGACAAACTTATTAAAGTGTCTTACCTCAGACAGTGGTTTCTGTTAGATTCCTCTGCCTCCTGTCACAATGTGTGATATGGAGTGTGGAGCAACTGATTGACTATTGCATGTGAAAATCAACCACTGAGGAAGATGAGGTTTCAATGTTGGGAGAACTCCATGTCAATGTCCCCTCCCACCTTCCCCTACCCCTAGCTCCAAGGCTGCCACTCAGAGAAAAGACAAGGTTCTCTGCTGACAATAAAAGTGCCAAATATGTGGGTCAGGATGAAGTGATTAATAGTAACAAAAGTGTGAATCTGACCTAACTGTGAGAAACTGAGGTTGTTTACATGTTAGAAGGTGTGAATACTGAGGACTTGCCAGGACAGAAAAGCAGGGCAGGTAAAAACCCAGTGTTTGTTGGTCCGTAGAGCGGATGGGACAGAGAGGTACAGTACTTCCTCTTCTGATCTCTGTGGCTGCTGGACATCCCCTCTCTCTCCAACACAGGGCTGGAGTTCATTAGAGCGCTCAGAGAGAGAGAGAGAGAGAGAGAAGGGAGAGTTTGAGGGAGGGGGAGTGAAAGAGCAAGAGAGAGAGAGAGTGGCGGGAGAGAGACAGAGAGCTGTTAGGAGAGAGGAAGAAGGAGGATGTGATAAACGTTCTGAGGTGTTCCTCCTGAGCAGAGAGAGAGCGCGTGACCGTTTCCCCCCTTGCCACCACCATGAGGTTCACCACCACCAGCCAGTCTAACTAGGAGATCATCCACTGGGACACGCCAGGTGAGACTGCTCTGCTCCTTCACTTTGTGCAGAGAGAACAAAAGAGAGAGAATAATAGGACAGATCCAGTAGAAGATAAAAGAACAGACATCTCATCGGATGTTACACAAGGAAATGTGTTATTAAACACGTTTCACTTTTGGTTGAGGAGAGAGAGAATGTGTGGCAAGCAAAGTAGTGTGAGGTGAGCAAGAGAGTGGACTGTGGAGTTGTAAGAGAATAGTGTGTTCCTGGTATTTTACAGAGGATCTGGTGTATGTGCAGCATGGCAGCATTCTGTTAGCTGGTGTGTGAGGTGAAAAGCCCCCTGGGCCATGCCCCTCTGTGCCACGCTGCTGCCAGCATGGGTTTAGCCCCTCTATTGGAGAAGGGATTAGCCTGAGCCTGTTGTTTTGCTGTGAAATTTGGTATGGCGTGCCATGCCGGGCTGAACCTTGGACTCCAAAGTTGTACATTTGTTCAGCGCAGCAGGAGTGGGGGGCAAGGGAGATTGGAGCTATGTCAACCCTGAGTGTAACTGTGTCTCAGTCTGTGCTTTGTGAGGAATGAATTCCTCAGCTGACAAAATACTCTAAAGTAAAATGTGTTGAGGAGAGAAAAAGCTCTGGACTGAAATTAAAGCCTGGGGTTATGCTCTATTCAGCTCGCTCGCAAATCAAATCAAATTCTATTGTCACATCCTTCATAAACAACAGATTTAGACAGTGAAAAGATTACTTACAGGCCCCTCTCAACAATGCAGAATACAATGCAACATCTAAAATAATAATAATAGAAATACAAATGTGTAACATGAGGAATAAAGACAGAATGAGCAATGATAGCGTGGCTATATACATGGGGTGCCAGTACTGAGTCGGGGTACGAGGTAAGTGAGGTAGATAGGTACATATAGGTAGAGGTAAAGTGACTAGGCAACAGGATAGATAGACAGTAGCAGCAGCGTACTGTGTGTGTGTGTGTGCATAGAGCCAGAGTTAGTGCAAAAAGGGTCAATGCACATAGTCTGGGTAGCTATTTGGTGAACTATTTAACAGTCTTGTGGCTTTGGGTAGAAGCTGTTCAGGTCCCAGACTTAGCGCTCTGGTACCGTTTGCCGTGCGGTAGCAGAGAGAACAGTGTGTGGCTGGAGTCTGACAATTTTTAGGGCTTCCTCTGACACCGCCTCGTATAGAGGTCTTGGATGGCAGGGAGATTGACCCCAGTGATGTACCGGGCCGTACGCACTACCCTCTGTAACGCCTTGCGGTCGGATGCCGACTGAAAGCATTTGCCATACCAAGCGGTGATGCAGCCAGTCAAGATTCTCTCAAGGGTGCAGCTGCAGAACTTTTTGAGGATCTGAGGGCCCATGCCAAATCTTTTCAGTCTCTGGAGGGGGAAGAGGTGTGATGGGGAAGAGGCTCTGTATAGTGTGTTTTACTGTGTTGCAGAGTATGTCCAATCAACTGAACTTCATTGCCATATATTTCACATTTCTTGTTCAACATGAAATAGAACATTTCAAATGCTTTTCTGAGAAAATTACTTTTTGAATTTAATCTGCTCTGTGGAAAATACTCCCTTTTAAGCAGTGTCTAAACAGACTGTAGCTGCGCTTGAAATGTTTTACATGGAAGCTAGACCTTCGTGCAATCATAGCTCTGGTAGACCTGCTATTAGACCTGTCAGCCACACTAGCTGCTCCCTATCAGGACCACATGGAAACATAAACTACACTTAAATGTTTTGGTTCCAACTGACATGCGACTGACATGCTGTTGAATATAAATATTTCCTGTGAGCTGAATGTTTAGCATTTCTTATAATATTGCAACATCAGTCTTGTAAAGACAGCTGAGACACCTAGACATTTTCAATGTTTTTGTATAGTTCCACATTGTCAACATGACCTTTAGCCTATTTCTTAAAATATCCCTGGTTTATACCTCATTTCAACAGTGTGATATTATTGTACTATGATATTGACAGTATAATCATCTTCATAAAGACATGGTGGTCATAAATCCGGTGTAAAAATGCACAATAATGTTGATATGTAACCTGTGATTTAACCACAGGTTACAGTGAGGATGTTAGGGAAGGTCTTAACTCTGAGTGGTACCCAGGCTGATAAGGCCTGAGCCATGAGGCTGCTGCATGGGGAGAAAGAGTTATGGAGGAGGAAGCACACGGAGACATGTAATCACATCACAGCCTACTGGCTAATGAGCACGTGACCTAGCCTGCTCCTCGCAGCAGGTGGGGTCTGTCAGTGTGTAGGAGGTCATTGTGTGGTGTGTGTGTGTTGGGGGGAGCGGGGGTGATTCTCAGTGTGTGGAGGGTGTGTGTGTGTGTGTGGGGCGGGGCTCAGTTTGTCTCTGTGTGACCCTGATAATGGAAGACATCGTGTTTTTATAATGTCTGACCATTTCCTGTCAATCCTAGAGGTCAATGGAATTCTGTACAAGGGTTTAGTTTTGATCTCAATGGAGTTTAGCTGTTCTGTCTATGAAAATGATTTGGAAGGGTATTGGGATGACCATTTCAGCTCCATTTCTTGTGATAAACCTTGTTATAAAAGGTTTGTGTATGAAGTGGTCAGCCTATTTTCAGAGTAGCACTGGCCGTACGATGGAAATGTTCCATGCAGCTCTATTCATCCCGGGTGCTGCACCAAAACGCCGACGCCAGTTAAGAGGTAGATGGAGTGGGGCCCTAGTCAGACTCAGGTGGCATGTATACCATCCACCGCTTCCTAGTATATTACTCGCTAACGTTCAGGCCCTGTTCAATGTTGTTCTGACCAATTGGAATCTATGCTTCAAGAATGTTTTGATCGCGTGGACTGGGAAATGTTCCGGGTCGCCTCTGAAAGTAGTATTGACGTATACACTGACTCAGTGACTGGGCTCATCAGGAAGTGCATAGAGGATTCTGTTCCCAATGTGCCGATTACAACTTATCCAAACCAGAAACTGTGGATAGAGTGCAAACCACTGCATTTAACCATTTTAAGGTGACTGGCAGTTGTGTAAAAACTACCCAATTGTCATACTTGAGTAAAAGTTTAGATACCTTAATAGAAAGTTACTCAAGTAAAAGTGAAAGTCACCCAGTAAAATACTACTTGAGTAAAAGTCTAAAAGTATTTGGGGTTTAAATATATCAAAAGTAAATGTAATTGCAATAATATAGTAAAAGTATAAATAATTTCAAATGACTTCTTTTAGGCCTCCAAACGGCACAATTGTCTTGTTTTTTTTTAAAATTTACGGATAGTCAAGGACACACTCCAACAATCAGACATCATTTACAAATTAAGCATTTGTGTTTAGTGAGTCTGCCAGATCAGAGGCAGTAGAGATGACCAGGGATGTTCTCTTGATAAAAGTGTGCGAATTGGACAATTTTCCTGTCCTGTTATGCATGACCTCCGTAAAGGCAATCAAAGAGGCAAAATGACAGTACAGGGACAAATTGGAGTCACAATTGAACAACTCAGACACAAGATGCATGTGGCATGGACTCGAGACAGGCATGGATTATAAAGGGAAAGCCAGCCACAACATGGACACGGTGCCTCGCACCCGGACGAGCTAAACATTTTCTTCGCTCACTTTGAGGAGCCAAACACAGAGCCGCCAAAGCGGGCCCCCGACACTCATAAGGACTGTGTGCTCTTGTTCTTTGTGCCCGACGTGAGCAAGACATTTAAGCGTGTTGTCCCAACTTGCTTGAAAATGTCCCCCATTGTTCCTGTACCCAAGAAAATGAAGGTAACTAAATTCAATTACTATCGCCCCGTAGCATTCACTCATCATGAAGAACTTTGAGAGGCTAGTTAAGGAACATATCACCTCCACCTTACCCGACACCCTAGACCAATTCAATTCGCAGATCGACCCAACAGATAAACGGACGACACAATCGCAATTGCACTACACGCTACCCTATCCCACCTGGACAAGAGACATATCTATGTAAGAATACTGTTCATTGACTACAGCTCAGCTTTCAACACCATTCGTGCCCTCTAAGCTCTGGGCCCTGGGTCTGAACCCCTCCCTGTGCAACTGGGTCCTGGACTTCCTGGTGGGCCGACCACAAATTGTGAAGGTAGGCAACAATAACTCTGACAACGCAACAGTGGTAGGCCTGATTACCAATGATGATGAGACAGCCAACAGGAAGGAGTTTAGAGCCCTAGCAGACTGGTGCCAGGAAAATAATCTTTCCCTCAATGTCAACAAAACGAAGGAGCTTATTGTGGACTACAGGAGAGAGCAGCGAGAGCACACCCCCATCTACATCGACAGGGCCGCAGTGGAGAGGGTCAAAAGCTTCAAGTTCCTAGGCGTGCACATCACTGACAACCTGAAATGGTCCCTTCACACAGACAGTGTGGTGAAGACAGCGCTATAGCACCTCTGGAGGCTGAAGAAATTCAACTTGGCTCCTAAGACCCTCACAAACTTCTACTGATGCACCATTGCAAGCATCCTGTTGCATCGGATTCACCACCTGGTATGGTAATTGCACCGTCCGCAACCCCAGGGCTCTCCAGAGGGTGGTGCGCTCAGCCCAAAGCATCAGTGGTGGCACACTGCCTGCCCTCCAGGACATCTACAGGACCCGGTGTCACAGGAAGGCCAAGAAGATCATCAAGGACCTCAGCCACCCGAGCCACGGCCTGTTCACCCCACTACCATCTAGAAGGCGGCGATAGTACAGGTGCATCAAAGCTGGGACCGAGAGACAGAACAGAGAAGGAGTATTTCTGTCTGTAATAAAGCCCTTTTGTGGGGAAGAAATTATTCTGATTGGCTGGGCCTGGCTCCCCAGTGGGTCGGCCTGGCTCCCACGTGGGTGGGCCCATGCCCTCCCAGGCCCACCCATGGCTGTGCCCCTGCCCAGTCATTTGAAATCCATAGATTAGGGCTTAATGAATGTATTTCAATTGATTTAATTTCCTTATGGACTGTAACTCAGCAAAATCTTTAAAATTGTTGCGTTTATATTGTTGTTCAGTATACATGGAGACATAACACTGGTCACTTTAATAATGTTTACATACTGTTTCACCCACTTTATATGTATATAATGTAATAAAACAGTTTACTCTTCATTAGTAAGCACGTCTACAAATTTTTTGGGGTGTGCGTCAGCTCATGCGTTTTACTGAAGTGTGTCTGCAACCAGTTCCCTGAGTACTACACTATGTGGCAAAACAAACAGGGCCACTGTGCTGCCTGAACTGTTTGTTCACTAAGTAGGAATGCAGTGAATTCCATGACAAGTAGTTCAGAAGTAATGTGGCTGAAACAAACGGTCCAAAGAATGCAGGTTCCTAATTAACAGTGGAGGGTAGGGTACTACTGCATGGGCCTGGTGTAGTTCAACACACTACATGCTGTTACTGGAACACAGGCCAGGAC
Source organism: Oncorhynchus nerka (assembly GCF_034236695.1). Taxonomy (NCBI): domain Eukaryota; kingdom Metazoa; phylum Chordata; class Actinopteri; order Salmoniformes; family Salmonidae; genus Oncorhynchus; species Oncorhynchus nerka. The sequence continues at coordinate 78,475,299 of NC_088423.1, forward strand.
CAAACAGAGTAGAGAGCTGTGCTGTGTTTGTTTGTGTGTGTTGTTCTTGTGCTTTTGTGCGTGTTGCTTTGAGTGCGTTTGTGTGCGTGCAGAAATGTCTCTGCTCAACCACAGCTTCCTGCGAACCTTTTGAAAAATGTCAACCCATAAATCTCTCTAAACATCCAGATTTATTTCCTTTACTTTGCTGCATGACACCGCAGTAATACTAACAGGGTTGGTATAACACTATGTGTCAGCTGGTAAAGGCTGTAGTTGTCCTTCAGGAGGCATTTGCTATATGCTGCTGACACCAGTCTGTTTACTCACGGTATTACCATGCACACTGTAAACATTAGGATGCCTATTGATCAAGTGTGATGCTGCTGCTGCTGACTGCCTCTCAGGCTGGTCCAGTCCAGAGCATGCTGCCTCTCAGGCTGGTCCAGTCCAGAGCATGCTGCCTCTCAGGCTGGTCCAGTCCAGAGCATGCTGCCTCTCAGGCTGGTCCAGTCCAGAGCATGCTGCCTCTCATGCTGGTCCAGTCCAGAGCATGCTGCCTCTCAGGCTGGTACAGTCCAGAGCATGCTGCCTCTCAGGCTGGTACAGTCCAGAGCATGCTGCCTCTCAGGCATGTCCAGTCCAGCGCAGGCTGCCTCTCAGGCATGTCCAGTCCAGAGCAGGCTGCCTCTCAGGCTGGTACAGTCCAGTCCAGAGCAGGCTGCCTTTCAGTCTTGTCCAGTCTACACTAGCCGAAGAGGGATGGCTCAGCTCTGCTCTGGAGGACCTTAGCACTTCATATCTGTCCAGTGGCCCCTCAGACAAATGGGCCTGTCTTCTCAGTGGCCACGCTTGAGTAAAGAGCCCAGAGAGGGATGTGGTGCTGGACACCATGATGAGATAGAGGAACACGCAACACAGGACATTCATCTCTGACAGACCGCTCGCTGATATTTCTGCTCTATTGAGTCGAGGTTAATTAACAGATGTTTTTCCATAGATATACAATGAATCACTACAGTTGTGTATGTATGTATGTGTATACATACATACACAACTGTTTATATATATATAAACTACATTTATGGAATGCATATTCTAATGTGATTCTAGATTGTATGAGGATGTTGTTAGCTGACTGTACTCTGCTCTCTTCCAACCCATTCACAATGTTGTTATTGAGAATGGGTTGGAAGAGAGCAGAGAGTACAGTCAGCTGTTGTCTATTACCTCAAATCTTGGCAATTTGCATCATTGCCAGTGTTTACATAAAGAATTACAGTAGGGTGAAAAAGTCACAGTACTTTGATATTTCCCCTCCCCCAAAAGCATCACAATAACGTAACTTTGCGAGAGAGAGCAAACATGTCTTCATGTAACAGCCTATTCAACTCCAACATGCTCTGATTTTACACGGAATTCAAGTGTAAGGAAGCATTAAATATTTAATTAGAGGTAAAGGCTGATTTCATCTCATAATTCAATTAAGACATCAGCAGTCATCTGGATTGAATGACATATGCGACTTTTACTTATTTCTGCTAGACTGATTGGATGGTCAGTGCACCACAGTGTTGTCATTCTTATTGTGATGACTGTTTCCAAAGTGACTAGATTGGCATAGTATTTATTTTTGGCTGTTGAATGTGACAGTGAAGTGTGAGAACTAGAAGCCTAGGGTGTGTTATGATGGTCTATCTGGAGGACACCGATAGGCTAGCTAACACAGCTCACCTGACCGCCTCTGGGAGGCTCTGACTCGCACTTGGAGATTATACTATACAGTAGCACAGTGAGAAACACTACACTCACATACAGCATTCACACTCACACAGTCTGACCCAGAAGTCCTCAGAGTGATTAACGATCAGGTCAGTCTGGGTCAGAAGTCCTTGGCGTGATTAACAACCAGGTCAGTCTGGATCAGATGTCCTCAGTGATTAACGACCAGATCAGTCTGGGTCAGAAGTCCTCATAATGATTAACGACCAGGTCAGTCTGGGTCAGAAGTCCTCGTAGTGATTAACGACCAGGTCAGTCTGGGTCAGAAGTCCTCGTAGTGATTAACGACCAGGTCAGTCTGGGTCAGAAGTCCTCGTAGTGATTAACGACCAGGTCAGTCTGGGTCAGAAGTCCTCGTAGTGATTAACGACCGGGTCAGTCTGGGTCAGAAGTCCTCGTAGTGATTAACGACCAGGTCAGTCTGGGTCAGAAGTCCTCGTAGTGATTAACGACCGGGTCAGTCTGGGTCAGAAGTCCTCGTAGTGATTAACGACCAGGTCAGTCGTAGTGATTAACGACGTTTCGTAGTGATTAACGACGTTTCTACCTGTGCATGTTCTGCACCTGGATAACCCGAAGTGGAAACGTATGGAATCCTGTCTGCTCCACTGCTTCTAAAGCTAATGTTGAATGAAGCAGAGATCTGTTCATAAAATGACTCTCTCTTCCTGTCCGATGGGCACAGCTGCTACGAAACTGCCATCCAAAGTGTGTAAAAGTAAATAATGGATGAAGACGGTTTAGAGCAAATCACATCATTGTGTTATTTTTCATTCTTTCCACCACCAGCGCTGCCCCCTGTCCATCTCTTCTTTTATCCAACGATACAGGGATGCTTTAATGCCCTAGTTAAAGCGATGAATGACCCCATGTAATTGAAATCAATAAAGCCTGGCGAGCTGGTAGGAGAGAGTGCTGAGACTTACACATTGTGTGAAATAATATGAGCCCCTGCCTTGGCCAGTCTTCAGCACTACCACACATTCTACACTTTGCTGTGAAAGTCATTGGAAGTCTAGAAACTTGGTGTAGAATGCCCAACAAGCAGCCAGTGACCAATACATCAGTGCACAAAATAGTGGAACGATCAAGCAGAAATATGATTCATGACGGAATACTAATTGTATTTTCTCCTTCGCTGTTGTTTTCACTCCTTCCCTCTCTCCCCCCTGTTCTCTCTCTCTGACTCTCTCAGCCATAACCAGAAGAGAACGTCGTTCCGACACCCTGTGACTGGACAGATATCTCCAGAAAACACTGAATATATGCTCCACGACAAGTGAGTGCACCTCTACTATTTTTTACTCGAGGAAGGTTATAATGTGGGCTTCAGTGTAACGTCTGGTTGGTCCAACGTCATGCTGGGAGGAGATGAGAATAGGGTGTAATTTAGCTCAGATTAGAGTGTGAGATTGTCTGCTGGGATGAGATGAGGAGGAACAGAAACTGACTGCCTGAGGAATGCTGGAAATGGAATTCATAACTGCTTGCACTCCCAGTCCAATTGTTTGTGTGTATTTTTAAGGTATCATCTTAATTGGTAATGAGTCAACTATGGTTCACATTATGTCTTTGACTGTGGCCATGGCAAGCCTGAAGCCATTCATCTGTCTGAAACATCACACTTGTTATTACCACAGAGTTTTTTTAATCAGAGAGCAATATATAGAGTATTTTCTGCAGGTTATAGCTGCAGTCCTGAAGTTGATTGTGTGAGTGGTACGGCCATGGTGGAGCCCCAGGTGGTGTGATGAGGTTGAATAGCATGGGACCTAGTGTTAGCGACACATGCACAGACTTGGTTTGACCTAGACGTACTGGGACTTATCTTTAAGTTGTAGAGCTTGCTTGTAAGTGCCTCTAAAACATGGGAGATGACATGGCATGACTGATAGAAGAATTTGTATGTTTAAGATAATGACTAAAGTATTCCACCCTGAAACTGTATAACTGTGTGAAATGTGTTAGAATCATAAGAATATAATCTGATGTGTGTCGCTTGGTTAGAATTAGAACTAGGGCATTGTATTATTTTGTAGCTATGCAAGCAGGGAGCAACTGTGAAACGAGAACTATGTATGGGGGTAGTGGGAAAAAATACTGCCTGCCTAAGCAGGGAGTAGCCTATGATAAGAAACTTGTGTGTGTGTGTGTGTATAAAAAGACTTGCTCTGCACTAGGGGGGCAGAGCGCTCTCTGAATAAAGAAATGGATCTATTGCAGGCTGAGACTGTCTTTCTTTGAACTGGAGATTTACAACCTTCAAGAATTAGACAGAGATATAAAATGGTTAGAACATTGGCATAGAAATTCTCGTGGCAATGACATTCCTGACATACAGGGGAAGGATCTTAATATGATCACTCTTTTGTTGCTGAGAATTGTCCTGTTTTATTGCTGTGAAATGCAGATGAGCTTCGCGATATACAGTGGGGCAAAAAAGTATTTAGTCAGCCACCAATTGTGCAAGTTCTTCCACTTAAAAAGATGAGAGAGGCCTGTAATTTTCATCATAGGTACACTTCAACTATGACAGACAAAATGAGAAACAAATCCAGAAAATCACATTGTAGGACTTTTAATGAATTTATTTGCAAATTATGGTGGAACATAAGTATTTGGTCACCTACAAAAGTTTCTCAATACTTTGGTATATACCCTTTGTTGGCAATGACAGAGGTCAAACGTTTTCTGTAAGTCTTCACAAGGTTTTCACACACTGTTGCTGGTATTTTGGCCCATTCCTCCATGCAGATCTCCTCGAGAGCAGTGATGTTTTGGGGCTGTTGCTGGGCAACACGGACTGTCAACTCCCTCCAAAGATTTTCTATGGGGTTGAGATCTGGAGACTGGCTAGGCCACTCCAGGACCTTGAAATTCTTCTTACAAAGTCACTCCTTCGTTGCCCGGGTGGTGTGTTTGGGATCATTGTCATGCTGAAAGACCCAGCCACGTTTCATCTTCAATGCCCTTGCTGATGGAAGGAGGTTTTCACTCAAAATCTCACGATACATGGCCCCATTCATTCTTTCCTCTACACGGATCAGTCGTCCTGGTCCCTTTGCAGAAAAACAGCCCCAAAGCATGATGTTTCCACCCCCATGCTTCACAGTAGGTATGTTGTTCTTGGGATGCAACTCAGCATTCTTTGTCCTCCAAACACGACGAGTTGAGTTTTTACCAAAAAGTTATATTTTGGTTTCATCTGACCATATGACATTCTCCCAATCTTCTTCTGGATCATCCAAATGCTCTCTAGCAAACTTCAGACGGGCCTGGACATGTACTGGCTTAAGCAGGGGGACACGTCTGGCACTGCAGGATTTGAGTCCCTGGCGGCGTAGTGTGTTACTGATGGTAGGCTTTGTTACTTTGGTCCCAGCTCTCTGCAGGTTATTCACTAGGTCCCCCCGTGTGGTTCTGGGATTTTTGCTCACCGTTCTTGTGATCATTTTGACCCAACGGGGTGAGATCTTGCGTGGAGCCCCAGATCGAGGGAGATTATCAGTGGTCTTGTATGTCTTCCATTTCCTAATTGCTCCCACAGTTGATTTCTTCAAACCAAGCTGCTTACCTATTGCAGATTCAGTCTTCCCAGCCTGGTGCAGGTCTACAATTTTGTTTCTGGTGTCCTTTGACAGCTCTTTGGTCTTGGCCATAGTGGAGTTTGGAGTGTGACTGTTTGAGGTTGTGGACAGGTGTCTTTTATACTGATAACAAGTTCAAACAGGTGCCATTAATACAGGTAATGAGTGGAGGACAGAGGAGCCTCTTAAAGAAGAAGTTACAGGTCTGTGAGAGCCAGAAATCTTGCTTGTTTGTAGGTGACCAAATTCTTATTTTCCACCATCATTTGCAAATAAATTAATAAAAAATCCTACAATGTGATTTTCTGAATTTTTTCTCTCTCATTTTGTCTGTCATCGTAGAAGTGTACCTATGATGAAAATTACAGGCCTCTCATCTTTTTAAGTGGGAGAACTTGCACAATTGGTGCTGACTAAATACTTTTTGCCCCACTGTACATAAATTCACTGAAAACCCACACTAACACAATGTTATATTAACACTATTGCACTTTTTATGTAACTTTTGGCCAGCTAATAGCTGATAAAGAAACATTATGGACTAAACATTCAAATCCTGTTGCTGTGGGATGATTTTGTTGTGACAGTATAGGCCAAATTAATATCCTACATCTGTACCATGACTTTCATGTTAACTATTCATGATAAATTGCCCTGATGTTACTAAACTGTCATTATGACGCATTAGAACAATAGCAGGACCACAGTTGAGTCCTTTATCTTTCTGTCATAAATGTGTATGACAGGTGTCAACAACATAATTACGGTGCTGTTATGTTGGCTTTAGGATTCATGGCTCGATGTGTTAGTGTAGCAGATGTAGCAGAGATCAGTGTAACCTGATCTCCACTGTCACAGTGTTTTGAAATGTAATTTGCAGGAGTGACATGAAGCTCATTGGGATTCCTCACTTCTCCACCCCAACCCTCCTGTATCCCTCACATGGTACTGTTGAGCCAGGGATTTGTACACCATCAGGGGGTTTAAAAGTTAAAGTGCATATTCCCTGCACTGTAGGGGCCACAGTAACTGAATTATTATTTTACTATCTAATACCAGATCAAAGCTCAGTAGACCAGCCATGCTTAGAATAGCATTATACTCATGCTCTTCCCACAAGAATATGTGACGAATCAAATGTATTTAAATAGCATGATTAATGTCCTCTGTCCTTTGTCATAGTTTACTGTTGATACATTTCACATTATCACCAGTCCATAAAATGCTGTCATCATCATAACCCTCCACTCCTAGTCAACCATACTGTAGACTTCTTCCCAGTACAGTGAACTCATGTAGCTATGACAGAGATCATAGATTTGAAAATGCTTGGAGCATTGTGGAAATGTCACGGAGGCCCATCAAGTAGGAGACAGGCGGCCCAATGCTCTTGGCATGGCCTGATTGATACCCCTCATTAGAGACTGTGTGTGCGGCCTGAGTTACACACACACACACACACACACACACGTCACAGAAAAACACTGGGGGAGGTTATTATCCCACAGAGTTCACTGCCACCCAAGTGGCACACCCTTGACCTCTCACCCCATGCCATCTGGTCAGTGGTATATCCCTGCCCCCACTGTATGCTGATGGACTCTACCACTCTACCAAAGCCAGCGAGTAGGGGGTGTATGGTAGGCTATAGCGTTTCTATCTTACAGCCAGTCTGTTAGGAGAAATATCACCCTCTTGGAATTCCTCTTTTCCTCTTTTAAAGTGTATTGAATGCCTGTGGTGTGCAGAGGTAGAATAAGCTAAAGTAGCAGGACTTATGAAGCCCCTTGACACTCTGCTGGCTGCTATTTATACTACGGCCAACTTGTTTTACTTCTCTCTATCCCTTCCTCCCAGTCATACTTTAGTTGTGGAAATAGAGCATCGTAACAGCTGGGGTATTGATGCACCCAGGGGGAAGCGTGTGTGTTATGCAGTGATGATGCCTTCGCTCTGGCCTGCATAGCCAAAACAGACAGCCAGGGCAGATTGTTGCAGTTGGTTGCTGTAGCAGCCAGGGTGTGGATGTCACCCATGCTGAGACCCAGATATGGATGGCGAAGTAGGTTCCCTCTCCTGTATTCCCTCTGGGGTGTAGGATGGGTACAGGATGGGTACAGGATGGACAGGCAGGCACACTCAGTGCTGACAGGGTCATTATATATATATATACACATACACTTCTCAAAAAAATAAAGGGAACACTAAAATAACACATCCTAGATCTGAATTAATGAAATATTCTTATTAAATACTCTGACAAATTATCAATGGAAATCAAATTTATCAACCCATGGAGGTCTGGATTTGGAGTCACACTCAAAATTGAAGTGGAAAACCACACTACAGGCTGATCCAACTTTGATGTAATGTCCTTAAAACAAGTCAAAATGAGGCTCAGTAGTGTGTGTGGCCTCCACGTGCCTGTATGACCTCCCTACAATGCCTGGGCATGCTCCTGATGAGGTGGCGGATGGTCTCCTGAGGGATCTCCTCCCAGACCTGGACTAAAGCATCTGCCAACTCCTGGACAGTCTGTGGTGCAACGTGGCGTTGGTGGATGGAGCGAGACATGATGTCCCAGATGTGCTCAATTGGAATCAGGCCTGGGGAATGGGCGGGCCAGTCCATAGCATCAGTGCTCCTCCTGCTCCTCCTTGCACAAAGGCGGAGGTAGCGGTCCTGCTGCTGGGTTGTTGCCCTCCTACGTCTCCTGATGTACTGGCCTGTCTCCTGGTAGCGCCTCCATGCTCTGGACACTACGCTGACAGACACCGCAAACCTTCTTGCCACAGCTCGCATTGATGTGCCATCCTGGATGAGTGTTACGCACGCCTCTATGAAGAGGGAACGCAACACCCTGCTATAACTAAACTCTCCGTGAAGTGAAAAAGGTATGGACTGTAGGTGCAAGTAAGAATGACAACAGGCAGAATGTGGTACCGTTTACAAGGACTTTATTCCTTTACACGGTAATATGGGGAAAGGGGGCTGGACGGAACCAAAGCAAAGAAAGTAAATCTCAAAGTCTCCTATCTTACCTGCCTACCCACTACTTACCTAATTTAGCACCACCTGGTGCCCTAACCAAAATACAGGGGGTGGTCCGCCCAGGTCTTACCTAGTGTGCCTAGACAGCGAATATGCTACGGGTATATGTATGCCCGCGGGCCTCTTGCCTAAGCACTCCCTAGGTGCCTTCCCCTTCCCCCCTGGGAACAAATGAAACAGAATATTAAACAATTTCACAAACAAACTAAGAAACAAAGGACATCAAATAAGCTCTATCTGAGCAACAAACTCACAAAACATACCAACTCTCAGCAATGAACTCCCAGCAAAATCAACCTCTAGCAAAATCTCTGCAATGACCTCCCAGAAAATCTCTCTAGCAAAATATCTGTAATGACCTCCCAGCAAATCTCTCTAGCAAAATCTCTGCAATGACCTCCCAGCAAATCTCTCACTCCTGAACAGAACACTGGCTTTTATATAGCTTCAGAGGGAATGGGTAATTGGAGACAGCTGCGTCTTGACGAGGGGGCGGGGTCAGCTCTCCAATTAGCCCTGGAGTCGACCAATCAGCTGCTTGAGGGATTTCAGGAAGCCATTTCCTGAAATAAACACATGCAAATACACAAACTACAACACATAAACTGGGGAACGTAACACGCCCACCACAAAAATTGCAAACCTAGTTTTGCAATAACAAAAGCCAACGCATCCCCAGTTAGTAAACCAGTGATAGAGCGTCAGCAACCACATTCGCAGAGCCCTTCATATAAGCTATCTGTACATTATATCCTTGTACAATCAGAGCCCACCGCATAAGCCGGCGGTTCTGGTTGTACATTTGTTTCAAGAACACCAATGGATTATGGTCCAGAAAAACGTGCTGACAGAGATGAGCCAGGGATTGGCAACAAAACTAAAACTTGATCCCCTGGAGCAAATGAACGGCCAACAGCCTTTTTGTCATAATGCAACTTCATGCGTTTTTGAGACGAGGAGAGAGACTTTTGGGCTAACGCACATGCGGCGTGCAGTCTCTCCCGCATCTTACTGACATAATCCAACACATTTTTAGGGGAGCTACTGGGTGTAGGAGATAAGATATGCTCCTTCAAAACTTTCAGCGGACCCCGTGGGGTGTGTCCAAACACAAGGTCAGCAGGGCTGAACCCTAAGGACTCTTGTATCGTTTCCCTTATAGCAAATAGGACAAAGGGCACCCCCTCATCCCAATCAGTACTGGTATCCATACAATACTTGCGTAGCATTGCCTTCAGCGTCTGATGCCAGCGTTCTAGAGCCCCTTGACTCTCTGGATGATACGGACTGGAGACCTGATGGGAAATACACAATGTCTTTAACACATTTGAAAACAGTTTAGACATGAAGTTGGATCCCTGATCAGTTTGGATTACTGTAGGGAGTCCAAACCTAGAGAAGAACATCACTAGTGCCTTCACCACAGTCTTAGCCGTTATAGTACGGAGAGGAATAGCCTCTGGGTATCGAGTAGCACTGCACATTATTGTTAGTAGGAACTGGTTACCTGACCTGGTTTTCGGCAATGGACCTACACAATCAATTATCACTCTTTCAAACGGTTCCCCCACCACAGGAATCGGGCAGAGTGGCGCTCGTGGAACTGTTTGATTCACTTTCCCAGTGAGTTGACATATGTGACATGTTTTACAAAATTGGACCACATCAGACTTCAAACCTGGCCAGAAGAAATGACGAAGGACCCGGTTATAAGTCTTTGTGATCCCCAAGTGTCCAGACCACGCCTGGTCATGGGCGAGTGACAGCACCTGCTGTCGGAACGGTGTAGGAACAACCACTTGACACACTTCACTCCAGTCATTAATGGTGTCATGAGATGCCCATTTCCGCATCAAAACTCCTGCTTGCATAAAGTAGGCGGTCTCTCTAGTTTTAGCTTCCTCAATGGAAATTACAGAAGCAAAACACTTGCGAAGACTGGTGTCTTCTTTTTGACATTCAATCACCTTCTCGGGGGTGACAGACAAAAGAATGTCATGTAACTGGGGCACAATTTCGTTTTCCCCTGCCTTAGTTTTTACGGGGGTAAAAACTGTCGGCATTGCAGAAGGCATACTCAGGGCATTGTCTTCTACCTCAACATTCTCAAAAATGGAACTAGCCAAATCCACCACATCTCCTAGCTTGCGAGATTGTGCCCTCGTTAACACACAAGCAGGAAAAACATGTGGAAATGCTTGAACCAATTTCTCATCTGTAGTTCTGATTTCTGGATTGTCTACTACCTCTAACACAGGAGTGACATTACCACCAGCAATATCATTCCCTAGTAGCAATGTGACTCCTTTTACTGGCAGTGTAGACACTACACCAACACGGAAACGTCCTGATACCAAGTCTGACACTAAGTGGACCCAGTGTAATGGTACAGGTACGGTTTTTGTCTCTATCCCCTGTAATATGACATGCGAGCCACAATACGTTTCAGGAGACCAGGGTAAAAGCATCAGTAACGATTACTGACTGCGCCGCCCCGGTGTCTCGTAGGATTTGGATAGGCTTTTGATCAGCTTGTTCTCCTGTTAAGGAAACACAACCGGCAGAGATAAACGGAGCATAGACAGGATCCGGTTTCTCAAATGCTGAATCAATAACTTGATCCAAGGGACGAGCCAAAGACTTGACTAAACCCAAACTTTTCATTTTTGGGGACGGTGACAGGGACGGTTTCGGTTTATTTTTCAAAACTGGGCAGTCCGCAATCACGTGACCCTTTTGGTGACAGTAAAAACATTCACGGATTTCATGAAAAGGCTTAGGGTTGTCAGAGGAAAAGCGACCTGAACGAGGAACTGATGACGTAATCGTCCGGCCTTCAAAACGAGGTGCACCAAAGACAGTCTTGTGTGTCAAAGCGTACTCATCTGCCAACACTGCTGCTTGGGCCAATGTCACCACTTTCTGTTCATTTAAATGAACTACAATTCTATCTGGGAGGTTACTTTTAAAGTCCTCCAACAGCACCAACTCCCGAATATCAGCAAAGGTGTTAGCTTTGCTGGCTGAACACCAGTGACTAAACAGAGACTCTTTGTCCCTTGCAAATTCAACAAATGTACAGTGAGATGTTTTTTTGTGGTTCCTGAAGCGCTGTCTATAAGCTTCAGGCACCAACTCATAAGCCCGCAACACTGTAGTTTTAACCATATCGTAGTGTAAACTGTCTTCCAGGGAGAGAGCAGCTACTACTTCCTGGGCTTTCCCAGACTATTTACATTGTAACAGGAGCGGCCAAACCTTGAGTGGCCAATGCAGCGCAGCGGCCACACGCTCAAACGCAGAGAAATAGGAATCAACTTCCGACTCTCGGAATGGAGGGACTAAAGCTATGTTTTTACTCACATTGAAGTGGGCTTGATGATGAGCTGCTTGTGGAGTCGCACTGGAGGCAGCGTTTAGTTCCAGTTGTCGGATCCTCACCTCCTTGTCAGCTTCTATTTTCCTAATTTCAAGTTCAAAATTCATCTGTCTCTCTTTATCTTTTTGCTCCATTTCTAACCGAGCCAGCCTCACCTTCAGCCTAGCAGTCCCATCTGAACGACCCGAAGCAGAAGATAAAGGATCGAATCGGGGAAATGTAAAGGGGGTACGAGGAACCCCTTCCTCTGCCCTGTCCTCTGACTTGGCATCAGAAAGTCTACCCGTCTCCTCTCCTTGCAGTGAGAGAATCCGTTCTCTCATTAAACCCTCCCTGACTAGCACCAAAAGCTCAGCCTTTAGGGCTTTCTCAGGGAATACAAATCCATAATGGTCAGCTATAGCTATAAGGTCTACTTTACGAAACCTCACCAAACAATCAATAGAGGGCGCGTCAAAAAACTTGGAGATGGCTGATGCAGCCATCTTATACAATGCAGTCTACTGAACACACTAACTAAACAAGTCATCCAAACTCACAACCTACCATCACACCTCAATCACTAACCAGAGAGAGCTCAGAGCAGCAGGGTCCGGTGGGTTTAATGGAAAAATCCCGGATGAGCCCCCATTATGTTACGCACGCCTCTATGAAGAGTGAACGCAACACCCTGCTACAACTAAACTCTCCGTGAAGTGAAAAAGGTATGGACTGTAGGTGCAAGTAAGAATGACAACAGGCAGAATGTGGTACCGTTTACAAGGACTTTATTCCTTTACACGGTAATATGGGGAAAAGGGGCTGGACGGAACCAAAGCAAAGAAAGTAAATCTCAAAGTCTCCTATCTTACCTGCCTACCCACTACTTACCTAATTTAGCACCACCTGGTGCCCTAACCAAAATACAGGGGGTGGTCCGCCCAGGTCTTACCTAGTGTGCCTAGACAGCGAATATGCTACGGGTATATGTATGCCCGCGGGCCTCTTGCCTAAGCACTCCCTAGGTGCCTTCCCCTTCCCCCTGGGAACAAATGAAACAGAATATTAAAACAATTTCACAAACAAACTAAGAAACAAAGGACATCAAATAAGCTCTATCTGAGCAACAAACTCACAAAACATACCAACTCTCAGCAATGAACTCCCAGCAAAATCAACCTCTAGCAAAATCTCTAGCAAAATCTCTAGCAAAATCTCTGCAATGACCTCCCAGCAAATCTCTCACTCCTGAACAGAACACTGGCTTTTATATAGCTTCAGAGGGAATGGGTAATTGGAGACAGCTGCGTCTTGACGAGGGGGCGGGGTCAGCTCTCCAATTAGCCCTGGAGTCGACCAATCAGCTGCTTGAGGGATTTCAGGAAGCCATTTCCTGAAATAAACACATGCAAATACACAAACTACAACACATAAACTGGGGAACGTAACAATGAGCTGCACTACCTGAGCCACTTGTGTGGGTTGTAGACTCCGTCTCATGCTACCACTAGAGTGAAAGCACCGCCAGCATTCAAAAGTGACCCAAACATCAGCCAGGAAGCATAGGAACTGAGAAGTGGTCTGTGGTCCCCACCTGCAGAACCACTACTTTATTGGGGGGTCTTGCTAATTGTGTATAATTTCCACCTGTTGTCTATTCCATTTGCACAACAGCATGTGAAATGTATTGTCAATCAGTGTTGCTTCCTAAGTGGACAGTTTGATTTCACAGAAGTGTGATTGACTTAGAGTTACATTGTGTTGTGTTCCCTTTATTTTTTTGAGTTGTGTGTGTGTGTGTGTGTGTGTGTGTGTGTCTGTGTACCAGTCAAAGGTTTGGACACACCTACTCATTCCAGGGCTTTTCTTTATCTTTTACTATTTTCTACATTGTAGAATAGAAGGAGGTGAAGCTGGTTGAGAGAATACCAAAAGTGTGCAAAGCTGTCATCAAGGCAAAGTGTGGCTACTTTGAAGAATCTCAAATATAAAATATATTTTCATTTGTTTCATACTTTTTTGTTTACTACATGATTCCATATGTGTTATTTCATCATTTTGATGTCTTCACTATTATTCTACAAATAAAAATAGTGCAAATAAAGAAAAGCTCTGGACTGACTAGGTGTGTACACATTTTTGACTGGTACTGTATATTAAGGCTAACCCCATTTAGTCGACTGGTCGATTGTTTGGTCGATAGGCTGTTTGTTAGCAGCTCAAGATGTTTTTTTAGTTGAGCTGTGGAAAATATATGCAAATAATTTATGGCACACGAGACACCTGTCTAATTCACGCCTATCTGAGTGGACAAATCCATTGCGGAGGCTGCGGGGATGGCACACCAATATCACCAGTAGTACATTTACCTTCCCATCATTTCTATTCTACAATGTTTGTTTGATTATGTCAATTTCTGTTAATGGATTCAATATACAGTATTATTATTACAGTCTTACTGTTGTCATTTTAGGAGTGGACACGTTGTTTGCGGAGCACACAACCTTTTTCTTGTGAGAATAAAGTTTATTTTATTTCATTCCATTTACAAGTTGTTAATTTATTCATTGTCTTTTATTCGAAGCGCTCCTGTCAATCTTGAGTAAGGACATGCACCTGATTACGCATAGAAGTATGCCTAGGCTACCTGACCTGCACACAAATGTAGACCTATAAATGTGCCCGTTTGGCGAGCTGATGCTATTTCTGATTGCCTTAACTCACCATCACTGTGGAGCCTCTGAAAGTAGTTCTTTCTTCGCCTCAAACAGCAAGGAAAGAAAGTCTGTTTTTACATCCATTGCGAACGATAATAGTTACTCAACGTAGCCTATTTGAAAAATATTTCCAGCTCTCTCCTTTTCAATAACAACAGCATGAAAGGGGGAAAAATGTCATGCCGGAGCTCACTGGCGCAGGAAACTCTTAAATGCCCCAGAATATTTTATACAATGTGGCAAGCACCAGCTTGGGACTGGACCTAGTTGATAGTTGATACAATGTTTCAAGTTCCTTGCAGACAGCCAATGTGATTTCTAGGAAAATGATTTTGATCAGGATATTTTCTACCTGGGGCTGCATCGTTTTTGTTTGTTGGCTATTTTTACATATTGTCAATGACAATAGAAGTTACCTTTTTAGATTTCTATCATTTTCAGAGAATTTTGAATTTATATTTTAGTAGACACTCTTATCCAGAGCATACATTTTCATACTTTTTTTTAATACTGGTCCCCCGTGGGAATTGAACCCACAACCCTGGCATTGCAATCGCCATGCTTTACCAACTGAGCGACACAGGAGCATGTGACATTGATTTTGAGATACAGTATGAAGACTTTTTTTCTAAATGAAATGAAACTGTTCCACGAAAATGTGCATTTGAAAATCCGCAGGTCAGTAGAAATGGTACAGATAACTTGGCACTCCAAATGGAAAAGATTGCCGACCGGTGGTGTGGCCTATTACCGGCAACTTCAGGAGCGTTTGGTCGAGAATTTCTTTTTTTCTTCTGGTTAAGCTATATTGATCTCTGGCTCCCTCTTTAGAAATTAATTTTTAATCGCAGTGCTTAAAGCATCAGATAAGCTCAGTAGCCTACGTATAGTCAATTTTATTCAAACATAGCGTGTGTCTATAAATGGAAAAATACATATTTTAAAATTTCCACCAATCGATTGGTCGAAAGAACAGATGACTTGGTTGCCCGAGATTTATTTTAGTCGGGAACAGCCCTAAAATATATATATGTGTGTGTGTGTACACTGAAAATCACATTGTAGGATTTTTTATTAATTTATTTGCAAATGATGGTGGAAAATAAGTATTTGGTCACCTACAAACAAGCAAGATTTCTGGCTCTCTTCTGGCTCTCACAGACCTGTAACTTCTTCTTTAAGAGGCTCCTCTGCCCTCCACTCGTTACCTGTATTAATGGCACCTGTTTGAACTTGTTATCAGTATAAAAGACACCTGTCCACAACCTCAAACAGTCACACTCCAAACTCCACTATGGCCAAGACCAAAGAGCTGTCAAAGGACACCAGAAACAAAATTGTAGACCTGCACCAGGCTGGGAAGACTGAATCTGCAATAGGTAAGCAGCTTGGTTTGAAGAAATCAACTGTGGGAGCAATTATTAGGAAATGGAAGACATACAAGACCACTGATAATCTCCCTCGATCTGGGGCTCCACGCAAGATCTCACCCCGTGGGGTCAAAATGATCACAAGAACGGTGAGCAAAAATCCCAGAACCACACGGGGGGACCTAGTGAATAACCTGCAGAGAGCTGGGACCAAAGTAACAAAGCCTACCATCAGTAACACACTACGCCATGGCCTCCCGGGTGGCGCAGTGGTTAAGTGCGCTGTACTGCAGCGCCAGCTGTGCCATCAGAGACTCTGGGTTCGCGCCCAGGCTCTGTCGTAACCGGCCGCGACCGGGAGGTCCGTGGGGCGACGCACAATTGGCCTAGCGTCGTCCAGGTTAGGGAGGGTTTGGTCGGTAGGGATGTCCTTGTCTCATCGCGCACCAGCGACTCCTGTGGTGGGCCGGGCGCAGTGCGCGCTAACCAAGGTTGCCAGGTGCACGGTGTTTCCTCCGACACATTGGTTGCGGCTGGCTTCCGGGTTGGATGCACGCTGTGTTAAGAAGCAGTGCGGCTTGGTTGGGTTGTGTATCGGAGGACGCATGACTTTCAACCTTCGTCTCTCCCGAGCCCGTATGGGAGTTGTAGCGATGAGACAAGATAGTAGCTACTAAAACAATTGGATACCATGAAATTGGGGAGAAAAAGGGGTCAAATTCAAAAAAATACAACAACAAAAAACACACTACGCCGCCAGGGATTCAAATCCTGCAGTGGCAGACGTTTCCCCCTGTTTAAGCCAGTACATGTCCAGGCCTGTCTGAAGTTTGCTAGAGAGCATTTGGATGATCCAGAAGAAGATTGGGAGAATGTCATATGGTCAGATGAAACCAAAATATAACTTTTTTGGTAAAAACTCAACTCGTCGTGTTTGGAGGACAAAGAATGCTGAGTTGCATCCAAAGAACACCATGGGGGTCGAAACATCATGCTTTGGGGCTGTTTTTCTACAAAGGGACCAGGACGACTGATCGGTGTAAAGGAAAGAATGAATGCGGCAATGTATCGTGAGATTTTGAGTGAAAACCTCCTTCCATCAGCAAGGGCATTGAAGATGAAACGTGGCTGGGTCTTTCAGCATGACAATGATCCCAAACACCGCCCGGGCAACAAAGGAGTGGCTTCGTAAGAAGCAGGCAGGTGTGAGTGCATCTGCACGCACAGTGAGGTGAAGACTTTTGGAGTCCTGGTGTCAAGAAGGGCAGCAAAGAACCCACTTCTCTCCAGGACAGACTGATATTCTGCAAAAGGTACAGGGATTGGAATGCTGATTAATCCCCTTTCCGATTGTTTGGGGCATCCGGAAAAAGCTTGTCCGGACAAGACAAGGAGAGCGCTACCATCAGTCCTGTGTCATGCCAACAGTAATGCATCCTGAGACCATTCATGTGTGGGGTTGCTTCTCAGCCAAATGAGTGGGCTCACTCACAATTTTGCCTAAGAACACAGCCATGAATAAAGAATGGTACCAACACATCCTCCGAGAGCAACTTTTCCCAACCATCCAGGAACAGTTTGGTGATGAACAATGTCTTTTCCAGCATGATGGAGCACCTTGTCAAAAGGCAAAAGTGATAACTAAGTGGCTCGGGGAACAAAACTCACCAGACCTTAATACCATTGAGAACTTGTGGTCAATCCTCAAGAGGCGGATGGACAAACAAAACCCCACAAATTCTGACAAACTCCAAGCATTGATTATGCAAGAATGGGCTGCCATCAGTCAAGAATGTGCCCAGAAGTTAATTGACAGTATGCCAGGGCGGATTGCAGAGGTCTTGAAAAAGAAGGGTTGACACTGCAAATATTGACTCTTTGCATCAACATCATGCAATTGTCAGTAAAAGCCTTTGACACTTATGAAATGCTTGTAATTATACTTCAGTGTTCCATAGTAACATCTGACAAAAATATCTAGAGACACTGAAGCAGCAAACTTTGGAAATTAACATTTGTATAATTCTCAACTTTTGGCTATGACTGTGTGTGTGTGTGTGTGTGTGTGTGTCTATCCTCGTTATTATTATTTTATTGTGTTACTATTTCTTTTTTCTCTAACTTTTTAACTGCATGGTTGGAAAATAACTCTTAAGTAAGCATCACAATAAAGTCTACAACTGTTGTATTTGACGCCTGTTACATAAGGCTAGATACATTCTGGTGCATTCTCTGGGGACTGAACAACCTGTATCTCTCTCCTGTGAGTTGTGTTGCATACACTTGTGCTTGAAGGATGAAAATATTCATTTGATTGCTCCTCAGTGAATCTCACTTAGACACTTGTGCTTAAAGTTCAAGGAACAATATACACGATTTTCCTCTCAGTGATAGACACTTTCTTGAGATGTTGTTGCCTTTCGCAGTAAACATTGACTAACTGCATGCCAAACTCAGATAGCTCCTTATCTGATGTGTTGGTTTGGAATGTAAACACTTTTATGCCTTCTACCCAGCTGTGATGGGATGGAATAAATCATTAGGCATTGGACTAGACTATTGGACTAGACTAGAGGTGAAATCGGGGTGAAATCCTAATAGACTCTAGGTGAAATCCCAATAGACTCGAGGTGAAATCCTAATAGACTCGAGGTGAAATCCTATTGGACTAGACTCGAGGTGAAATCCTATTGGACTAGACTCGAGGTGAAATCCTATTGGACTAGACTCGAGGTGAAATCCTATTGGACTAGAGGTGAAACCCTATTGGACTGGACTAGAGGTGAAACCCTATTGGACTGGACTAGAGGTGAAACCCTATTGGACCGGACTAGAGGTGAAACCCTATTGGACTGGACTAGAGGTGAAACCCTATTGGACTGGACTAGAGGTGAAACCCTATTGGACTGGACTAGAGGTGAGCGGACCTTGTGCGGAACAGATACAGTATATTGATCAGAATGTTAAAGCCTGAACAGATAAAACATATTGATCAGAATGTTAAAGTCTGAACAGATAAAACATATTGATCAGAATGTTAAAGCCTGAACAGATACGGTATATTGATCAGAATGTTAAAGCCTGAACAGATAAAACATATTGATCAGAATGTTAAAGCCTGAACAGATAAAACATATTGATCAGAATGTTAAAGCCTGAACAGATACAGTATATTGATCAGAACGTTAAAGCCTGAACAGATAAAACATATTGATCAGAATGTTAAAGCCTGAACAGATATGGCATATTGATCAGAATGTTAAAGCCTGAACAGATAAAACATATTGATCAGAATGTTAAAGCCTGAACAGATACGGTATATTGATCAGAATGTTAAAGCCTGAACAGATAAAACATATTGATCAGAATGTTAAAGCCTGAACAGATAAAACATATTGATCAGAATGTTAAAGCCTGAACAGATACGGCATATTGATCAGAATGTTAAAGCCTGAACAGATAAAACATATTGATCAGAATGTTAAAGCCTGAACAGATACGGTATATTGATCAGAATGTTAAAGCCTGAACAGATAAAACATATTGATCAGAATGTTAAAGCCTGAACAGATACAGTATATTGATCAGAATGTTAAAGCCTGAACAGATACGGCATATTGATCAGAATGTTAAAGCCTGAACAGATAAAACATATTGATCAGAATGTTAAAGCCTGAACAGATACGGCATATTGATCAGAATGTTAAAGCCTGAACAGATAAAACATATTGATCAGAATGTTAAAGCCTGAACCGATAAAACATATTGATCAGAATGTTAAAGCCTGAACAGATATAGTATATTGATCAGAATGTTAAACACCCCTGGGTCAGGATGAGGTGATTATTTGACCTGAGTGCGTCTTCAAGCTCTTCATACAGTATTGTCCTCCAAACACAGCCTGACTCCAGGGAACAGCAACACACTCTATACTGTACTGTACAGTGAGAGCGGGATATTGAATCATTTACTCTCCAGGAGAGAGAAAAACACACAGCAGAAAACGGGGAGACCTCCTCTGACTAGAATAATTTGTCATGTTCCGCCTAAAGCAGAGTTATTACCCGGGCCAGTTAGACTTGCAAGCTGACTGTAGGTGTATTAGTTATGCAGAATGTTATGAACATGATTAGTCAGCTAAAAACTACTTGTTGTCATATAATGAAAGATGCCAGAGCACAAGGTGGGTGGCACTATCAAATGTATCAAAATGAACTGATTGAGATAGAAGAATAGAATGACTGCCTACAGTGCGTTTCCTTTGTGCTGTATCACAGAGGAGAGATCTGGGTTTGGTCTGATCCTGCACTGCTGTATTCCTGCTCTGTAGCAGAACTGTTGCTGAGGCTGGGCTAAGACTGGGCTGCAGCTTGCAGTGTTTGCTGGGAGTAGGCTGCTGCTGAGGCCGTTCCTCTCAGGTGGTAGGTAACCTATTTGGCTCCAGGCCTTTCTCTCTGATGTGAAATATTGCTCCTTTACTCTGCCACATCACACAGCAGATTTCCCAGGGAACGCTTCAAAAGACAGCAGAGGTAGACAGCATGAAAGCTGCAAATGAAACAGGCGAGGGTCCCCTTGGTGCAGAGGGAAATGTGCTGTAAAAATGTTGGATGGGATCCAGAGAGTTGGAACAAAGTTTTTTAGTTCTATAGTCAGTCCCTCGCCTTTGGCTGTGCCTCTGTGTTGTTTATGTCCTGCACCAGCCTGCCCTGGCCGTAGACACATCCCAATACCTCTCCTCTTTCAAAGCTGCACAGGAACACAGCACGGCCAACAGGAAAAAACACTAGCTACAACATCTTTCATGTTCAGGCAGAACAATGCAGGGGTCCCATGTCAGTAGTGGTGGAGTGGGCGGTCAAGCACGGTTTCCTAGTGTAAGCACACACTGAGGAAGAGTACACACTGAGGAAGAGTACACACTGAGGAAGAGTACACACTGAGGAAGAGTACACACTGAGGAAGCACACACACTGAGGAAGAGCACACACGTACACTGAGGAAGAGCACACACGTACACTGAGGAAGAGCACACACGTACACTGAGGAAGAGCACACACGTACACTGAGGAAGAGCACACACGTACACTGAGGAAGAGCACACACTGAGGAAGAGCACACACGTACACTGAGGAAGAGCACACACTGAGGAAGAGCACACACGTACACTGAGGAAGAGCACACACTGAGGAAGAGCACACACGTACACTGAGGAAGCGCACACACTGAGGAAGAGCACACACGTACACTGAGGAAGAGCACACACGTACACTGAGGAAGAGCACACACGTACACTGAGGAAGCGCACACACTGAGGAAGAGCACACACGTACACTGAGGAAGAGCACACACGTACACTGAGGAAGCGCACACACTGAGGAAGAGCACACACGTACACTGAGGAAGCGCACACACTGAGGAAGAGCACACACGTACACTGAGGAAGAGCACACACGTACACTGAGGAAGAGCACACACTGAGGAAGAGGAAGAGCACACACTGAGGAAGAGCACACACTTACATTGAGGAGATACTTTTCAGAAATCTAATATCTGTACTATATAGCAATGAGGACATTAGGCTTATTCAGTTTAGTTAAATCTTCTTGAGTACTTGCTTTGAAGTGAACCTACAGCCACCGGCTTTCTCTAGACAGCCCAGCCCCTGCCTTCGTTTCCAGAGAGCAGTGAGTTCTGTGAGTGATGCCCAGAATGGACGGCTCTGTGTAGGCGGCACTTTCATGGCTGTCTGAGTGCCACAGAGGAGTGAACCTCTGAGTGAAGCTTCCCTCCTACACACACAAACACACCACTGAGATGGCAGGGACACATGGTCAATGGAGAGTTTTTATTAAAAGGTTGAGCAGCACAGATGGACCTCAGCTTGCTCCCTAAGGCTTTAAAGTCTCTGACAGGCTCCTAACATCATTCTATGACCGTCACTATTATAGAAAAACTATGGTACGGGTCATTTCAATAAAACTGTGCCCTTAGCTAGTACTGAAATGACTCAGTCAATTAATCATAGGTAATACATGTAATTTGAAAATGTCAAAGTTAATTCCTAGCCCTGTGCATGTCAGTTTGAGGGTTTGAGTTTCAGGCATATCCTCTGCATAGTGTAATTAACAGACAGGCTGGTCTGTCAGTAAGACATCTTCGATTTCAGCCCTAAGCAACTCTGATCCCACAGCCACCTCTTGTCCTGAACTCAGCATCCTCTTTACACTATCTGCTATGAACAGGAAAGAACCACAAATAACCTAACAAATGAAAGTGCCTGATAGAGATGTAATACACCATTTTATCCTTAAACCTACGTAAAGAAGGGCCTCCTAGTGGAGCTACTAACATGTCTGTCTCAACGGGCTGCAGACATTGTACCATCCTCACACAGACTTATTGCTCATGAACCTACCGTAAATAGCTGAGGATGACCTTATCAAGAATGTTGTGTGAGCAGCACGTCCATATAAACTGGCAGTAAATTGATTAGGCATAGCTACCTCTGTGATGAATGATACACTCTGATTAGGCATAGCCACCTCTGTGATGAATGGTACACTCTGATTAGGCATAGCTACCTCTGTGATGAATGATACACTCTGATTAGTCATAGCTACCTCTGTGATGAATGGTACACTCTGATTAGGCATAGCTACCTCTGTGATGAATGATACACTCTGATTAGGCATAGCTACCTCTGTGATGAATGATACACTTTGATTAGGCATAGCTACCTCTGTGATGAATGATACACTCTGATTAGGCATAGCTACCTCTGTGATGAATGATGCACTCTGATTAGGCATAGCTACCTCTGTGATGAATGGTACACTCTGATTAGGCATAGCTACCTCTGTGATGAATGATACACTCTGATTAGGCATAGCTACCTCTGTGATGAATGATACACTCTGATTAGGCATAGCTACCTCTGTGATGAATGATACACTTTGATTAGGCATAGCTACCTCTGTGATGAATGATACACTCTGATTAGGCATAGCTACCTCTGTGATGAATGATACACTCTGATTAGGCATAGCCACCTCTGTGATGAATGATACACTCTGATTAGGCATAGCTACCTCTGTGATGAATGATGCACTCTGATTAGGCATTGCTACCTCTGTGATGAATGATACACTCTGATTAGGCATAGCTACCTCTGTGATGAATGATACACTCTGATTAGGCATAGCTACCTCTGTGATGAATGATACACTCTGATTAGGCATAGCTACCTCTGTGATGAATGATACACTCTGATTAGGCATAGCTACCTCTGTGATGAATGATACACTCTGATTAGGCATAGCTACCTCTGTGATGAATGATACACTCTGATTAGGCATAGCTACCTCTGTGATGAATGGATTACACTCTGATTAGTGATGAATGATACACTCTGATTAGGCATAGCTACCTCTGTGATGAATGATACACTCTGATTAGGCATAGCTACCTCTGTGATGAATGATACACTTTGATTAGGCATAGCTACCTCTGTGATGAATGATACACTCTGATTAGGCATAGCTACCTCTGTGATGAATGATACACTCTGATTAGGCATAGC
This sequence comes from Oncorhynchus nerka, assembly GCF_034236695.1. NCBI lineage: Eukaryota > Metazoa > Chordata > Actinopteri > Salmoniformes > Salmonidae > Oncorhynchus > Oncorhynchus nerka. The sequence goes on from NC_088423.1 coordinate 78,498,725, forward strand.
CACCTCTGTGATGAATGATACACTCTGATTAGGCATAGCTACCTCTGTGATGAATGATGCACTCTGATTAGGCATTGCTACCTCTGTGATGAATGATACACTCTGATTAGGCATAGCTACCTCTGTGATGAATGATACACTCTGATTAGGCATAGCTACCTCTGTGATGAATGATACACTCTGATTAGGCATAGCTACCTCTGTGATTAGGCATAGCCACCTCTGTGATGAATGATACACTCTGATTAGGCATAGCTACCTCTGTGATGAATGATACACTCTGATTAGGCATAGCCACCTCTGTGATGAATGATACACTCTGATTAGGCATAGCTACCTCTGTGATGAATGATACACTCTGATTAGGCATAGCTACCTCTGTGATGAATGATACACTCTGATTATGAATGATGCACTATTAGCATTGCTACCTCTGTGATGAATGATACACTCTGATTAGGCATAGCTACCTCTGTGATGAATGATACACTCTGATTAGGCATAGCTACCTCTGTGATGAATGATACACTCTGATTAGGCATAGCTACCTCTGTGATGAATGATACACTCTGATTAGGCATAGCTACCTCTGTGATTAGGCATAGCCACCTCTGTGATGAATGATACACTCTGATTTGGCATAGCTACCTCTGTGATGAATGATACACTCTGATTCGGCATAGCTACCTCTGTGATGAATGATACACTCTGATTAGGCATAGCTACCTCTGTGATGAATGATACACTCTGATTAGGCATAGCTACCTCTGTGATGAATGATACACTCTGATTAGGCATAGCTACCTCTGTGATGATACACTGATTAGGCATACTACCTCTGTGATTAGGCATAGCCACCTCTGTGATGAATGATACACTCTGATTAGGCATAGCTACCTCTGTGATGAATGATACACTCTGATTAGGCATAGCTACCTCTGTGATGAATGATACACTCTGGTACACTCTGATTAGGCATAGCTACCTCTGTGATGAATGATACACTCTGATTAGTCATAGCTACCTCTGTGATGAATGATACACTCTGATTAGGCATAGCTACCTTTGTGATGAATGGTACACTCGGATTAGGCATAGCTACCTCTGTGATGAATGATACACTCTGATTAGGCATAGCTACCTCTGTGATGAATGATACACTCTGATTAGGCATAGCTACCTCTGTGATGAATGATACACTCTGATTAGGCATAGCTACCTCTGTGATGAATGATACACTCTGATTAGGCATAGCTACCTCTGTGATGAATGATACACTCTGATTAGGCATAGCCACCTCTGTGATGAATGATACACTCTGATTAGGCATATCTACCTCTGTGATGAATGATACACTCTGATTAGGCATAGCTACCTCTGTGATGAATGATACACTCTGATTAGGCATAGCCACCTCTGTGATGAATGATACACTCTGATTAGGCATAGCTACCTCTGTGATGAATGATACACTCTGATTAGGCATAGCTACCTCTGTGATGAATGATACACTCTGATTAGGCATAGCCACCTCTGTGATGAATGATACACTCTGATTAGGCATAGCTACCTCTGTGATGAATGATACACTCTGATTAGGCATAGCCACCTCTGTGATGAATGATACACTCTGATTAGGCATAGCCACCTCTGTGATGAATGATACACTCTGATTAGGCATAGCTACCTCTGTGATGAATGATACACTCTGATTAGGCATAGCTACCTCTGTGATGAATGATACACTCTGATTAGGCATAGCCACCTCTGTGATGAATGGTACACTCTGATTAGGCATAGCTACCTCTGTGATGAATGATACACTCTGATTAGGCATAGCCACCTCTGTGATGAATGGTACACTCTGATTAGGCATAGCTACCTCTGTGATGAATGATACACTCTGATTAGGCATAGCTACCTCTGTGATGAATGATACACTCTGATTAGGCATAGCTACCTCTGTGATGAATGGTACACTCGGATTAGGCATAGCTACCTCTGATGAATGATACACTCTGATTAGGCATAGCTACCTCTGTGATGAATGATACACTCTGATTAGGCATAGCTACCTCTGTGATGAATGATACACTCTGATTAGGCATAGCTACCTCTGTGATGAATGATACACTCTGATTAGGCATAGCCACCTCTGTGATGAATGGTACACTCTGATTAGGCATAGCTACCTCTGTGATGAATGATACACTCTGATTAGGCATAGCTACCTCTGTGATTAGGCATAGCCACCTCTGTGATGAATGATACACTCTGATTTGGCATAGCTACCTCTGTGATGAATGATACACTCTGATTAGGCATAGCTACCTCTGTGATGAATGATACACTCTGATTAGGCATAGCTACCTCTGTGATGAATGATGCACTCTGATTAGGCATAGCTACCTCTGTGATGAATGATACACTCTGATTAGGCATAGCTACCTCTGTGATGAATGATACACTCTGATTAGGCATAGCTACCTCTGTGATTAGGCATAGCCACCTCTGTGATGAATGATACACTCTGATTAGGCATAGCTACCTCTGTGATGAATGATACACTCTGATTAGGCATAGCTACCTCTGTGATGAATGGTACACTCTGATTAGGCATAGCTACCTCTGTGATGAATGATACACTCTGATTAGTCATAGCTACCTCTGTGATGAATGATACACTCTGATTAGGCATAGCTACCTTTGTGATGAATGGTACACTCGGATTAGGCATAGCTACCTCTGTGATGAATGATACACTCTGATTAGGCATAGCTACCTCTGTGATGAATGATACACTCTGATTAGGCATAGCTACCTCTGTGATGAATGATACACTCTGATTAGGCATAGCTACCTCTGTGATGAATGATACACTCTGATTAGGCATAGCTACCTCTGTGATGAATGATACACTCTGATTAGGCATAGCCACCTCTGTGATGAATGATACACTCTGATTAGGCATATCTACCTCTGTGATGAATGATACACTCTGATTAGGCATAGCTACCTCTGTGATGAATGATACACTCTGATTAGGCATAGCCACCTCTGTGATGAATGGTACACTCTGATTAGGCATAGCTACCTCTGTGATGAATGGTACACTCTGATTAGGCATAGCTACCTCTGTGATGAATGGTACACTCGGATTAGGCATAGCTACCTCTGATGAATGATACACTCTGATTAGGCATAGCTACCTCTGTGATGAATGATACACTCTGATTAGGCATAGCTACCTCTGTGATGAATGATACACTCTGATTAGGCATAGCTACCTCTGTGATGAATGATACACTCTGATTAGGCATAGCCACCTCTGTGATGAATGGTACACTCTGATTAGGCATAGCTACCTCTGTGATGAATGATACACTCTGATTAGGCATAGCCACCTCTGTGATGAATGGTACACTCTGATTAGGCATAGCCACCTCTGTGATGAATGGTACACTCTGATTAGGCATAGCCACCTCTGTGATGAATGGTACACTCTAATTAGGCATAGCTACCTCTGTGATGAATGATACACTCGGATTAGGCATAGCTACCTCTGTGATGAATGGTACACTCGGATTAGGCATAGCTACCTCTGTGATGAATGGTACACTCGGATTAGGCATAGCTACCTCTGTGATGAATGATACACTCTGATTAGGCATAGCTACCTCTGTGATGAATGATACACTCTGATTAGGCATAGCTACCTCTGTGATGAATGATACACTCTGATTAGGCATAGCTACCTCTGTGATGAATGATACACTCTGATTAGGCATAGCTACCTCTGTGATGAATGATACACTCTGATTAGGCATAGCCACCTCTGTGATGAATGATACACTCTGATTAGGCATAGCTACCTCTGTGATGAATGATACACTCTGATTAGGCATAGCTACCTCTGTGATGAATGATACACTCTGATTAGGCATAGCCACCTCTGTGATGAATGATACACTCTGATTAGGCATAGCTACCTCTGTGATGAATGATACACTCTGATTAGGCATAGCTACCTCTGTGATGAATGATACACTCTGATTAGGCATAGCCACCTCTGTGATGAATGGTACACTCTGATTAGGCATAGCTACCTCTGTGATGAATGATACACTCTGATTAGGCATAGCCACCTCTGTGATGAATGGTACACTCTGATTAGGCATAGCTACCTCTGTGATGAATGATACACTCTGATTAGGCATAGCTACCTCTGTGATGAATGATACACTCTGATTAGGCATAGCCACCTCTGTGATGAATGATACACTCTGATTAGGCATAGCTACCTCTGTGATGAATGATACACTCTGATTAGGCATAGCTACCTCTGTGATGAATGATACACTCTGATTAGGCATAGCCACCTCTGTGATGAATGGTACACTCTGATTAGGCATAGCTACCTCTGTGATGAATGATACACTCTGATTAGGCATAGCCACCTCTGTGATGAATGGTACACTCTGATTAGGCATAGCTACCTCTGTGATGAATGATACACTCTGATTAGGCATAGCTACCTCTGTGATGAATGATACACTCTGATTAGGCATAGCCACCTCTGTGATGAATGGTACACTCGGATTAGGCATAGCTACCTCTGATGAATGATACACTCTGATTAGGCATAGCTACCTCTGTGATGAATGATACACTCTGATTAGGCATAGCTACCTCTGTGATGAATGATACACTCTGATTAGGCATAGCTACCTCTGTGATGAATGATACACTCTGATTAGGCATAGCCACCTCTGTGATGAATGGTACACTCTGATTAGGCATAGCTACCTCTGTGATGAATGATACACTCTGATTAGGCATAGCCACCTCTGTGATGAATGGTACACTCTGATTAGGCATAGCCACCTCTGTGATGAATGATACACTCTGATTAGGCATAGCCACCTCTTGTGATGAATGATACACTCTGATTAGGCATAGCTACCTCTGTGATGAATGATACACTCTGATTAGGCATAGCCACCTCTGTGATGAATGATACACTCTGATTAGGCATAGCCACCTCTGTGATGAATGATACACTCTGATTAGGCATAGCTACCTCTGTGATGAATGGTACACTCTGATTAGGCATAGCTACCTCTGTGATGAATGATACACTCTGATTAGGCATAGTGTATCATCAGCTACCAACCAGCTACCAACGTCTACCGAATAGAACTTCCTCACTCAACAACCCGGTCGCATTCGCTCCACAGGTAGTATCACATTTTCATTTCATTTCATTACAGTACAACGGTTTGATTTGTTTGATCGTAGCTAGCTACTTAGCTAGCTACATAGCCGTCTTTGTATCAAAGATAATTGTGTAGTCTAGAGCGATTTTCTAGGTTAGCTAGCCAGCTATTGTCGTTCTTTTAACGCAACGTTACGTAATCAACACTGCTAGCTAGCCAGCTAGCCCCCGAATAGCAGCACTGTTGAAACTATCACACTCAACGGAACGACTTGATTAGTGTAGTGCCAACAACGCAGCCACTGCCAGCTAGCCTACAAAGTCAACAACGCAGCCACTGCCAGCTAGCCTACTTCAGCAGTACTGTATCATTTTAATTATTTTAGTCAATAGGATTCTTGCTACGTAAGCTTAACTTTCTGAACATTCGAGACGTGTAGTCCACTTGTCATTCCAATCTCCTTTGCATTAGCGTAGCCTCTTCTGTAGCCTGTCAACTATGTGTCTGTCTATCCCTGTTCTCTCCTCTCTGCACAGACCATACAAACGCTCCACACCGCGTGGCCGCGGCCACCCTAATCTGGTGGTCCCAGCGCGCACGACCCACGTAGAGTTCCAGGTCTCCGGTAGCCTCTGGAACTGCCGATCTGCGGCCAACAAGGCAGAGTTCATCTCAGCCTATGCCCCCCTCCAGTCCCTCGACTTCTTGGCACTGACGGAAACATGGATCACCACAGATAACACTGCTACTCCTACTGCTCTCTCTTCGTCCGCCCACGTGTTCTCGCACACCCCGAGAGCTTCTGGTCAGCGGGGTGGTGGCACCGGGATCCTCATCTCTCCCAAGTGGTCATTCTCTCTTTCTCCCTTACCCATCTGTCTATCGCCTCCTTTGAATTCCATGCTGTCACAGTTACCAGCCCTTTCAAGCTTAACATCCTTATCATTTATCGCCCTCCAGGTTCCCTCGGAGAGTTCATCAATGAGCTTGATGCCTTGATAAGCTCCTTTCCTGAGGACGGCTCACCTCTCACAGTTCTGGGCGACTTTAATCTCCCCACGTCTACCTTTGACTCATTCCTCTCTGCCTCCTTCTTTCCACTCCTCTCCTCTTTTGACCTCACCCTCTCACCTTCCCCCCCTACTCACAAGGCAGGCAATACGCTCGACCTCATCTTTACTAGATGCTGTTCTTCCACTAACCTCACTGCAACTCCCCTCCAAGTCTCCGACCACTACCTTGTATCCTTTTCCCTCTCGCTCTCATCCAACACTTCCCACACTGCCCCTACTCGGATGGTATCGCGCCGTCCCAACCTTCGCTCTCTCTCCCCCGCTACTCTCTCCTCTTCCATCCTATCATCTCTCCCCTCTGCTCAAACCTTCTCCAACCTATCTCCTGATTCTGCCTCCTCAACCCTCCTCTCCTCCCTTTCTGCATCCTTTGACTCTCTATGTCCCCTATCCTCCAGGCCGGCTCGGTCCTCCCCTCCCGCTCCGTGGCTCGACGACTCATTGCGAGCTCACAGAACAGGGCTCCGGGCAGCCGAGCCGAAATGGAGGAAAACTCGCCTCCCTGCGGACCTGGCATCCTTTCACTCCCTCCTCTCTACATTTTCCTCTTCTGTCTCTGCTGCTAAAGCCACATTCTACCACTCTAAATTCCAAGCATCTGCCTCTAACCCTAGGAAGCTCTTTGCCACCTTCTCCTCCCTCCTGAATCCTCCTTCCCCTCCCCCCCTCCTCCCTCTCTGCAGATGACTTCGTCAACCATTTTGAAAAGAAAGTCGACGACATCCGATCCTCGTTTGCTAAGTCAAACGACACCGCTGGTTCTGCTCACACTGCCCTACCCTGTGCTCTGACCTCTTTCTCCCCTCTCTCTCCAGATGAAATCTCGCGTCTTGTGACGGCCGGCCGCCCAACAACCTGCCCGCTTGACCCTATCCCCTCCTCTCTTCTCCAGACCATTTCCGGAGACCTTCTCCCTTACCTCACCTCTCTCATCAACTCATCCCTGACCGCTGGCTACGTCCCTTCCGTCTTCAAGAGAGCGAGAGTTGCACCCCTTCTGAAAAAACCTACACTCGATCCCTCCGATGTCAACAACTACAGACCAGTATCCCTTCTTTCTTTCCTCTCAAAACTCTTGAACGTGCCGTCCTTGGCCAGCTCCCCCGCTATCTCTCTCAGAATGACCTTCTTGATCCAAATCAGTCAGGTTTCAAGACTAGTCATTCAACTGAGACTGCTCTTCTCTGTATCACGGAGGCGCTCCGCACTGCTAAAGCTAACTCTCTCTCCTCTGCTCTCATCCTTCTAGACCTATCGGCTGCCTTCGATACTGTGAACCATCAGATCCTCCTCTCCACCCTCTCCGAGTTGGGCATCTCCCGGCGCGGCCCACGCTTGATTGCGTCCTACCTGACAGGTCGCTCCTACCAGGTGGCGTGGCGAGAATCTGTCTCCTCACCATGCGCTCTCACCACTCGCGTCCCCCAGGGCTCTGTTCTAGGCCCTCTCCTATTCTCGCTATACACCAAGTCACTTGGCTCTGTCATAACCTCACATGGTCTCTCCTATCATTGCTATGCAGACGACACACAATTAATCTTCTCCTTTCCCCCTTCTGATGACCAGGTGGCGAATCGCATCTCTGCATGTCTGGCAGACATATCAGTGTGGATGACGGACCACCACCTCAAGCTGAACCTCGGCAAGACGGAGCTGCTCTTCCTCCCGGGGAAGGACTGCCCGTTCCATGATCTCGCCATCACGGTTGACAACTCCATTGTGTCCTCCTCCCAGAGCGCTAAGAACCTTGGCGTGATCCTGGACAACACCCTGTCGTTCTCAACTAACATCAAGGCGGTGGCCCGTTCCTGTAGGTTCATGCTCTACAACATCCGCAGAGTACGACCCTGCCTCACACAGGAAGCGGCGCAGGTCCTAATCCAGGCACTTGTCATCTCCCGTCTGGATTACTGCAACTCGCTGTTGGCTGGGCTCCCTGCCTGTGCCATTAAACCCCTACAACTCATCCAGAACGCCTGCCCGTCTGGTGTTCAACCTTCCCAAGTTCTCTCACGTCACCCCGCTCCTCCGCTCTCTCCACTGGCTTCCAGTTGAAGCTCGCATCCGCTACAAGACCATGGTGCTTGCCTACGGAGCTGTGAGGGGAACGGCACCTCAGTACCTCCAGGCTCTGATCAGGCCCTACACCCAAACAAGGGCACTGCGTTCATCCACCTCTGGCCTGCTCGCCTCCCTACCACTGAGGAAGTACAGTTCCCGCGCAGCCCAGTCAAAACTGTTCGCTGCTCTGGCCCCCCAATGGTGGAACAAACTCCCTCACGACGCCAGGACAGCGGAGTCAATCACCACCTTCCGGAGACACCTGAAACCCCACCTCTTTCAGGAATACCTAGGATAGGATAAAGTAATCCTTCTCACCCCCCCCCTTAAAAGATTTAGATGCTCTATTGTAAAGTGGCTGTTCCACTGGATGTCTTAAGGTGAACGCACCAATTTGTAAGTCGCTCTGGATAAGAGCGTCTGCTAAATGACTTAAATGTAAATGTTAAATGTGATGAATGATACACTCTGATTAGGCATAGCTACCTCTGTGATGAATGATACACTCTGATTAGGCATAGCTACCTCTGTGATGAATGGTACACTCTGATTAGGCATAGCTACCTCTGTGATGAATGATACACTCTGATTAGGCATAGCTACCTCTGTGATGAATGATACACTCTGATTAGGCATAGCCACCTCTGTGATGAATGATACACTCTGATTAGGCATAGCTACCTCTGTGATGAATGATACACTCTGATTAGGCATAGCCACCTCTGTGATGAATGATACACTCTGATTAGGCATAGCTACCTCTGTGATGAATGATAAACTCTGATTAGGCATAGCCACCTCTGTGATGAATGATACACTCTGATTAGGCATAGCTACCTCTGTGATGAATGATACACTCTGATTAGGCATAGCCACCTCTGTGATGAATGATACACTCTGATTAGGCATAGCTACCTCTGTGATGAATGATACACTCTGATTAGGCATAGCCACCTCTGTGATGAATGATAAACTCTGATTAGGCATAGCTACCTCTGTGATGAATGATACACTCTGATTAGGCATAGCTACCTCTGTGATGAATGATAAACTCTGATTAGGCATAGCTACCTCTGTGATGAATGATACACTCTGATTAGGCATAGCTACCTCTGTGATTAAGCATAGCTACCTCTGTGATGAATGGTACACTCTCACAACCACTTGTAAACACAAGCAGACCCATTTGTTCTTGACTTGATCACTCATCAGCCCCCAATGTCAGAGAGCATTTTGTCAGTTCATTGATTATTAAAGTACTATTGAACAAGGCTCTGGAGATTCTGCAGCTGGTAATTGGGTTATATTGACTTCAGGAGCAGTGAACCTATACAGTAACTTGTCTGAATCTGACATCAGGAGATGGGAGGAGCTGTGTTACGCCTCAGTATTTCATTTGTAATTAATGTCATTATTTGTTTACCCAGCCCCTCTAATGTTTTTATCGAAGGGGACGTTTATTAATTATAGAATGGCACATTAATTGATACATTTCCTCTGTTCTAATAAACCTTATTACAAAGAGAAAGCCCCTATGGCCTTCTTGGAACAGATTTCCCATAATCCCTCTTCCTGCTGAAGTTTCCAGGCGGTTTGCCATTTACGCTCACTACAATCTGTGTAACAGTGTGACCTGTGCATTCCATGACTGCCTCAGATTCCTGCTTTATCCTAAGGGAGCAACCACCTTGGTGCCCTTAAACTGTAATGGAATGCTCTATGAGTAGCGGTACTTGAGGCCAGATATTGGGAGAGCCTGGTTAAATTTGAGCCAGTTTTCTTCAGCAGGAAAATAATCCTGCAGCAACAGGAAATGTGAATTATTATGTGGATTATAATTTATATTTTGTAGAGGTTGGTGCATTTTTTGTTAGGGCAAATCAAGTCTGACATTTTAAAGTGGAATTACAAACTTTAGAAGCCTTTTTAAACCTTGAATACGCTATACGTTTGCATTTCCTGCTCGGAAGGAAAATGATCATCAACAAAAGAGAGCTCAAATTAAGATACTACATCTGTAGATAAGAGAAGCTGGTTGATTTTCATGTTATGCCAGTGAACTGGAATGGATTGTATTTCTTACAAAAACAGTTCCTGACTGTAACAATGTGATGATGTCATGAGGAAACGTGAGGTGTAATTTGGAAAGCATGGGTAGTCTCTGTTGAGTGAGTGAGTTATCTAATGGATGTAAATATGATGAAGTTTTTGTCTGGATGTCAGGACACCTCGTGTGTGTGTGTGTGTGCATGCGTGTGTGTGCATGCGTGTGTGTTTAGGGGTTTGTGTATGTGAGAGAGGGAGCGAGAGAGAGAAAGATAGATAAAGAGAGAGTGGATATTTGATCATGGGTAAGCTCGTCTGCGGTAGCTCTGGTATCTCTGCTCTGGGTCTTTGTGTTGGAGGTGTAAAAGTTATTTGTCATATAACATGTCCTCTTATGAAACGAGACATGCCAGCCCCAGGGACAGTGGCAGACAAAATGTTACTTGAGTGGCTGCTACAAAAAAGTCCTGCCTGTTAACATAGCTGTAATTGCATTGGCTGTGACAGGTCGTGTGGCAGGAAGTTGTCGTTTCCTCTCTGAGAACCCATCCCTTAAGTTAACCCTAGCTCCCTTTAATGCAGATCCACTACAGAGGAATGGTGGTGGTGGTGAGATACTAGCATGACCGCTCATGTCTGTCATTGATTTCCGTCTGTGCTGCCTCCCCTGCAGGACAGAGTCCCGGGGCATGTCCAAGCCACGGCCACCGGTCAGTCAGAGGCCCCCCAGCATGGTCAGCCAGACTTCCAAGTCTGTGACCTCATCAACAGTGGACGCCACCTCAGGGTCAAAGGTGAGAAAACATCTCTCTTTTATGAGCATGTGTTGTTTACTCGGTGTGTTTCATTTATTTGGATCTATCCCACACCAGTGTTTCAGCAATTAGGTCCAGTGATTGCAGTGTAAAGCGTTTGAATTGATATTGTTTCTAAGGGTACTGGGAGACTGTTAATTATCATGCTGGAGAATTGGTATAATCTCCTCTAGAACACTCTCATTTTGATTAATGGCTGTAGACTGTAATAGGTTAGTGATTTTCTTCAAGCCCAGTGAAACTCAATTAAACCTCCACAGTGGTTGGCCATGGATTCACTATGTGCATATAAAAGGCTTTACTCAAATGGTTTAGTAAAGGAACAGTATTAGAAGATGAAACGGCTGCTATTGGATGTTTTGAAGGCAGAGGTGGGGAAGTGACACTCCATAGAATGCCCATGTCCCCTTCTTATAAGGATCATACTTCCACAGAGGGCAGATGAGGGCAGTGAGGCTGTCTTCCAGACCCTGTGGTCTCCTCTGCTCTGCCACTGACATGGCTGTGGTCTATCTTCAGGACATTGGCAGTTCACTACTCACATGACACCCAGCTGCCCATCTGTAAAGTGATTTAGTGGTTCTTCCTTGACCCTTCCCAGGCCACATACACCTACCTGACTGTCTCCAGCTTCCAGAAAAAGCCTGCCAGCCTCCTCTCCCTTCTTCCCCCGTGGCCCAGCTCTCCCAGGCTGAGAGGGGTGGCCATGCTGGGTGGCATGACAGGGCTACCTGCCAACTCACTATCGCCTCTCCAGTCTGACTGACGGGTGTTGACGTTAGTGAGTGTTGAGGCAGCCTGCCTGGCTAGCTGTAAAATGACCTCCTGGCTGTCTCAGTAATGCTTCAGGCCTGTGAGTGAGACAGCATTGTGTCAGCATCATATGAGCTGTCTGAAACCAATCAATCCCCAGTCAACCTATCAACACAATCATAGTAACACAACACACTTCAGCTACACACAGCACCCAAACACATGCACTGACTTGACTGGGACTCTAAGCACTGCAGTAGGCCTGTAAGTATTCCTATAGAACAGTGCCTCTACGGTTGTGAAAGTAGCTCTCCTAAGATTGTTGTACCTGTGTTAGAAGCAGCACCTCATCAGACCTCATGTCAACGTGTTGTCTGCTGTCAGAGGTGCCAGTCATTTCAAGCAGAGTGGCAGACAGGGCATTATCGATGACCACTTGCTCATTCTCAATGGTAAGTAGAGTATAGATTTGCTTTAAAATTCACTATCTATGTATACAATAAGGGGAACGTTGAGTTTCCAATCACAGTACAGTGAATATGTGACTACACAATGCTTTCTAATATCTGCTAAACTTAAATAAGGCTGTTCTCTTGATGGTTCTCCTGACAAACGCTGTGTATATTTCCTAATGCTCTGCATGTTTGGCTGGCCGTACAGTAGTTTCAGTAATTAGTGCATGTTTTTGCCAGCTGTGGAGGAGGAAATGGCATATAATGATCCCCTGCACTGGATACCTAACTCAACTGTTGCTAGGGTGCAATCGGATTTGGCTCAGTTGAACATTCATCTGAAATCATCTGTGAGATTCAGAGGAGGAGAAAACCAGTGGGCCTTGGAAGAATGCTACTGTGCCTCATCAAATCTTAATGTATGATTATAATACTCTATTCCCATTTGGGTGAAGTGTGCTTGTGTCACACCCTGACCTTAGTTATCTTTGTTTTCTTTATTATTTTGGTTAGGTCAAGGTGTGACAAGGGTGATTGGTTTAGTTTTTGTATTGTCTAGGTGTTTTTGTATATCTATGGGGTGTTATTATGTCTAGGTATATGTAGGTCTATGGTGGCCTGAATTGGTTCCCAATCATAGACAGCTGTTTATCGTTGTCTCTGATTGGGGAACCTATTTAGGTTGCCATTTACCATTTTGGTTTTGTGGGTTATTGTCTGTGTAGTTGCATGTCAGCACTCGGTTTATCATAGCTTCACGTTCGTTTTGTTAGTTTAAGTGTTCTTCGTTAATTAAAGCAGAATGTATTCTTATCACGTTCATCATTACGACGAACGTGACAGCTTGCTGGTCATATGAGGTGCTGAAATTAGAAGGTTAAAGCTAAATCAAATGAGCAACCGAGAGAAACACAAAGGAGAAAGTTAATAACTAAAATGATTAACTTCAAACATTTGTGGGCCCCAGTCTCAAAATCAAAATGTTTTTCATAATCTAATCATCAAACATACAGTAACACCTAATGATCTCTATAAACATGGGGCTGAATGGTCATACAGTAACACCTAATGATCTCTATAAACATGGGGCTGAATGGTCATACAGTAACACCTAATGATCTCTATAAACATGGGGCTGAATGGTCATACAGTAACACCTAATGATCTCTATAAACATGGGACTGAATGGTCATACAGTAACACCTAATGATCTCTATAAACATGGGACTGAATGGTCATACAGTAACACCTAATGATCTCTATAAACATGGGACTGAATGGTCATACAGTAACACCTAATGATCTCTATAAACATGGGACTGAATGGTCATACAGTAACACCTAATGATCTCTATAAACATGGGACTGAATGGTCATACAGTAACACCTAATGATCTCTATAAACATGGGACTGAATGGTCATACAGTAACACCTAATGATCTCTATAAACATGGGACTGAATGGTCATACAGTAACACCTAATGATCTCTATAAACATGGGACTGAATGGTCATACAGTAACACCTAATGATCTCTATAAACATGGGGCTGAATGGTCATACAGTAACACCTAATGATCTCTATAAACATGGGACTGAATGGTCATACAGTAACACCTAATGATCTCTATAAACATGGGGCTGAATGGTCATACAGTAACACCTAATGATCTCTATAAACATGGGGCTGAATGGTCATACAGTAACACCTAATGATCTCTATAAACATGGGACTGAATGGTCATACAGTAACACCTAATGATCTCTATAAACATGGGACTGAATGGTCATACAGTAACACCTAATGATCTCTATAAACATGGGACTGAATGGTCATACAGTAACACCTAATGATCTCTATAAACATGGGGCTGAATGGTCATACAGTAACACCTAATGATCTCTATAAACATGGGACTGAATGGTCATACAGTAACACCTAATGATCTCTATAAACATGGGACTGAATGGTCAACACCTAATGATAAAACACCTAATGATCTCTATAAACATGGGACTGAATGGTCATACAGTAACACCTAATGATCTCTATAAACATGGGACTGAATGGTCATACAGTAACACCTAATGATCTCTATAAACATGGGACTGAATGGTCATACAGTAACACCTAATGATCTCTATAAACATGGGACTGAATGGTCATACAGTAACACCTAATGATCTCTATAAACATGGGACTGAATGGTCATACAGTAACACCTAATGATCTCTATAAACATGGGACTGAATGGTCATACAGTAACACCTAATGATCTCTATAAACATGGGACTGAATGGTCATACAGTAACACCTAATGATCTCTATAAACATGGGACTGAATGGTCATACAGTAACACCTAATGATCTCTATAAACATGGGGAATGGTGAATGGTCATACCTAATGTAAACACCTGAATGGTCATCTCTATAAACATGGGACTGAATGGTCATACAGTAACACATAATGATCTCTATAAACATGGGACTGAATGGTCATACAGTAACACCTAATGATCTCTATAAACATGGGGCTGAATGGTCATATTGTCTTGATACATGCTCCTGTTTATCCAGCTCCTGTTCCTACTGGTTGTGTCTGTAATACCACATTTCTTTCACACAGCTCCTTACCACTGAGCTCCCTGGGCAGCTAATAGCAGATGTTGTTTGTAAACCAGTATATAAAGGAAACCCCGTTCATAACCAACGTGTTTGTTTTTCCAGCCGCAGGGCTCTAGGAGTAGTGGCAAAGTACACAGCTTCGGCAAGAGGGACCAAGCCATCAAGAGGAACCCCAATATCCCTGTGGTTGTCAGGGGATGGCTCTACAAACAGGTGAGCCCTCCACATCACCCCACCTCAGTCACTGTAGCTACTGTATGGTTCAGAGGAATCTCCATAGTTATGGCTAAGAGTATAACTCAATGGTAGCTATAGCTAAGGGCAGTGTGTTGGGGTCTGATGGTAAACTGTCCTCCCACTCTAACGGGAGCACACATACATCTCACGTCGATATTACATCTCTGTCATATTATGTCATGTCATTTACAGTGGCCTTCCACTTAATGCATAATTCAGGCTAAGTAATGATGAGAGTCCAGGTCTATGAGAATGTACTACAGTATTAATGACTGTGACCTGGTGGACTCTGGCTGAGTAAACAGGGAACGACAGTCATCATTTCTCATTATGAACCCCTTCTATGGATCTCCATTTACCTAGAGGACGGAGGGAGCATGAGAGAGATGTCTCTTTAGGGGTGAGGTATAAGAGGACACCCAGGGTGATTGTCTCCTGGGTGATGCCCCCTGGCGAGGCTGGCACGGAGGTGTAACACCCCTGAGGCAGGCCAGAGGGGCTGAGATTTAAGACCTTGACATGGTGACACGTCATCGACTCATAAGGAGTGTTTAGACAGACAGACAATGGATTGATGGTTGCAGAACACTAATGAATCATTGATAACAGGATTCTGATGAGAGAGAATTAGTTAGACCTACTGGAGCTCCTATCACGGCAGGACATGAACCCTGTTCTGTTCAGGGGGAACACAATTACTGCCTGTACTAATGAAATGTATGGATTGTCTTGTGCTTTCCCTCTCCCTGTAAATGGGTACTTTAGCGTATATTCCCCAGCTATGGTTTTTAATTAGAATGTGCATTAGAAGGTGATCTTACATTCCTTGTTGTGTTTCCTCCTCCAGGACAGCTCTGGAATGAGACTGTGGAAGAGGAAGTGGTTTGTGTTGTCTGACTACTGCTTGTTTTATTACAAAGGTGAGTCACACAGGCACGCCGGGCCAGGGTTTAATTGAGACTAATTAAAATAGTCGCAGGGTGAATTGATTTGGTTATGAAATCCGAGCCAGTCCTCTTAATTCCAAGTCGTCTGCCTCTGAGTGGAGCTAAACCTTCCAATCACAGAGACATGACTGCAATTAGACAAGGTTCTGTTCTGCCACAGGCTATTCTCTCTCCTCTTCTGTCTCTATTTCCCTCTTTCTTTCACCTCTCCGCCATTCATCACACTGAGCTAGAGATAAGCCTCCAGTCCTGCTGCCTGCCACCACAGCACAGCGGCTCCTTGAATCATCCTTATGTCTCTCCAATTACATTTCCCACAGTCACGAATCACCATGCAGGAACATAATGGTGCATTGATGAAGCAGTTATGTTATGCTATTTATAAACTGGTATAATAATTAAAGTAGTCAAGGCAGTGGGCCAGCAGTGAGGTGTGTGGTGGGCTGTTGTGTATTGTGTGATAATGATCACCTGTGTGTGTGTGTGTGTGTGTGTGTGTGTGTGTGTGTGTGTGTGTGTGTGTGTGTGTGTGTGTGTGTGTCCTCTAGACAGCAGAGAGGAGATGGTTTTGGGGAGCATCCCCCTGCCCAGTTATGTCATCGCCCCTGTGGAGCCTGATGACCACATCAGCCGCAAGTATGCCTTCAAGGTAAGACTAGAGGGCAAGGGTGGGAACTAGCTCGTCACCGAGTGGAACATACTGTTACCAGCTACCTCACAGTCCAACCAAGCTGCATGAATTGAGAAACAGACTGGATATATGAAGGAGGTTTTCAACTGTGAAGGAAATGCTAACTAACAGCCATTAGATAAAGTTGCTTCACCTTGGTTACAGAGTTAGACAGTCACACAGCCAGGGGCCTGTGTGGGCAAGCCAGACAAAGTAGGCAGTGCTCCCTCTGAGTAGTGTCAGACTGGTGGGCTGTTATAACACTCCATTCTTACAACATCAGTCTGGATCCTTTCTTTAAAAGCACAGAGATTCATCATAAAACCTATACAATCTGGACCAAGACTGGCTCTTCCTAATGTCTGCTTTGGCCCTGCCTGGCGTGCTATGTCGCTTTGACCTGTGAGTTTTCAGTGCAAACCCATTTAATTAACAAGAACACTAAGTGGGAAATGTGACTTCATACTTACCTGTACCTCTCATCTGCTATTTCATAACACGCATGCACCAAACCCTTGAGGCCTGTAGGTCTCAATAATGTGGAGTTATTCAGGGAGTATCAGCCCCTGTAGGTATCTTATCCTGGTCTGAGGTACAGTATCTGTCCCATTTACATTACATTACATTTAAGTCATTTAGCAGACGGTCTTATCCAGAGCGACTTACAAATTGGTGCATTGGTGTCCCTTTAAAGGTCTGTTTGGTAGTGGTGTTACTGTGCTGCTCTGCTCTCTGGCCCCTGTCCGTCAGTCAGCAGGCCCCTGTCATCACCAATAGAGCTTTAGGATAGCAGCACTCTGAACCCCTTTCCACAGTCCTCCAAGCCCCTTCCCACAGTCCTCCAAGCCCCTTTCCACAGTCCTCCAAGCCCCTTTCTGCAGTCCTCCAAGCCCATCTCCTCTCAGTCCTCCGCAGTCCTCCAAGCCCATCTCCTCTCAGTCCTCCGCAGTCCTCCAAGCCCATCTCCTCTCAGTCCTCCGCAGTCCTCAAAGCCCATCTCCTCTCCGCAGTCCTCCAAGCCCATCTCCTCTCAGTCCTCCGCAGTCCTCAAAGCCCATCTCCTCTCCGCAGTCCTCCAAGCCCATCTCCTCTCCGCAGTCCTCCAAGCCCATCTCCTCTCCGCAGTCCTCCAAGCCCATCTCATCTCCGCAGTCCTCCAAGCCCATCTCCTCTCCGCAGTCCTCCAAGCCCATCTCCTCTCCGCAGTCCTCCAAGCCCCTCTCCTCTCCGCAGTCCTCCAAGCCCCTCTCCTCTCCGCAGTCCTCCAAGCCCCTCTCCTCTCCGCAGTCCTCCAAGCCCCTCTCCTCTCCGCAGTCCTCCAAGCCCCTCTCCTCTCCGCACTCCTCCAAGCCCCTCTCCTCTCCGCAATCCTCCACGCCCCTCTCCTCTCGCAGTCCTCCAAGCCCCTCTCCTCTCGCAGTCCTCAAGCCCCTCTCTCTCCAGTCCTCCAAGCCCCTCTCCTCTCCGCAGTCCTCCAAGCCCCTCTCCTCTCGCAGTCCTCCAAGCCCCTCTCCTCTCGCACTCCTCCAAGACCCTCTCCTCTCCGCACTCCTCCAAGACCCTCTCAACAGTCCTCCAAGCCCCTCTCCTCTCCACACTCCTCCAAGCCCATCTCCTCTCAACATTCCTCCAAGACCCTTTCCACAGTCCTCCAGGCCCCTCTCAACACTCCCCCAAGCCCCTTTCCACACTCCCCCAAGCCCCTTTCCACACTCCCCCAAGCCCCTTTCCACACTCCCCCAAGCCCCTTTCCACACTGCTCCAAGCCCCACTCATCTCCACACTCCTCCAAGCCCCGCTCCTCTCCACACTCCCCCAAGCCCCGCTCCTCTCCACACTCCTCCAAGCCCCGCTCCTCTCCACACTCCTCCAAGCCCCGCTCCTCTCCACACTCCTCCAAGCCCCGCTCCTCTCCACACTCCTCCAAGCCCCGCTCCTCTCCACACTCCTCCAAGCCCCGCTCCTCTCCACACTCCTCCATGCCCCTCTCAACACTCCTCCAAGCCCCGCTCCTCTCCACACTCCTCCAAGCCCCTCTCCTCTCCACACTCCTCCAAGCCCCTCCTAGCCCCTCACCTCCATACCCTCTCCACACTCCTCCAAGACCCTCTCCTCTCCACACTCCTCCAAGACCCTCTCCTCTCCACACTCCTCCAAGACCCTCTCCACTCCACACTCCTCCAAGACCCTCTCCTCTCCACACTCCTCCAAGCCCCGCTCCTCTCCACACTCCTCCAAGCCCCTCTCCTCTCCACACTCCTCCAAGACCCTCTCCTCTCCACACTCCTCCAAGCCCCGCTCCTCTCCACACTCCTCCAAGCCCCTCTCCTCTCCACACTCCTCCAAGACCCTCTCCTCTCCACACTCCTCCAAGCCCCGCTCCTCTCCACACTCCTCCAAGCCCCTCTCCTCTCCACACTCCTCCAAGCCCCTCTCCTCCACCCTCCAAACCCCTCCCAGCCCCTCACCTCCATACCCTCTCCACACTCCTCCAAGACCCTCTCCTCTCCACACTCCTGCATGCCCCTCTCCTCTCCACACTCCTCCAAGCGCATCTCCTCTCCACACTCCTCCAAGACCCTCTCAACATTCCTCCAAGACCCTCTCAACATTCCTCCAAGCCCCTTTCCACACTCCCCCAAGCCCCTTTCCACACTCCCCCAAGCCCCGCTCCTCTCCACACTCCTCCAAGCCCCGCTCCTCTCCACACTCCTCCATGCCCCTCTCAACATTCCTCCAAGCCCCTTTCCACACTCCTCCAAGCCCCGCTCCTCTCCACACTCCTCCAAGCCCCTCTCCTCTCCACACTCCTCCAAGCCCCTCTCCTTTCCACACTCCTCCAAGCCCCTCTCCTCTCCACACTCCTCCAAGCCCCTCCCAGCCACTCACCTCCATACCCTCTCCACACTCCTCCAAGACCCTCTCCTCTCCACACTCCTCCAAGACCCTCTCCTCTCCACACTCCTCCGGGACCCTCTCCTCTCCACACTCCTCCAAGACCCTCTCCTCTCCACACTCCTCCAAGCCCCTTTCAACATTCCTCCAAGCCCCTCTCCTCTCCACACTCCTCCAAGCCCCTCTCCTCTCCACACTCCTCAAAGCCCCTCTCCTCTCCACACTCCTCCAAGCCCCTCTCCTCTCCACAAGCTCCTCCAAGCCCCTCTCGTCTCCACACTCCTCCAAGCCCCTCTCGTCTCCACACTCCTCCAAGCCCTTCGTCTCCACACTCCTCCAAGCCCTTCTCCTCCACACCTCCAAACCCCTCCCAGCCCCTCACCTCCATACCCTCTCCACACTCCTCCAAGCCCCTCTCCTCTCCACACTCCTCCAAGCCCCTCTCCTCCACACCCTCCAAACCCCTCCCAGCCCCTCACCTCCATACCCTCTCCACACTCCTCCAAGACCCGCTCCTCTCCACACTCCTCCAAGCCCCTCTCCTCTCCACACTCCTCCAAGACCCTCTCCTCCACACCCTCCAAACCCCTCCCAGCCCCTCACCTCCATACCCCCTCCACACTCCTCCAAGCCCCGCTCCTCTCCACACTCCTCCAAGCCCCGCTCCTCTCCACACTCCTCCAAGCCCCGCTCCTCTCCACACTCCTCCAAGCCCCTCTCCTCTCCACACTCCTCCAAGACCCTCTCCTCTCCACACTCCTCCAAGACCCTCTCCTCCACACCCTCCAAACCCCTCCCTGCCCCTCACCTCCATACCCTCTCCACACTCCTCCAAGCCCCTCTCCTCTCCACACTCCTCCAAGCCCCTCTCCTCTCCACACTCCTCCAAGACCCTCTCCTCTCCACACTCCTCCAAGACCCTCTCCTCTCCACACTCCTCCAAGCCCCTCTCCTCCACACCCTCCAAACCCCTCCCAGCCCCTCACCTCCATACCCTCTCCACACTCCTCCAAGCCCCTCTCCTCTCCACACTCCTCCAAGCCCCTCTCCTCTCCACACTCCTCCAAGACCCTCTCCTCTCCACACTCCTCCAAGACCCTCTCCTCTCCACACTCCTCCAAGCCCGCTCCTCTCCACACTCCTCCAAGCCCCGCTCCTCTCCACACTCCTCCAAGCCCCGCTCCTCTCCACACTCCTCCAAGCCCCGCTCCTCTCCACACTCCTCCAAGCCCCTCTCCTCTCCACACTCCTCCAAGCCCCTCTCCTCTCCCACACTCCTCCAAGCCCCTCTCCTCCAAACCCCTCCCAGCCCCTCACCTCCATACCCTCTCCACACTCCTCCAAGCCCCTCTCCTCTCCACACTCCTCCAAGACCCGCTCCTCTCCACACTCCTCCAAGCCCCTCTCCTCTCCACACTCCTCCAAGCCCCTCTCCTCTCCACACTCCTCCAAGACCCTCTCCTCCACACCCTCCAAACCCCTCCCAGCCCCTCACCTCCATACCCCCTCCACACTCCTCCAAGCCCCTCTCCTCTCCACACTCCTCCAAGCCCCGCTCCTCTCCACACTCCTCCAAGCCCCGCTCCTCTCCACACTCCTCCAAGCCCCTCTCCTCTCCACACTCCTCCAAGACCCTCTCCTCCACACCCTCCAAACCCCTCCCAGCCCCTCACCTCCATACCCCCTCCACACTCCTCCAAGCCCCGCTCCTCTCCACACTCCTCCAAGCCCCGCTCCTCTCCACACTCCTCCAAGCCCCGCTCCTCTCCACACTCCTCCAAGCCCCTCTCCTCTCCAAGCCCCTCTCCTCTCCACACTCCTCCAAGCCCCTCTCCTCCACACCCTCCAAACCCCTCCCAGCCCCTCACCTCCATACCCTCTCCACACTCCTCCAAGCCCCTCTCCTCTCCACACTCCTCCAAGACCCTCTCCTCTCCACACTCCTCCAAGACCCTCTCCTCCCACACTCCTCCAAGACCCTCTCCACTCCACACTCCTCCAAGACCCTCTCCTCTCCACACTCCTCCAAGCCCCGCTCCTCTCCACACTCCTCCAAGCCCCGCTCCTCTCCACACTCCTCCAAGACCCGCTCCTCTCCACACTCCTCCAAGCCTCCGCTCCTCTCCACACTCCTCCAAGCCCCGCTCCTCTCCACACTCCTCCAAGACCCACTCCTCTCCACACTCCTCCAATCCCCTCTCCTCTCCACACTACTCCTCTCCACACTCCTCCCATCCCCTCTCCTCTCCACACTCCTCCAAGCCCCGCTCCTCTCCACACTCCTCCAAGCCCCTCTCCTCTCCAAGCCCCTCTCCTCTCCACACTCCTCCAAGCCCCTCTCCTCCACACCCTCCAAACCCCTCCCAGCCCCTCACCTCCATACCCTCTCCACACTCCTCCAAGCCCCTCTCCTCTCCACACTCCTCCAAGACCCTCTCCTCTCCACACTCCTCCAAGACCCTCTCCTCTCCACACTCCTCCAAGACCCTCTCCACTCCACACTCCTCCAAGACCCTCTCCTCTCCACACTCCTCCAAGCCCCGCTCCTCTCCACACTCCTCCAAGCCCCGCTCCTCTCCACACTCCTCCAAGACCCGCTCCTCTCCACACTCCTCCAAGCCCCGCTCCTCTCCACACTCCTCCAAGCCCCCGCTCCTCTCCACACTCCTCCAAGACCCACTCCTCTCCACACTCCTCCAATCCCCTCTCCTCTCCACACTACTCCTCTCCACACTCCTCCCATCCCTCTCCCTCTCCACACTCCTCCCACCCCCTCTCCTCTCCACTCCTCCCATCCCCTCTCCTCTCCACACTCCTCCAATCCCCTCTCCTCTCCACTCCTCCTCTCCACACTCCTCCCATCCCTCTCCTCTCCACACTCCTCTCCACACTCCTCCAATCCCCTCCTCTCCACACTCCTCCAATCCCCTCTTCTCCACACTCCTCCCATCCCCTTTCCTCTCCACACTCCTCCCATCCCCTCTCCTCTCCACACTCCTCCCATCCCCTCTCCTCTCCACACTCCTCCTCTCCACGCTCCTCCCATCCCCTTTCCTCCCCACACTCCTCCTCTCTACACTCCTCCTCTCCACACTCATCCAATCCCCTCTCCTCTCCACACTCCTCCAATCCCCTCTCCTCTCCACACTCCTCCAATCCCCTCTCCTCTCCACACTCCTCCCATCCCCTCTCTTCTCCACACTCCTCCAATCCCATCTCCTCTCCACACTCCTCCTCTCCACACTCCTCCTCTCCACACTCCTCCTCTCCACACTCCTCCCATCCCCTTTCCTCCCCACACTCCTCCTCTCCACACTCCTCCTCTCCACACTCCTCCCATCCCCTCTCCTCCCCACACTCCTCCTCTCCACACTCCTCCTCTCCACACTCCTCCCATCCCATCTCCTCTCCACACTCCTCCCATCTCCTCTCCACACTCCTCCAATCCCCTCTCCTCTCCACACTCCTCCTCTCCACACTCCTCCCATCCCCTCTCCTCTCCACACTCCTCCTCTCCACACTCCTCCAATCCCCTCTCCTCTCCACACCCCTCCAATCCCCTCTCCTCTCCACACCCCTCCAATCCCCTCTCCTCTCCACACTCCTCCAATCCCCTCTCTTCTCCACACTCCTCCCATCCCCTCTCCTCTCCACACTCCTCCTCTCCACACTCCTCCCATCCCCTCTCCTCTCCACACTCCTCCTCTCCACACTCCTCCCATCCCCTCTCCTCTCCACACTCCTCCTCTCCACACTCCTCCTCTCCACACTCCTCTCCACACTCCTCCTCTCCACACTCCTCCCATCCCCTCTCCTCTCCACACTCCTCCTCTCCACACTCCTCCAAGCCCCGCTCCTCTCCACACTCCTCAAGCCCCGCTCCTCTCCACACTCCTCCAAGCCCCTCTCCTCTCCAAGCCCCTCTCCTCTCCACACTCCTCCAAGCCCCTCTCCTCCACACCCTCCAAACCCCTCCCAGCCCCTCACCTCCATACCCTCTCCACACTCCTCCAAGCCCCTCTCCTCTCCACACTCCTCCAAGACCCTCTCCTCTCCACACTCCTCCAAGACCCTCTCCTCTCCACACTCCTCCAAGACCCTCTCCACTCCACACTCCTCCAAGACCCTCTCCTCTCCACACTCCTCCAAGCCCCGCTCCTCTCCACACTCCTCCAAGCCCCGCTCCTCTCCACACTCCTCCAAGACCCGCTCCTCTCCACACTCCTCCAAGCCCCGCTCCTCTCCACACTCCTCCAAGCCCCGCTCCTCTCCACACTCCTCCAAGACCCACTCCTCTCCACACTCCTCCAATCCCCTCTCCTCTCCACACTACTCCTCTCCACACTCCTCCCATCCCCTCTCCTCTCCACACTCCTCCCACCCCTCTCTCTCTCCACACTCCTCCCATCCCCTCTCCTCTCCACACTCCTCCAATCCCCTCTCCTCTCCACACTCCTCCTCTCCACACTCCTCCCATCCCCTCTCCTCTCCACACTCCTCTCCACACTCCTCCAATCCCCTCTCCTCTCCACACTCCTCCAATCCCTCTTCTCCACACTCCTCCCATCCCCTTTCCTCTCCACACTCCTCCCATCCCCTCTCCTCTCCACACTCCTCCCATCCCCTCTCCTCTCCACACTCCTCCTCTCCACGCTCCTCCCATCCCCTTTCCTCCCCACACTCCTCCTCTCTACACTCCTCCTCTCCACACTCATCCAATCCCCTCTCCTCTCCACACTCCTCCAATCCCCTCTCCTCTCCACACTCCTCCAATCCCCTCTCCTCTCCACACTCCTCCAATCCCCTCTCCTCTCCACACTCCTCCCATCCCCTCTCTTCTCCACACTCCTCCAATCCCATCTCCTCTCCACACTCCTCCTCTCCACACTCCTCCCATCCCCTCTCCTCTCCACACTCCTCCTCTCCACACTCCTCCCATCCCCTTTCCTCCCCACACTCCTCCTCTCCACACTCCTCCTCTCCACACTCCTCCCATCCCCTCTCCTCTCCACACTCCTCCCATCACATCCCCTCTCTTCTCCACACTCCTCCCATCCCCTCTCTTCTCCACACTCCTCCCATCCCCTCTCTTCTCCACACTCCTCCCATCTCCTCTCCACACTCCTCCCATCTCCTCTCCACACTCCTCCCATCTCCTCTCCACACTCCTCCAATCCCCTCTCCTCTCCACACTCCTCCTCTCCACACTCCTCCCATCCCCTCTCCTCTCCACACTCCTCCTCTCCACACTCCTCCAATCCCCTCTCCTCTCCACACCCTCCAATCCCCTCTCCTCTCCACACCCCTCCAATCCCCTCTCCTCTCCACACTCCTCCAATCCCCTCTCTTCTCCACACTCCTCCCATCCCCTCTCCTCTCCACACTCCTCCCATCCCCTCTCCTCTCCACACTCCTCCTCTCCACACTCCTCCCATCCCTCTCCTCTCCACACTCCTCCTCTCCACACTCCTCCCATCCCCTCTCCTCTCCACACTCCTCCTCTCCACACTCCTCCTCTCCACACTCCTCTCCACACTCCTCCTCTCCACACTCCTCCCATCCCCTCTCCTCTCCACACTCCTCCTCTCCACACTCCTCCCATCCCCTTTCCTCTCCACACTCCTCCCATCCCCTTTCCTCTCCACACTCCTCCTCTCCACACTCCTCCCATCCCCTTTCCTCTCCACACTGCTCCTCTCCACACTCCTCCTCTCCACACTCCTCCCATCCCCTCTCCTCTCCACACTCCTCCTCTCCACACTCCTCCCATCCCCTTTCCTCTCCACACTCCTCCTCTCCACACTCCTCCCATCCCCTTTCCTCTCCACACTCCTCCCATCCCCTTTCCTCTCCACACTCCTCCCATCCCCTTTCCTCTCCACACTCCTCCTCTCCACACTCCTCTCCACACTCCTCCTCTCCACACTCCTCCCATCCCCTTTCCTCTCCACACTCCTCTCCACACTTCTCCTCTCCACACTCCTCTCCACACTCCTCCAATCCCCTCTCCTTGTAAACACTTAATTGGCGTTCCAGCAGTGTATTTGATCTGCGCGGGCCAGAACCAGCACCAGCCGAGCGAGCCACCCTCTTTAGCTCGAGTGAAGTGAGTTTACAACAACTGTTGTAGGAGTCTTAGAAGTAGTTTACAAACTGTATATGTCTCAACTCAGAATCAAATAGGCTTACCAAAAAATAACACGGTTTATTTTGATTGGTGGTTTTCTGCATTTATCAGCGTGGCGTGGGGTGGGGTAGTGGGGGGCAAGAGACTATTTCTTCACATTTCAGTCAGTGTGTGTGACAGACAGAGTAGACAGTAAGAATGGGTCTCTCTGCTGGGTCAGAGTGTTTACAATATCCGTCTCCATATCTTTCTCAGTGAGAGCAGAGGACCCTTTATGAAGAACAATTCAGGGGGAATGTTCCCATTCAATTACAGTCCTTTCATAATGTATCCTTTGTGCTTGGCTTTTTGTTCCTCCTGGGTGTGTGTACTGTATGTGTGTGTGTGTTTGTGGTGCAGGCCTGGGTATTACTCCTGCAGCTCACATTACATACAATGGAATTTGTATGACGATTGTTGCTGGGGGGGGAATTAATTCTACATTGAAGCTATTTTCTAGCGTCTTCTCTCTCTCTCCCTGCCTTTCTCTCCGTCCGCCTCTCTCTCTCTCTCCCTCTCTCCCTGTCTTTCTCTCCGTCCGCCTCTCTCTCTCTCTCCCTCTCTCCCTGCCTTTCTCTCCGTCCGCCTCTCTCTCTCTCTCCCTCTCTCCCTGCCTTTCTCTCCATCCGCCTCTCTCTCTCTCCCTGCCTTTCTCTCCATCTGCCTCTCTCTCCATCTGCCTCTCTCTCTCTCTCTCCCTGCCTTTCTCTCCATCCGTCTTTCTCTCTCTCCCTGCCTTTCTCTCCGTCCGCCTCTCTCTCTCTCTCTCCCTGCCTCTTTCTCTCTCTCCCTGCCTTTCTCTCCGTCCGCCTCTCTCTCTCTCTTTCTCTCTCTCTCTCCCTGCCTTTCTCTCCCTGCCTTTCTCTCTCTCTCTCTCCCTGCCTTTCTCTCTCTCTCTCTCTCTCCCTGCCTTTCTCTCTCTCTCTCTCTCCCTGCCTTTCTCTCTCTCTCTCTCTCTCCCTGCCTTTCTCTCTCTCTCTCTCTCTCTCTCCCTGCCTTTCTCTCTCCCTGCCTTTCTCTCTCTCTCTCTCTCTCTCTCCCTGCCTTTCTCTCTCTCTCTCTCTCTCCCTGCCTTTCTCTCTCTCTCTCTCTCTCTCTCCCTGCCTTTCTCTCTCTCTCTCTCTCTCTCCCTGCCTTTCTCTCTCTCTCTCTCTCTCTCTCTCTCTCTCTCTCCCTGCCTTTCTCTCTCTCTCTCTCTCTCTCCTGCCTTTCTCTCTCTCTCTCTCTCTCTCTCTCTCCCTGCCTTTCTCTCTCTCTCTCTCTCCCTGCCTTTCTCTCTCTCTCTCTCCCTGCCTTTCTCTCTCTCTCTTTCCCTGCCTTTCTCTCTCTCTCTCTCTCTCTCTCTCTCTTTCCCTGCCTTTCTCTCTCTCTCTCTCTCTCTCTCTCTCTCTCTCTCTCTTTCCCTGCCTTTCTCTTTTTCCCTGCCTTTCTCTTTTTCCCTGCCTTTCTCTTTTTCCCTGCCTCTCTCTCTCTCTCTTTCCCTGCCTTTCTCTCTCTCTCTCTCTCTCTCTCTCTCTCTCTTTCCCTGCCTTTCTCTCTCTCTCTTTCCCTGCCTTTCTCTCTCTCTCTCTCTCTCTCTCTCTCTTTCCCTGCCTTTCTCTCTCTCTCTCTCTCTCTCTTTCCCTGCCTCTCTCTCTCTCTCTTTCCCTGCCTCTCTCTCTCTCTCTTTCCCTGCCTTTCTCTCTTTCCCTGCCTTTCTCTCTCTCACTCTCTCTCTCTCTCTCTCTCTCTTTCCCTGCCTTTCTCTCTCTCACTCTCTCTCTCTCTCTCTCTCTCTTTCCCTGCCTTTCTCTCTCTCTCTCTTTCCCTGCCTTTCTCTCTCTCTCTCTCTTTCCCTGCCTTTCTCTCTCTCTCTCTTTCCCTGCCTTTCTCTCTCTCTCTCTTTTCCCTGCCTTTCTCTCTCTCTCTCTCTCTCTTTCCCTGCCTTTCTCTCTCTCTCTCTCTCTTTTCCCTGCCTTTCTCTCTCTCTCTCTCTCTCTCTCTCTTTCCCTGCCTTTCTCTCTCTCTCTCTCTCTCTCTCTCTCTCTCTCTCTCTTTTTCCCTGCCTTTCTCTCTCTCGCTCTCTCTCTCTGTCTCTCTCTCTCTCTTTCCCTGCCTTTCTCTCTCTCTCTCTGTCTCTCTGTCTCTCTCTCTGTCTCTCTGTCTCTCTCTCTCTCTCTGTCTCTCTCTGTCTCTCTCTCTCTCTCTCTGCCCGGGGAGGGAATGTATTTCATGGTTAGGTGAGAGGTTCCTGCTCTCAATACTGTTCTGCTAATTATCCAGTACATGTATTTAAGAGGTCTCTGTTCCTCTCACCTCTCTCTCTCGCTCTGGGTAATCACATATTCCAGACCAGGATCTTTCATTAGACAGGACCCAAGCTGTTCAGTTAACTGTTAACTGTCTCAACAGAAGACTTCAACTGCCTTTTAGATGAAGGATAATTCCAGTCTGTTGTTGTTGTCTTGTTGTTTGTCAACTGCTGTTTGTTGTTGTGATTTGAGAGATCTGTGGTATCTCAATGTTTTGTGAGAATGCAGTTGGGAAGTCATTAGAGTTCATGCAGACAACCAGTTAATTACCTATAAACAATGCATGAGGCACTAAAGACCAGAGTTTCCCATCCTAGCCTTACCTCCAGTTCTATAGCAGCCTATGGCCAACTATGTTCTCTTCAGTCATTTTCCCTCTCCAGAGTGTGGTGTTGTGGTTTATTGCTGTAGTGTTGTGTTTGCTAGTGTGGGTCTGTATTTTAGTCTGTTTGCTGCTTCTGCTGGTTCTAGCAACAGCATCAATGTTAATCTACACTGAACAAAATTATAAACGCAACATGTAAAGTGTTGGGCCCACGTTTCATGAGCTGAAATAAAAGATCCCGAAAATGTTCATATGCACAAAAAGTTTATTTCTCACAAATTTGTTTACATCCCTGTTAGTGAGCATTTCTCCTTTGCGAAGATAATATATCCACCTGACAGCTGTGGCATATCAATAAACTGATTCAACCGCTTGATCATTACACAGGTGCACCTTGTGCTGGGGACAATAAAAGGCACTGTATAATGTGCAGTTTCAAATTATGAGGGAACGTGCAATTTGCATGCTGACTGCAGGAATGTCAGAGAATGTCATGTTTATTTCTCTACAATAAGTCGCCTCCAATGTCGTTTTAGAGAATTTGGCACTACGTCCAACCGGCTTCACAACCGCAGACCATGTGTATGGCGTCATGTGGGCGAGCGGTTTGCTGATGCCAACGTTGTGAACGGAGTGCCCCATGGTGGGTTTATGGTATGGGCAGGCATAATCTATGGATAATGAACACAATTGCATTTTATTGATGGCAATGTGAATGCACAGAGGTATCGTGACGAGTTCCTGAGGCCCATTGTCGTGCCATTCATCCGCTGCCATCACCTCATGTTTCAGCATGATAATGCACAGCCACATGTCTCAAGGATCTGTGCACAATTCCTGGAAGCTGAAAATATCCCAGTTATTCCGTGGCCTGCATACTCACCAAATATTTCACCCATTGAGCATGTTTGGGATGCTCTGGATCAATGTGTATGAAAGCATGATCCAACTTCGCACAGCCATTTAAGAGGGGTGGGACAACATTCCACAGGCCACAATCAACAGCCTGATCAACACTATGCGAAGGAGATGTGTCGCGTTGCATGTGCCAAATGGTGTCACACCAGATACTGACTGGGTTTCTGATCCACGCTCCAACTTTATTTTTTAAGGTATCTGTGACCAACAGATGCATATCTGTATTCCCAGTCATGTGAAATCCATAGATTAGGGCCTAATGATTTTCAATTGACTGATTTCCTTATATGAACTATAACTCAGTAAAATCTTTGGAATTGTTGCATGTTGTGTTTATATTTTTATTCAGTATAATTCACTCTCTTTGAGTTGATGACTAGCCAGCCGAGAACAGCAGAGAGACACTTCTGTTTTCTGCAGCAAGACAATGACCTTTACCCTCCCGTTCTGTTTGCTCTTCTCACTGTGCTTATCTCTCGTGTGTTCCTATTGGTTGAATGGCCTCCTGTTGTGACTGGTGGCCCGAGCGCCGCTCCCCCCGGACTGCCATCCTGAAACACGCTGGCGGGCCCCTCTTGCATGAATACGTGTTTTTATTTTCCTTCATCCCTCTGAGGACCGTCACCTAGCTGCTTCTTCCCTGCTCATAGTCTACTTTTCATTTACCAAACCAATAAGAATGCACAATTAGATTATGATTTTTCTGCATCAATTACGGATGGATGGACAATGCCAGTGCTTCTCCAAATATTCAGGTTGGCTAACTTTACTGAACGTTTGCCTTTGAAGCCAATCTTGGTTCTTGATGTAACTGTGTGTCAAATCTGTTGGACGACATAAAGTTCATATGGAACCACCCATCAGTCAAAGCCTGATACACATTGGTTGTTGTGAGGGTTTAGACCCTGTAGCAGTGGTATTTGGGCCCGCCTCCTCCATATCAGTCATCAGGACACTGTCATCACCATGTGAACCGTGGGATAGCTGGGTCTCACACTGGGCTGAGCCATCCTCCTCTCATCCTCCTCTCATCCTCCTCCCATCCATCCCTTTTCCACACTCTTCTCCAGTTTCACTGCTTTTCTTTCTGTTGGCCTCATCACATTCAACAAACATTCAGTCTATCTAGCCACATCTAGCTATAGCAGGCTGTATTTCAATGTTTCTGTTTGTATTGTACAACCAGGCCTGGATGTCATAAGGTGAATGCACCAATTTGTAAGTCGCTCTGGATAAGAGCGTCTGCTAAATGACTTAAATGTAAATGTAATGATATCATTTAGTGCCATGGAACCGGCTCATTGATTATTATGGTTTG
This sequence comes from Oncorhynchus nerka, assembly GCF_034236695.1. Taxonomy (NCBI): domain Eukaryota; kingdom Metazoa; phylum Chordata; class Actinopteri; order Salmoniformes; family Salmonidae; genus Oncorhynchus; species Oncorhynchus nerka. The sequence continues at coordinate 78,529,535 of NC_088423.1, forward strand.
TAATGTATTTGTTTTGCAGTATTAGGCAAGACTGCCTTCTCGTCCTGTGTACCAGAGGCATGGAATTAGAGGTTGACCGATTATGATTTTTCAACGCCGATGCCGATTATTGGAGGACCAAAAAAGCCGATACCAATTAATCGGCAGATTTTAATTTTTTTTTTTTTTTTTTTTTAATTTAAAATTTGTAATAATGACAATTACAACAATAATGAATGAACACTTATTTTAACTTAATATAAAACATCAATAAAATCAATTTAGCCTCAAATAAATAATGAAACCTGTTCAATTTGGTTTAAATAATGCAAAAACAAAGTGTTGGAGAAGAAAGTGATATGTGCCATGTAAAAATCAAATCAAATCAAATTTTATTTGTCACATACACATGGTTAGCAGATGTTAATGCGAGTGTAGCGAAATGCTTGTGCTTCTAGTTCCGACAATGCAGTGATAACCAACAAGTAATCTAACTAACAATTCCAAAACTACTGTCTTATACACAGTGTAAGGGGATAAGGAATATGTACATAAGGATATATGAATGAGTGATGGTACAGAGCAGCATACAGTAGATGGTATCGAGTACAGTATATACATATGAGATGAGTATGTAGACAAAGTAAACAAAGTGGCATAGTTAAAGTGGCTAGTGACATAAGAATGCAGTCGATGATCTAGAGTACAGTATATACATATGCATATGAGATGAATAATGTAGGGTAAGTAACATTATATAAGGTAGCATTGTTTAAAGTGGCTAGTGATATATTTACATCATTTCCCATTATTAAAGTGGCTGGAGTTGGGTCAGTGTCAATGACAGTGTGTTGGCAGCAGCCACTCAATGTTAGTGGTGGCTGTTTAACAGTCTGATGGCCTTGAGATAGAAGCTGTTTTTCAGTCTCTCGGTCCCAGCTTTGATGCACCTGTACTGACCTCGCCTTCTGGATGATAGCGGGGTGAACAGGCAGTGGTTCGGGTGGTTGATGTCCTTGATGATCTTTATGGCCTTCCTGTAACATCGGGTGGTGTAGGTGTCCTGGAGGGCAGGTAGTTTGCCCCGGTGATGCGTTGTGCAGACCTCACTACCCTCTGGAGAGCCTTACGGTTGAGGCGGAGCAGTTGCCGTACCAGGCGGTGATACAGCCCGCCAGGATGCTCTCGATTGTGCATCTGTAGAAGTTTGTGAGTGCTTTTGGTGACAAGCCAAATTTCTTCAGCCTCCTGAGGTTGAAGAGGCGCTGCTGCGCCTTCTTCACGGCACGCTGTCAGTGTGAGTGGACCAATTCAGTTTGTCTGTGATGTGTATGCCGAGGAACTTAAAACTTGCTACCCTCTCCACTACTGATCCATCGATGTGGATAGGGGGTGTTCCCTCTGCTGTTTCCTGAAGTCCACAATCATCTCCTTAGTTTTGTTGACGTTGAGTGTGAGGTTATTTTCCTGACACCACACTCCGAGGGCCCTCACCTCCTCCCTGTAGGCCGTCTCGTCGTTGTTGGTAATCAAGCCTACCACTGTTGTGTCGTCCGCAAACTTGATGATTGAGTTGGAGGCGTGCATGGCCACGCAGTCGTGGGTGAACAGGGAGTACAGGAGAGGGCTCAGAACGCACCCTTGTGGGGCCCCGTGTTGAGGATCAGCGGGGAGGAGATGTTGTTGCCTACCCTCACCACCTGGGGCGGCCCGTCAGGAAGTCCAGAACCCAGTTGCACAGGGCGGGGTCGAGACCCAGGGTCTCGAGCTTGATGACGAGCTTGGAGGGTACTATGGTGTTGAATGCCGAGCTGTAGTCGATGAACAGCATTCTCACATAGGTATTCCTCTTGTCCAGGTGGGTTAGGGCAGTGTGCAGTGTGGTTGAGATTGCATCGTCTGTGGACCTATTTGGGCGGTAAGCAAATTGGAGTGGGTCTAGGGTGTCAGGTAGGGTGGAGGTGATATGGTCCTTGACTAGTCTCTCAAAGCACTTCATGATGACGGAAGTGAGTGCTACGGGGCGGTAGTCGTTTAGCTCAGTTACCTTAGCTTTCTTGGGAACAGGAACAATGGTGGCCCTCTTGAAGCATGTGGGAACAGCAGACTGGTATAGGGATTGATTGAATATGTCCGTAAACACACCGGCCAGCTGGTCTGCGCATGCTCTGAGGGCGCGGCTGGGGATGCCGTCTGGGCCTGCAGCCTTGCGAGGGTTAACACGTTTAAATGTCTTACTCACCTCGGCTGCAGTGAAGGAGAGACCGCATGTTTTCGTTGCAGGCCGTGTCAGTGGCAATGTATTGTCCTCAAAGCGGGCAAAAAAGTTATTTAGTCTGCCTGGGAGCAAGACATCCTGGTCCGTGACTGGGCTGGGTTTCTTCTTGTAGTCCGTGATTGACTGTAGACCCTGCCACATGCCTCTTGTGTCTGAGCCATTGAATTGAGATTCCACTTTGTCTCTGTACTGACGCTTAGCTTGTTTAATAGCCTTGCGGAGGGAATAGCTGCATTGTTTATATTCGGACATATTACCAGACACCTTGCCCTGATTAAAAGCAGTGGTTCGCGCTTTCAGTTTCACGCGAATGCTGCCATCAATCCACGGTTTCTGGTTTGGGAATGTTTTTATCGTTGCTATGGGAACGACACGTTCTAATGAACTCGCACACCGAATCAGCGTATTCGTCAATATTTCCATCTGACGCAATACGAAACATGTCCCAGTCCACGTGATGGAAGCAGTCTTGGAGTGTGGAGTCAGCTTGGTCTGACCAGCGTTGGACAGACCTCAGCGTGGGAGCCTCTTGTTTTAGTTTCTGCCTGTAGGCAGGGATCAGCAAAATGGAGTCGTGGTCAGCTTTTCCGAAAGGGGGGCGGGGCAGGGCCTTATATGCGTCGCGGAAGTTAGAGTAACAATGATCCAAGGTTTTACCACCCCTGGTTGCGCAATCGATATGCTGGTAAAATTTAGGGAGTCTTGTTTTCAGATTAGCCTTGTTAAAATCCCCAGCTACAATGAATGCAGCCTCCGGATATATGGATTCCAGTTTGCAAAGAGTCAAATAATGTTCGTTCAGAGCCATCGATGTGTCTGCTTGGGGGGGGATATATACGGCTGTGATTATAATCGAGGAGAATTCTCTTGGAAGATAATGCGGTCTACATTTGATTGTGAGGAATTCTAAATCAGGTGAACAGAAGGATTTGAGTTCCTGTATGTTTCCTTCATCACACCATGTCTCGTTAGTCATGAGGCATACGCCCCCGCCACTCTTCTTACCAGAAAGATGTTTGTTTCTGTCGGCGCGATGCGTGGAGAAACCCGTTGGCTGCACCGCGTCGGATAGCGTCTTCCCAGTAAGCCATGTTTCTGTGAAGCAGAGAACGTTGCAGTCTCTGATGTCCCTCTGGAATGCTACCCTTGCTCGGATTTCGTCAACCTTGTTGTCAAGAGACTGGACATTGGCAAGAAGAATGCTGGGGAGTGGTGCGCGATGTGCCCTTTTTTGGAGTCTGACCAGAACACCGCCTCGTTTCCCTCTTTTTCGGAGTCGTTTCCTTGGGTCGCTGCATGCGATCCATTCCGTTGTCCTGTTTGTAAGGCAGAACACCGGATCCGCGTCGCGGAAAACATATTCTTGGTCGTACTGATGGTGAGTTGGCGCTGATCTTATATTCAGTAGTTCTTCTCGACTGTATGTAATGAAACCTAAGATGACCTGGGGTACTAATGTAAGAAATAACACGTAAAAAAACAAAAAACTGCATAGTTTCCTAGGAACGCGAAGCGAGGCAGCCATCTCAGTCGGCGCCGGAAGTTGATCCGGAAGTTATAACTAGTGATTATGATTGATTGTTTTTTATAAGATAAGTTTAATGCTAGCTAGCAATTTACCTGGGCTTCTACTGCATTCGCGTAACAGGCAGGCTACTCGTGGAGTGCAATGGTTAGAGCATTGGACTAGTTAACTGTGCGGTTGAAAGATTGGAACCCCTGAGCTGACAAGGTGAAAATCTGTCGTTCTGCCCCTGAACAAGGCATTTAACCCACAGTTCCTAGGCAGTCATTGAAAATAAGAATGTGTTCTTAACTGACTTGCCTAGTTAAATAAAAGGTCTAAAATTATTTTTATTTTTAAAAATAATAATTGGAAATCGGTGCCCAAAAATACAGATTTCTGATTGTTATGAAAACTTGAAATCGGCCCTAATTAATCGGCCATTCCGATTAATCGGTCGACCTCTACATGGAATAGTCTACAATTTATGCCTCATCTAGATATGTTAGTGCCACTGAATGAATTAAACATTTTGATGGGAGACTCTGTTCCAGAGGAGTGTAAATGCTTTTTTTAGGCTGGATCATGTTGTTGAATTGTATTATATTGTTGTATATTTTAATTATGTAATGTACTGATTGTTGCTGCCTTCTTGGTCAGGTCTCCCTTGACTCTGGGTCTCAATGGGCTTTCCTGGTTAAGTCAAGGTTAAATGAAAATGAATAAACATTTCGGATGTAGATTTGTTTTGGATTGGTTTTTATTTGACTCATTGGCATGGTTTCTATCAGTGGAATAGGTCCTGGAAGTTAAAGTGTGATGTCTGTCTATCTGTTGATACCCCGCCCCAAAGGCTCTCTAGTTCTTAAAGTTAAGATCAGCCTGTAGATAAATCACCCAGGTTTATTACCCAATGAAAACTTAAGACCAGACCCACCTAATGTTATGTCAAGGGAGCCTTAAAATAGAGCCTTCAAGTCTTCCATGCTAAAGAGGGGAGAGGGCTGGGTAATAGCAGAGGTTCCTCCATTTATACTCACTTGTGAAAGAGGAACTGTGGAAAGTAAGTAGCTGTTCCGACACGAAACATCCCCACATTGCTGATGTGTGTGGTAGACAGTATGGATGTGGACCCTAGTCATGGGTCTGGTTCTGGCCTGTCCATTCAGCACTTTTCTCTGGGGGATTCAGTTGGGATCACGCTGGCACTATGCTGCTGGATAATACACGACTCTGCAATCAAAACAGGCTTTGTTAAAACCCACAGCCAAGTAAGATCACTACAGCTGATCACAGTACAATACTAAACAGAAACACGACATGATGGTGGATGCACGTGTTGTACGCTAAAGAGAAGTTTTCAGTGATTTACAATGGATTGCTGTTTGTTTGTAAATGGAGGATGGATCCTGGTAGACATGGGGTGAATTCCAAATGGCATCCTAATTCCAAATGGTGCACTACTTTTGACAAGGGCCTATAGGGAATCTTGTGAAAAGCAGTGCACTATGTAAGGAATAGGGTGCCATTTGGGATGCATTCTGAGGCTGTAAGGCTGTACCCAGACTCAGAGTTATTATATATTAGGATAGATGGAAGGATATTGTAACAGAGTACAGGAATGTGCTACTTTGAAGAGTTGTGTAATAGGTACAGGCAGAATGATGGTCTGGGACTATGCATGGACTAGCATGCTGGGCAGTACTGGATGATACAGGGTGTATTGTAATGGGAAAGGCAGTAGAGTGGTTTGGAGAGCAGAGAGCTGTATAAAGGTCTTAGTTGTGGACTGGGCAGTGTAGTAGTTTGGGGTGGAACTGTGTTGGGAAAAGGCTAATCTGTGTTGTAATTGGACAGTAGGTTGTTAGTGGCAGCGTTGGCTCCCTATCGGGGCCGGATGGGGAGATTAGAGTTGGGGTGGGCAGATTTACAGTAGGTGCCAGACAGGAGGGCAAGTCCATTACACTATACTGTAGAGACGGATCTACTCTAGCCTGTAGCAGCCAACGACCAGGGTAAGGCTAATTATGAGTTTTCTCTTTGTGTTGTGCTTGTCTCACTGTGTTTTTTTTTTACTGTGTATGTCTCTCGTGTGCATATGGGTGAAAGGTTGTGCTTCGTAACAATGCTATAGCTAGGCAAACTAGGTACGCTATGTTGAGTTACTATAAGTTTGTGTGAAATTAGTTTGTGCCTAAGGGTATTAATGATAGAATTTTCAATGATTTAGGACTTTTGAAACACTTCAAATATACAGACGAAACTGACTACTTGTCAAACCAATGCTTCTTCATACGTGGCGTGTTGCATGAACAGCTTTAGTGTAGAGACGATGGTGCCTCTTGTTTTTGTTATTATTTTTGTTCTGGTGATGGCTTTGAGTCCCATTGTGAGCTAATATGCTAACTTGCTCTCTCTGATTCTTAATTTGCAGAACTTACCCTTTGACCCCTCAACCCCTCCATCCCATCTTTCCCATCTCAAAATTCCAATTTTTTTGGTTCTGATGTGTCTCTTCTCTTCTCTCTCCACAGGCGAGCCACACAGGAATGCGCTCCTACATTTACAATAAAAACTCTGTGATTGGCTCGCAGGCAGAGCACGGTGGGATGAGGACGTACTTCTTCAGTGCCGACACCCAGGAGGACATGAATGGTTGGATCCGAGCCATGAACCAGGCTGCTCTCATGCAGAGTCAAGGCATCAAGAGGTTAGTCCCTCCCTTCCACCCTGCAGGCCATTCCTAGTTGTCCCCTCTATACTTGTCCCCAATAGTCCCCGCACAGACACGGTTCCTCCCTCTACTCCGTCACAGGGCACAGACACGGTTCCTCCCTCTACTCCATCACAGGGCACAGACACGGTTCCTCCCTCTACTCCATCACAGGGCACAGACACGGTTCCTCCCTCTACTCCATCACAGGGCACAGACACTGTTCCTCCCTCTACTCCATCACAGGGCACAGACACGGTTCCTCCCTCTACTCCATCACAGGGCACAGACACGGTTCCTCCCTCTACTCCATCACAGGGCACAGACACGGTTCCTCCCTCTACTCCATCACAGGGCACAGACACTGTTCCTCCCTCTACTCCATCACAGGGCACAGACACGGTCCTCCCTCTACTCCATCACAGGGCACAGACACGGTTCCTCCCTCTACTCCATCACAGGGCACAGACACTGTTCCTCCCTCTACTCCATCACAGGGCACAGACACGGTTCCTCCCTCTACTCCATCACAGGGCACAGACACTGTTCCTCCCTCTACTCCATCACAGGGCACAGACACGGTTCCTCCTCTACTCCATCACAGGGCACAGACACGTTCCTCCCTCTACTCCATCACAGGGCACAGACACGGTTCCTCCCTCTACTCCATCACAGGGCACAGACACTGTTCCTCCCTCTACTCCATCACAGGGCACAGACACGGTTCCTCCCTCTACTCCATCACAGGGCACAGACACGGTTCCTCCCTCTACTCCATCACAGGGCACAGACACGGTTCCTCCCTCTACTCCATCACAGGGCACAGACACGGTTCCTCCCTCTACTCCATCACACAGGGCACATCACAGGGCACAGACGGTTCCTCCCTCTACTCCATCACAGGGCACAGACCTTCCTCCCTCTACTCCATCACAGGGCACAGACACGGTTCCTCCCTCTACTCCATCACAGGGCACAGACACGGTTCCTCCTCCATCACAGGGCACAGACACGGTTCCTCCCTCTACTCCATCACAGGGCACAGACACGGTTCCTCCCTCTACTCCATCACAGGGCACAGACACGGTTCCTCCCTTTACTCCATCACAGGGTACAGACACGGTTCCTCCCTTTACTCCATCACAGGGCACAAACACACCTGCGTCCCAAATGGCATCCTATTCCCTTTATAGTGCACTACTGATTAGATCCTCATGGGCCCTGGTCAAAAGTAGTGCAGTATATAGGGAATAAAGAATAGCTGTTTCAATTAAAAGGAGAAAAAGTTATGGTTTGGCTAAAACGGGTTACGGTTTGGTGAGATGAATGACACAGCTTGTGGTGTAGGAGAAATTAAGTGTACAGTGCACATACATGATGTGGCTGATCTGGACTGGCATGCTACAGCTGAGAGGGAGGGTTGGATCAGATGTTTTGTGAAACAGTACCATCTAGTGGCCAACGCTGCTCAGTGCTCATTAGCAGCTCCAGGGGAAGCTATTTCTCCTGAAAATAATTGTCTGAATCTACTGCTAGTGCTACATTATAATATTATCAGGATGTCAGCATTATCATGTAGACAGATTAGACAGCAAACTAGAACTTGGAATTTCAGTAGAACATTAGCTAACACTCGTTTACAGTACCAGTCAAAAGTTTGTACACACCTACTCATTCAAGGGTTGTTCTTTACATCAAAACTATGAAATAACCCATAACGAATCATGTGTTAACCAAAAAAGTGTTAAACAGATTCTTCTAAGTAGCCACCCTTTGACTTGATGACAGCTTTACACACTCTTGGCATTCTCTCAACCAGCTTCACCTGAAATGCTTTTCCAACAGTCTTGAAGGAGTTCCCACATATGCTGAGCTGCTTTTCCTTCACTCTGCGGTTCAATTCATCCCAAACCATCTCAATTGGGTTGAGGTCGGTAATCTGATGCAGCACTCCATCACTCTTCTTCTTGGTCAAATAGCCCTTACACAGCCTGTAGGTGTGTTTTGGGTCATTGTCCTGTTGAAAAACAAATGATAGTCCCACTAAGCTCAAACCAGATGGGATGGGGTATCGCTGCAGAATGCTGTGTTAGCCATGCTGGTTAAGTGTGCCTCGAATTCTAAATAAATCACAGACAGTGTCACCAGCAATGCACCATCAAACCATCACACCTCCTCCATGCTTCACGGTGGGAACTACACATGTGGAGATAATCCGTTCACCTACTCTGCGTCTCACAAAGACCCGGTGGTTGGAACCAAAAATAAAAAATTTGGACTCATCAGACCAAAGGACAGATTTCCACTGGTCTAGTGTCCATTGCTCGTGTTTCTTGGACCAAGCAAATCTATTCTTCTTATTAGTGTCCTTTTAGTAGTGGTTTCTTTTCAGTAATTTGACCATGAAGGCCTGATTCACGCAGTCTACTCTGAGCAGTTGATGTTGAGATGTGACTGTTACTTGAACTCTGAAGCATTTATTGGGGATGCAATTTCAGAATTTCTGACATTTTCCAGATTGTCTAACCTTCATGTCTTAAAGTAATGATGGACTGTCGTTTCTCTTTGCTTATTTGAGCTGATCTTGCTATAATATGGACTTGGTCTTTTACCAAATAGGGCTATCTTCTGTATACCACCCCACCTTGTCACAACACAACTGATTAGCTCAAACGTATTAAGAAGGCAATAAATTCCACAAATTAACTTTAAGAAGGCACACCTGTTAATGGAAATGCATTCCAGGTGCCTACCTTATGAAGCTGGTTGAGAGAATGCGGGTGGCTACTTTGAAGAATCTCAAATTTGATTTGTTTAACACTTTTTTGGTTACTTCATGGTTCCATATGTGTTATTTCATAGTTTTGACATCTTCACCATTATTCTACAATGTAGAAAATAGTCCAAATAAAGAAAAAGCCTTGAATGAGTAGGTGTGTCCAAACTTTTGACTGGTATGTCTGAATATGCTCTGACCTTTGAAACGGAGTTAAAAACTGTCCATTGAGGACCTGCCCTGTCAATATTTGTAATCTAAAAAATGTGTGATTTGTTAGACGTGTTGGTCTGGGAATCAGATAAATTATATCTCAGATGAATGACTCCCTGCAGAGGGAGAGTCTCTCATACATTCATCTGTGGGGACAAATTAATGATCACTAGAGCTATTAAATAGAGTCATGGATGAAGAGGCTTCTCCAAGCTATTTGTTTAAAGACAAAATGGCTGTCATTTCGACTCTCAAGGGGAACCCAGCCTGCCTCCGATTCAGAGAGCCTCACTTAGTTACACTCCCCTCTCCATGAAAATATGTGGGTGTTAAAAACATATTGAAAACCCCTCCCTGTAGTCTTCCTTCCCTCTGTGGAGGAACTCAGTAATGAATTTAAATGTTTATTTTTTATTTCACCTTTATTTAACCAGGTAGGCAAGTTGAGAACAAGGTGTCAATTACAACTGCGACCTGGCCAAGATAAAGCAACGCAGTTCGACACATACAACAACACAGAGTTACACATGGAGTAAAACAAACATACAGTCAATAATACAGTAGAAACATACGTCTATATACGATGTGAGCAAATGAGGTGAGATAAGGAAGGTAAAGGCAATAAATAGGCCATGGCGGCGAAGTAAATACAATATAGCAAGTAAAACACTGGAGTGGTAGATTTGACAGTAGATGAGTGTGCAAAGTAGAAATGCTGGGGTGCAAAGGAGCAAAATAAATAAATAAATACAGTAGGGGAAGGGGTAGTTGTTTGGGCTATATATAGATGGGCTATGTACAGGTGCAGTGATTTGTGAGGGAGATAAGTGTTTCCAGTTTGAGATTTTTGTAGTTCGTTCCAGTCAATGGCAGCAGAGAACTGGAAGGAGAGGCGGCCAAAGGAGGAATTGGCTTTGGGGGTGACAAGTGAGATATACCTGCTGGAACGCGTGCTACGGGTGGGTGCTGCTATGGTGACCAGCGAGCAGAGATAAGGTGGGACTTTACCTAGCAGGGTCTTGTAGATGACCTGGAGCCAGTGGGTTTGGCGACGAGTATGAAGCGAGGGCCAGCCAACGAGAGCGTACAGGTCGCAGTGGTGGGTAGTATATGGGGCTTTGGTGACAAAAAGTGTTGGAGGCTATTTTGTAAATGACATTGCCGAAGTCGAGGATTGGTAAGATGGTCAGTTTTACGAGGGGATGTTTGGCAGCATGGGTGAAGGATGCTTTGTTGCGAAATAGGAAGCCAATTCTAGATTTAACTTTGGATTTGAGATGTTTTATGTGAGTCTGGAAGGAGAGTTTACAGTCGAACCAGACACCTATGTATTTGTAGTTGTCCACATATTCTAAGCCAGAACCGTCCAGAGTAGTGATGCTGGACGGCCGGACAGGTGCAAGCAGCAATCGGTTGAAGAGCATGCATTTAGTTTTACTTGCATTTAAGAGCAGTTGGAGACCACGGAAGGAGAGTTGTATGGCATTGAAGCTCGTCTGGAGGGTTGTTAACATAGTGTCCAAAGAAGGGCCAGAAGTATACAGAATGGTGTCGTCTGCGTAGAGGTGGATCAGAGACTCACCAGCAGCAAGAGCGACTAATGGTCATTTGAATGCTTTCACTAGTATCACTCAGGTGGGGAAAAAAGGTTATTTCTCTCAAATGTTGTGCACAAATTTGTTTACATCCCTGTTAGTGAGAATTTCTGTTTTGCCAAGATACTCCATACACCTGACAGGTGTGGCATATCAAGAAACTGATTAAACAGCATGATCATTACACAGGTGAAACTTGTGCTGGGGACAATAGAAGCCACTCTAAAATGTGCAGTTTTGTCACTCAACACAATGAGACATGTCTCAAGTTTTGTGGGAGCGTGCAATTGGCATGCTGACTGCAGGAATGTCCACCAGAGCTGTTGCCAGAGAATGTTATGTTAATTTCTCTACCATAAACTGCCTCTAGGCCCACCCATGGCCTCTCCCCTTCACAGTCATGTGAAATCCATAGAAAATTCATTCATTCATTTCAACTGACTGATTTCCTTATATGAACTGTAACTCAGTAAAATTGTTGAATTGTTGCATGTGGCGTTTATATTTTTGTTCAGTATATTAGCTTGTCACTAACCATGTCACACTGAGCTGATTAATCATGTCAGTTGTTTCTAATGTCCAGGGGTTGGTGTGATATAAATGCCAGGTTTGGCCAATGTCTTTAGCCTAGGTAACTGTAAAGTGCCTCTGTTATAGTCCAGTAATCCTGTTGACCTCTATCGCCTCTCACCCCTCACAGAGAGGCAGTCAGAGAGAGACCAGAAATGTCAGTGCAGCAGGCGGTACCACAGACCAACCACGTTAACAACAACACCAGTAAGAGCCCCTCCCAGTCGCGTTCAGGGAGCCTCCAGCGGCCCGAGAGAGAGGAGCCTCCGGAGGGGGAGATCCGACTGAGACAGGGGGACGAGGAGAGGTACGTGTTGGAGGCTCCTAGAAAACTCAGCCATCCAGCCACGGAGGTAGAGGTGGACAGGCTCTCCCCAGACACTCTCCCTGGACCCTCACACCCCAGGAATGGCCAGGCCCACAAAGTCCTCGCCACGCTGCCCCCTGAGCAGAATGGGAACGTTGTGTATAAGAGGGGCCTTGTCCCACGGACAGCCACAGAGAAGCAGGTGCAGAGGAAGACTGCTCTGGCTCAGGTGGAGCACTGGGTCAATGTACAGAAGGGAGATCCCAAGAGGTCAGTCAGAAGACCTACATTACTCATCTAATCTTTACTCTTATCCTGAGCATAATATTAACCTTATCCTTAGCTTCAGCGATGATAACCCTAACCATCACAGGAGGTTGGTGGCACCTTAATTATGGAGAACGGGTTCGCTGTAATGGTGGGAGCAGAGTAGGTGGAATGGTATCAAATACATCACACACATGGTTTCTATGTGTTTGAAGCCATTCCCTTTTTTCCATTCCGGACATTATTATGATCCGTTCTCCCCTTAGCAGCCTACTGTGCTAACTATAGCCTCAGCCCATTCCCCAATATCAACCATTCAATTGACATACGGTAATATAACAAACTTTTTATAAATGTCTCCCCCTGGTGGCGATTGTGAATGTCTCAGCTCTGAACTGCTTTTTCACTGTAACGTTTGTTGAAATAAAGTGGTCATGCCTGAATGGCTTTTGATACTTTACTTAAATGCACTTTAGTTACAACTCCGTATTGATGCTCATTTATGTACCTGGTGAAATAAGTAGACTGCACAGTTTGTAAAAGGCTCTATCCCTGTTTCCTAACCTTAGCAACACACCTACTACTGAGTACGCCCTCCCCCTCCCTCGGCGGACGCCTCCCCTGCAGCCTAAGGCCGTGGTAGTAGAGGCCTGCCAGACATTGCCAAAGACTCCCAGACTCCCGTCAGGCGGGAGCTCCCCTTCGGCGCCCCGCAACCTGCCCAGCGACTACAAATACGCCCACGACCGGCTCAGCCACTTCCGCATGTCCACCGATGAGCGCATGGCCACTAAGGAGGGCATGGTATGGCAGCTGTATGAGTGGCAGCAGCGCCAGCAGTTCCGCCACGGCAGCCCCACGGCGCCCATCTACACCGGGCCAGACTTTCTGGACACCTCCTCCTTCAGGGTCACTGTGGAGATGCCTCGCTCCATCTCTGTGCCCCCTTCCCCCTGTGAAGTCCCCCCATCTGTCCCCACCTTCAAACCACTGTCCCCCCACAGGCCACACACCCCCTCAGACAGGGTGACGGTCAGGCCGCTGGATGAGGTGCCACCTGGGGAGTCGCCCACCGGCTCCAGTTCTCCTAGACGGGTGTTTTCTCAGCTCTCTAAGGTAGGACTCTGACTCACTGGGGTTTAAAGGGTTAAGGAGGCTGGTCACAAGACTAAATGTTTCACAGCTAAGGAACGTTCATCTTTCATAAAAGGGTTTAATTCTCACAGTTACTGAGGTCATTTTGTTTGTAGTGAATTTCCAATTCATCTCTGTCTTAGAGGAATAATAACTTTGACACATTAACCGTTAGAGAAAGGGCCAACCATGGGAAGATGAGCATGAGAAGTAGCCCTGCTGTAACTTCCCGGCATCTTCACTTTGATGCCGGTCACAAGCTCCGAAGGATTCACACAGTCCACACCCAGGCCCTCTACACAGGTGGTAGGGTGTGTGTGTGACTGGGAGCCTCCCCATCGCCCATTCCTCCCATCTCCCAGGCCGGCCCGGCCCAGTCTCCGGGCTCAGACACACACCAGCCTGTGTGGCCGTGTGTGTGCAAGTGTGTGACCCCCTGTTACAAGGCACTGTCCTGCGCCATCCGCACCCTGTGCTGTCTCCCTGCCGGCTGCCACACCCCCCCCACATGTGAGGCTGTCTTTACAAGGCTGCACCACACCAGCCTCCACGCAGCCCTTATCGCAAGCCCACTGTCCTCACACCAAGTAAACAGAATGTCCCAGCCTCTGTTTCCTCATCATTCACCCATAACGCAAAGTCACTAATTATGTGTCTCAAATAGAACACTGCCGCTCCGCTCGCTCACAGAATAATCATAAACACTCAGAGGAAAAGTATTTTTTATTTTTTATGAGCCACCGTGTGTGTGTGAGACCATCCAAGAAAGCAATGGTTTATGGGTACTACATTTAGTCTGCAGATGAACTTTGTTTTGGTGGATCCAACATCTTTTAGACTGGTGATGTCTTTTTGGCTTGAGTGTGTATTTCAGGGCTGTGTTCCATGTACCTCTATGGAATATCACACAAGTGTGTGTGTGTGTGTGTGTGTGTGTGTGTTATTAGCAGCTAATTCAATTTGCCCAGGGCCTCTCAGCCCCCTGTAAACATCTCCACTGTATCTCAACCATCAGCAACGGTCTCTTTCTTCTGATCTTACATTTAAATTAAAAACCTATTATACAGCAAAAAAAGATTAGCTTGGGAATCTCTGAGGGAATGGCTCACAGTGCTTCTCTCGCTGATAGCAAACAAATGTTATTTTAAGAAGGCAGGTTGGGGATAATTTATGTGTAGTTAATTCAATCTCTCGTTGTTTGTGTCCTTTTAAGGTTCCGTGAAGGGCCTAGCCAAGGAATTCTGTGTGTTAAGCAAAAATGTCAAACCTTCCAAACCCTGTAGCAACTTCAACTGGGGGCTTTATTTCAAATAAGAGGAGGAAGGATGGAAATAAATACATGGATAGAAGAAAAATCTGCTGTGTGCACAAATGAGTTTGTAAAGTTGCAGGCTTTCCCTTTAAGTTTGGGGTGTTACATATCAGAATGCCCAGTAGCGGGGACAGAAAGCCAGGAACGATCTGAACCACATTGCAGGCATATTCATCCTTGCAAATGTTAATTTATGATTTGCCATTCTGTTTGATCTGTGAAATGGGATATGTAGCCTAATAACTTGTTGATGTCTTTGTTTTCCCACAGACTAGTCAGCTGGAGAGACGGTCAATGCCAGCCATGGGCTACATCACACACACAGTCAGCGCACCAAGCTTGCATGGGAAAACGGTACAGCTTCTGTCTTGTTCATTTATCTTCATCACACACCCAGTTTAAACTATTCTCTGCTTTATATTCGGACTATTAAAGATTAATGCTGAAGGGAACTTCAATGTAATACATTTCAGTCAGAAAGCAGCACCATTTTCAGCTGGTGGATTCAGTGCTGTTCTGCTCTGAAGGGCCTTGTGTGGGTGGCGGGGAGAGAAGAGCAGGTATTGTGGTAGGATGCCTTGGCCCACAGCTCTCTGGGGCCTGAAGAGCTGAGCCCTCACTGCTGCCGCCCTGGTGGCCAGGTGTTGAAGTGCTCTCTCTCTGTCCCTCCCTCTCTTCCTCTCCCTGGCCTGGGCCTGACCTTACTGCAGCCGGAGGAGTTGACCCTGCTGCTCATTCAGCTCAGGAGTCACCAGGCCAAGATGGCTGGTGTCCATGGTGACGCCCTCCACCACCTACATCACAACGGCTTCCTAGGCCCCAGCCTGCAGGTCAGGCCCCCTCGTATCCTCCCCCCTGCAGCCGCCCTGCTGCTCTGCAGCCCCACTCCAATGAATCGTGGATCCCCAGCCCCCAGACAAATCCCCATCACCCGCAGTCTGTGTCTCTGCTAGTGTTTTGGTCCCAGCTCCATCCTTCATTGGACTGTGTGGTGTGTTGGTCGTGTCTTATTGTACTAGTGGCTTAGGTGCTCCCCTGTTAGCATGGACTGTCTGCAGCTATAGATACACCAGCCTGTGTTGTGTTTGAATGGACGGCCGCACTCATCTGTCGGCATAATGTAGCACTCCGTTGAGCCTTACAGAGACGTGTTTCATTTGATTTGTTAAAAACAAACATCATGTTGCTCCCAAGCTTCATATCAAGCATGTTGCTTGTTGACTATGCACCGTGCCTGTCTTCACATACATATACTGTAGCCTTATCTTCTGTTTGAGCTCTTTGCAAACCTGGATAACTACAATGACAAAATGTATTTTTGACTTTTCTTACACATTTCCCCTCTAAGTCCTGGTTGTGTTGAACTGTGTGTATCTGAGAGGTCACTCCTATTAGTGTAAAGTGATCCTGGGTATACAGGCTGGCTCAGGAGTGTGTCTCCCTAGAGCAGGGGTAGGCAACTAGATTCAGCCGCGGGACGATTTTTGTTGGAGCGAAGGGTCAGGGGGGCTGGAACTTAATTATAATAATTTGTACACTGAAAATGTTATTCTATTTGAAGTAATACCTTGATTACACAGAGTCATGATCACATGTCTCTTTTTATTTTATTTGTGGGAAAACTTGGGAACAGATTTCCTAAATTAAACTGAATTCCTTGTGATTTTACAGTCTCTTTTTATTTTATTTGTGGGAATACTTGAGAACAGATTTCCTAAATTAAACTGAATTCCTGGTGATTTTACAGTCTCTTTTTATTTTATTTGTGGGAATACTTGGGAACAGATTTCCTAAATTAAACTGAATTCCTGGTGATTTTACAGTCTCTTTTTTGACCAAAAAAATCTATCCAATAAAAAATATGCCTGTTGCCGACCCCTGCCCTAGAAGAGCCAGTCCAAACACAGTGCACTGCTCTGATCTCAGACCTGCACAACCACAGTGAAGCTGTAAAGGTGCTCAATGACAACCACCGTCTCTCTCCATCAACACTTATGTTCTGTTCATCCTCATGTAGACATCATTCACCCGTGCCAGAGATTTGGCGGCCCTATGAAATGCTTAAGCTATTTGTGTAAGCGTCCCTAAACTATTTAGATAGCAGGCTTACACTAAAATCTAGTTTGGTGTAAATTATCATAATATAACTGAATCAATCTGCCTGATTTTTCTGTTCTGTTTTGCCTCACTAATATTCATTTGCCTGTGGTGATATGATCTCTCCAATGAGAATGAAGTAGAGATATAGAGTTGTGCTGTAACAGCACCTGACTAGTCTTCCTATACTATAGCCTCCTAGCATCCTTTGCAGCTTTCCGTCTTGTGATCTGTCTCTCCACTCCTCATTGTCTGTCAGGCAGATGATACTTACATGCAACTGAAGAAGGACCTGGATTATCTAGATCTGAAGGTGGGCCCCAAGAGAAAAGATCATGTAAATGATGATTTATCTCTCTTCCTCCTCTCTCCTCTGTAGCCTGCATCCTGCTCTTCCTTCCACTGTCTACAGTGTCAGCCTCTTCCTCATTCACACACCTCCTTCTGCTGCTCTCTCCTCTCCTTTCTGACCTCGTTCCTCAGGGCTGTGTGGTTTAGGTTGATGTTGGAATTTAAACTGTCTTCTGTGTGTTTTAACCACTGTTGTTTTTGTTACTAATGCTCTGTATACTGAGAATAATGCTATGCTGCATTCATCTGTGTGTCTTTACTATCAATGCAGCAAAGAAAACAACTTGAGTGCAATATGACCTTAGACATAAAATTATATGATTATTGGCTACAGTATAAATTATAACATTTTCTATATTGTGTCAAAGCTAGCTATCCTTGCAATTGGATAAAATCACATTGGGAATAGTACATATTCACCCTGAAAACATGGGGCCAAAATATCATACCTCCACTGATGGGAACTGAAGTTTCAAGCAGCACAGTACTACATGTCAAAAACTATGTTTTGCATCATGTATATTTCACTTCCCATCAGACAGTGCTGTTAAAAGAGACCTACAATGGGCACGTTCGACATTGCAGCCGACTTTAAAGGCGAGCCGAGACTGACTGATCTACAAATCACCTTGTATCCTACAGTAAATAACTACACAATATTATTTGTAGATCAGTCAGTCAGTCACAATTTACCCATGATACATCACGGATTTGATGCACTCGAACCCGGAAAATATCTTGCTGCTGTGCGGCTTCATATACACTACCGGTCAAAAGTTTTAGAACACCTCATTCAATGGTTTTTCTTTATTTTGACTATTTTCTACATTGTAGAATAATGGTGAACACATCAGAACTATGAAATAACACATGGAATCATGTAGTAACCAAAAAAGTTGAACGACAGTCCATCATTACTTCAAGACCTGAAGATTAGTCAATACGGAAAATTTCAAGAACTTTGATAGTTTCTTCAAGTGCAGTCGCAAAAACCATCAAGCACTATGATGTAACTGGCTCTCATGAGGACCAACACAGGAATGGAAGACCCAGAGTTACCTCTGCTGCAGAGGATAAGTTCATTAGAGTTACCAGCCTCAGAAATTCTAGCCCAAATAAATGCTTCACAGAGTTCAAGTAACATCTCAACATCAACTGTTCAGAAGAGACTGTGTGAATCAGGCCTTCATGGTCAAATTGCTGCAAAGAAACCAATAAGAAGAAGAGACTTGCTTGGGCCAAGAAACACGAGCAATGGACATTAGACCGGTGGAAATTTGTCCTTTGGTCTGATGAGTCCAAAGTCTAGATTCTTGGTTCCAACCGCTGTGTCTTTGTGAGACGCGGTGTGGGTGAACGGATGATCTCCGCATGTATATTTCCCACCGTGAAGCATGGAGGAGGTGTGATGGTGTGGGGGTGAACGGATGATCTCCGCATGTATATTTCCCCATCGTAAAGCATGGAGGAGGTGTGATGGTGTGGGGGTGAACGGATGATCTCCGCATGTATATTTCCCATCGTAAAGCATGGAGGAGGTGTGATGGTGTGGGGGTGAACGGATGATCTCCGCATGTATATTTCCCCATCGTAAAGCATGG
This sequence comes from Oncorhynchus nerka, assembly GCF_034236695.1. Lineage (NCBI taxonomy): Eukaryota > Metazoa > Chordata > Actinopteri > Salmoniformes > Salmonidae > Oncorhynchus > Oncorhynchus nerka. The sequence continues at coordinate 78,548,232 of NC_088423.1, forward strand.
AGGAGGTGTGATGGTGTGGGGGTGAACGGATGATCTCCGCATGTATATTTCCCCATCGTAAAGCATGGAGGAGGTGTGATGGTGTGGGGGTGAACGGATGATCTCCGCATGTATATTTCCCCATCGTAAAGCATGGAGGAGGTGTGATGGTGTGGGGGTGAACGGATGATCTCCGCATGTATATTTCCCCATCGTAAAGCATGGAGGAGGTGTGATGGTGTGGGGGTGAACGGATGATCTCCGCATGTATATTTCCCCATCGTAAAGCATGGAGGAGGTGTGATGGTGTGGGGGTGAACGGATGATCTCCGCATGTATATTTCCCCATCGTAAAGCATGGAGGAGGTGTGATGGTGTGGGGGTGAACGGATGATCTCCGCATGTATATTTCCCCATCGTAAAGCATGGAGGAGGTGTGATGGTGTGGGGGTGAACGGATGATCTCCGCATGTATATTTCCCATCGTAAAGCATGGAGGAGGTGTGATGGTGTGGGGGTGAACGGATGATCTCCGCATGTATATTTCCCCATCGTAAAGCATGGAGGAGGTGTGATGGTGTGGGGGTGAACGGATGATCTCCGCATGTATATTTCCCCATCGTAAAGCATGGAGGAGAGGTGTGATGGTGTGGGGTGAACGGATGATCTCCGCATGTATATTTCCCCATCGTAAAGCATGGAGGAGGTGTGATGGTGTGGGGGTGAACGGATGATCTCCGCATGTATATTTCCCCATCGTAAAGCATGGAGGAGGTGTGATGGTGTGGGGGTGAACGGATGATCTCCGCATGTATATTTCCCCATCGTAAAGCATGGAGGAGGTGTGATGGTGTGGGGGTGCTTTGCTGGTGACACTGTCTGTTATTTATTTAGAGTTCCAGGCTCATTTAACCAGCATGGCTACCACAGCATTCTGCAGCGATATACCATCCCATCTGGGCTTACTTTTTTTTCAACAGGACAATGACACAACACACCTCCAGGCTGTGTACGGGCTATTTTACTAAGAAGGAGAGTGATGGAGTGCTGCATCAGATGACCTGGCCTCCACAATCACCCAACCTCAACCAAATTGAGATGTTTGGGATGAGTCAGACAGCAGAGTAAAGGAAAAGCAGCCAACAAGTTCTCAGCATACGTGGGAACTCGTTCAAGACTGTTGGAAAAGCATTCCAGGTGAAGCTAGTTGAGAGAATGCCAAGAGTGTGCAAAGCTGTCAAGGCAAAGGGTGGCTATTTGAAGAATCTCAAACATATTTGTTTACCACATGATTCCATATGTGTTATTCGTTTAGTTTGATGTCTTCACTATTATTCTACAATGTGGAAAATAGTAAAAAAATAAAGAAAAAACCCTTGAATGTGTAGGTGTTCTAAAACCTTTTACTGGTAGTGTAAGTCTAATGCCAGCTTCATCAGAATGACCTTGAATGACCTTGTGTGTTGTAATGATTCTACATTCTGCTATCAGCAATTCTCTTCCATTAACAACAGTACAAAGCATCTGATCTTCCTGAAGTGATTTGTATGTATAACACCACAAACCTTAATTAACCTTCTGTTTCTTGGAGTGGGGAGTTCTATTATCGATGTGTACATTCTGATGTAACACCTCTCTATTTCCTGTTTTAAAACAGATCAAAAGTATTGACCCGTTGATCGTTATGGTACACAATGTGTTAGAAAACACCCCTCCTGGTTTTGGGTCCAGTTGGAATGTAAGGATGGTGTGCATACAAAGAGATTCCACTGCTTCTCCTAATAGAATGTGTATAATGCACTCCTCTGTGTGTATGTGTATAATCACTGCCTGTGTTTGCTGTGATGAATGGCCATGTTAGAAGAGAGACCCACCTGTGACTGTAGTGCATAGCTTTGCCTGCTGGGTACTGTAGTCCATCATGGTGATGCTGTGTCAGTGTGTGCTGACTGACTGATGTGGACTCTGTCTCTGCTCTCTGTGAGAGGGAGTCCCATTGCATGCTGTTGAACCCTGGATTGCACTTTGTTTCAAAGCCTTTCTTTTCCTTGGTTTGTCTTGTAACCACTAAAGAGACGACCCAAGGGTGGTCTTTGAGAAACGTCAAAACTGATTATCATTTAACAGAATCAGAGCTATAAGGTCAGATACATAACGTGTGCTTTGGTTATAATTGTAAACACACCTACATCTCTATGCTCTTTGAAATGGATCAGCAGAAATCATTAGCTCTGTTTGGGTATTAAGTCAATTCAAATCTCTTAGCGAAAGACACTGAAGACACTTAGTGAAAGACACTGAACTATATCTTCTATTTATATCAATTCTCACTGGGCCAGTTCACTGACGTCTCTGAGATATGTATTTGGCCACGTCTGATTTATCACTGTAACAGAGAGGATCTGAAGGAGGTGCCATATTTCCTGCTAGTTCCTCCCTTTCTCTTGGTTCATAAAGAGGACACGGTCGTTAACTAAACCCACGGACACACTGCCAGGAAAGAGCAGCTTTGTGGTTCTCCGTTGTGGCCTCTCTCTTAAATGCACAGATGCTGTTTTTGACCATAGAATATTTGCACAGCTTTTAAAGCAGTCGTATTGCATTGTCTTGTGCACACTACTACCCACGTCTTCTTTGTTGAATCATTCTTTGCATAGCTGTTCTACATTGTGGTTTCTGCCATCCTAATGTCCTTAGCAAGGTCTCATGCTGTTGCTTGATAATTGCTGTATGTTGTTGTTGTTGAATGTTATCTATTGAAGTTGGTTTTAATATTTAGGGTAGTTGAACTTTTTTTTGCAACTATTGCTGGGAAAAGTAAGGTTGTATTTGTGCCTTTGGGGCATTGCAGGTTACAGGCCGTGAAACTCTAAAAGACAGACCATCGAGACCTGTTAAGATAGCAGAGAGCGATGTTGATGTAAGTATACCGGCCCCCACCCCCCCCTAACCAAAACTTGTCTGATAAACACCCAGTGTATCCATCTCTCTCCTTCAACGTCTATCGTTTTTCACATCTTATAACCCACTACAGAGACAGTGAACTGAGGATTTGAGAAGTTGGTATTGTGTAGTTGTGGTAAACAGAGGGTGTGTAGGGAGGGAACGGAGCAGAGCGAAGATGCAGCACTGTGGGGACAAGACAACTTCACTGTTAAAGCCTGAGAGTATCGACAAGGGACTTTATTTCCAGCTTTCAATTTAAAAGGAAAAATACAATAAATGGGATTTTAGACATAAAGCTCTTACATTTTTCAGTTTGATTTCTGTCATCCAGCCTTTTTAATTCTTTGTTTGCTCAGAATGGAGGTAAATAAGCTGGATGTCTTGGCTTTTCATCATTAGCATTGTTCCAGTTTAACAATTTATAAGAATTGGTGAATTTGTTTGAACAATGAATATTTCATGCAATTAAAACAACAATATACGTCTGTGAAATAAAAAACAGCTTAATTATTAATTGAACAGAATGATAAATAGAACTCAAGAATAAACACTCAGTGTGTGAGAAAGATTGTAAACTAGGCAGTCTTATTTTGTTTTCAGAAACATATAACCCATTTCTGCGGGGAAACAAATATGCCGGTCTCAATAAGCACTGTTCTCTTGAAAAGTGAATTTCTAAATATGGATTTTTGATTATGATTGCTTATAATGGGCATTACCATTCCCCACAAGCAGACAGTATAAAGCTTTATTTCTTTATTTTTCACACAGAGAAGATGAAAAGAGGTCCTCAGGGCATTTCAAAGAGATGGATCTTATTGACATATTTACAGACAGAGCAGACTACAGTAGACTATCAATTCATTCTGCTGGGCACTGTGGTTTGAATAGTGTTTACCAGAAGCTCCTGGGCAGAGGGTCCCTGTTCTAGCCATAGACCTAGTCTTCTTAATAGACCTTATCAATCTCTGTTCTCTGTGCTGCCTGCTGCTGTTCCCTGTGCAGGTGAAGTTAAGCCGACTGTGTGAACAAGACAAGATCCTTCAGGAGCTGGAAACAACGATACGCACGCTCAAGGAAGACAAGGTATTGGGTTTTCTGTGTTTGTTTGTGTGTGTGTGCACATGTTTGTGCACGTGTGTGTACCTGGGTATGTGTACGTGTGTATTAGCTCCCCCGTATGGTCTCGTGGTGAATACCCCAAGCCCTCGTGGTGTCCTGTCCTACAGGACAAGTTGGAGTCTGTGCTGGACGTGTCCCACCAGAAGATGGAGCAGTACCGGGACCAGCCGGCCCACCAGGAGAAGATATCCTACCAGCAGAGACTACTGCAGGAGGATGTGGTGCACATCAGAGCTGAGATCTCTCAGGTGTTCACGGTAAGGCCTGCTCTGTCTGACCTAACACAGCCTGGCTCACTGGTTTGACTGACCACAGTCAGCCCCATTGACTGACCACACAACCTCCCTCTCTGTCTTTCTCACTCTCTTACGCTCTATCTCGCTCCCTCTCTCTTACTCTCTCTTTATCTCGCTCCCTTTCTCTTACTCTCTCTTTATCTCGCTCCCTTTCTCTTACTCTCTCTTTATCTCGCTCCCTCTCTCTTACTCTCTCTATCTCGCTCCTTCTCTCTTACTCTCTCTTTATCTCGCTCCCTCTCTCTTTATCTCGCTCCCTCTCTCTTACTCTCTTATCTCGCTCCCTCTCTCTTACTCTCTCTCTTTATCTCGCTCCCTCTCTCTTACTCTCTATCTCGCTCCCTCTCTTACTCTCTCTTTATCTCGCTCCCTCTCTTACTCTCTCTTTATCTCGCTCCCTCTCTCTTACTCTCTCTTTATCTCGCTCCCTCTCTCTTACTCTCTCTTTATCTCACTCCCTCTCTCTTACTCTCTCTTTATCTCGCTCCCTCTCTCTTTATCTCGCTCCCTCTCTCTTACTCTCTCTCTTTATCTCGCTCCCTCTCTCTTACTCTCTATCTCGCTCCCTCTCTTACTCTCTCTTTATCTCGCTCCCTCTCTTACTCTCTCTTTATCTCGCTCCCTCTCTTACTCTCTCTTTATCTCGCTCCCTCTCTCTTACTCGCTCTTTATCTCGCTCCCTCTCTTACTCTCTCTTTATCTCGCTCCCTCTCTCTTACTCTCTTATCTCGCTCCCTCTCTCTTACTCTCTCTCTTTATCTCGCTCCCTCTCTCTTACTCTCTCTCTTTATCTCGCTCCCTCTCTCTTACTCTCTCTCTTTATCTCGCTCCCTCTCTCTTACTCTCTCTTTATCTCGCTCCCTCTCTTACTCTCTCTTTATCTCGCTCCCTCTCTCTTACTCTCTCTTTATCTCGCTCCCTCTCTCTTACTCTCTCTTTATCTCGCTCCCTCTCTCTTACTCTCTCTTTATCTCGCTCCCTCTCTCTTACTCTCTTTTATCTCGCTCCCTCTCTCTTACTCTCTCTTTATCTCGCTCCCTCTCTTACTCTCTCTTTATCTCGCTCCCTCTCTTACTCTCTCTTTATCTCGCTCCCTCTCTCTTACTCTCTCTTTATCTCGCTCCCTCTCTTACTCTCTCTTTATCTCGCTCCCTCTCTCTTACTCTCTTATCTCGCTCCCTCTCTCTTACTCTCTTATCTCGCTCCCTCTCTCTTACTCTCTTATCTCGCTCCCTCTCTCTTACTCTCTTATCTCGCTCTCTCTCTTACTCTCTATCTCGCTCCCTCTCTTCCTCTCTATCTCGCTCCCTCTCTTACTCTCTCTTTATCTCGCTCCCTCTCTCTTACTCTCTCTTTATCTCGCTCCCTCTCTTACTCTCTCTTTATCTCGCTCCCTCTCTTACTCTCTCTTTATCTCCTCCCTCTCTCTTACTCTCTCTTTATCTCCTCCCTCTCTCTTACTCTCTCTTTATCTCGCTCCCTCTCTCTTACTCTCTCTTTTATCTCGCTCTTACTCTCTTTATTTCGCTCCCTCTCTCTTACTCTCTCTTTATCTCGCTCCCTCTCTCTTACTCTCTTTATTTCGCTCCCTCTCTCTTACTCTGTCTTTCTCTGTCTCTCTTGCTCCATGCAGGAGATGGAGAATGTGTGGAACGAGTACAGCAGCCTGGAGAGAGATGTAGACTGGTTGAGGACAGCTCTGGAGGGCCAGATGAACCGCAGTGGTCTCACTCAGGTCAGAATCGCACCACAACCACACCACTGCAAACACATTCTCTTGTACAGATTCCCAGAGGGATGGGAACAACGTTTGTAGTGTTTGTGTTCATGGTTGTGTGTGTGTTTGTCTATGAGCAGAAGGAGAAGTCCCAGATCAAGAGGGAGTTGTGGAGGATTGAAGACGTAATAGCAGGCCTCAGCTCCAGCAAAGCCAACTACCAAGTCACCATCTCCTCTGTGACCAACCCAGGTGAGAGGAGTGCTGTGGCTCTGCCTCCGCTTGCCTCTACTAACACACACTGGAGCTCAGGACGAGCTAGAGAGAAATGGACGCTACTTGTCATGTGCTTATATAGTTACAGGAGACAAAATGGATGAGTTGATTATGGTCTGTATGTGTATTTGGCTTTTGTGGTTGGAGTGTTGTTCTCTTGTGTAATTTGAATGTGTATGTTGTGTATGTTGTGTGTGTTGGGGGGGTGTTTTACGTGTGTGTGTTTTTGTGCCTCCAGAGAGAAAACTTGTGCCTTCCGTGTCGCCGTCGTCAGTGCCTTCTCTGTCTGCCAGTCCCTCCCTCGGAGAGATGAGACTGGCCCAGCAGCACAGCCCCCACCTCAGCCCCACAACCCCCACCTCCACCCAGCACACCACCACAGCCCTCGCCATGTCTGTGCCAAAATGGGTGAGTGTCTCCCACTCGGAGGAAATAGTGTTGAATGTTATCCAATCGGATAGTAAATGTTGTTGAATATGATGGTAAAGGATATGCTGGTTGGTTGTTCTCTCTGCAGGCAGATGAGGGCGCCCCTCCCCGACCACCACTACCTCAGCTATACAGTCCTGAGGACCACGCCCCCGCCGTGCCTCCGCTGCCCAGGGAAACCAGTGTCATCAGACACACGTCTGTACGAGGCCTCAAACGGCAGTCTGACGAACGCAAGCGGGACAGGGAGATCGGCCAATACACCAACGAAGACAACAAGGTGTGTGCTTGGAGAGAGCTATGGAGCCGTGTGTCTGTGTGCCTGTGTGTCTGTGTGGTACTGATCTCCGTCTCTGTGGGTGTCAGGTGGAGCTGCGCACCTTCCTGAGTGAACCTGAGCTCCTGGGAGTGGGAGGGTCTGGTCACATGAGGATGGGGTCCTTGGGGCATGATGGTGGCTACCAGACCCTGCCAAGCAGAGGTAAGTAGCTCTAGGTCCAACACATGTAATGCACCTTGATGTAAAGTGGAATGACAAATTTGTTTCTTTGAAGAATGTCTTCCTCTTCAGAATAAGCAAACAGCTTGGAAGGCTAAACAGCTTGTTTTTTTTTGTAGTGTTCACACCAGCAGCAAATATGTGCTTTGTAATGTACCCACTGAACATGCTTTGGCTCTTGTGCTCACTTGGGAGTCGTGTTTTCATATTTGCTGTCTTTCTCTCAGGGCCGGCTGGCTCCTCATCCAGGCTAAATCAGTCCACCAACATCTCCTCATATGTTACCCTCCGAAGAGGAGCCTCAGCCGCCTCAGGCCTGAAGGTAAGACTCCAACTATTTCTGACTGACTAAGAGTCAAGAGACAAGGTGGAGAGGCAGCACAAATATAATGTTCGTAAATCCTGTCATGGCTTTTACTTTTGTGGAGCTGACACAAGCTGACTTGATTAGATGCAGCATCTAGTACAAAACATTGAGTACATGGAAAAACTTGGTCATTTTCCATGAAAATGTTTTAATTATTTCAGCTGGCCAACGGTATTGTTATAATAATCAAACAAGTTTAGAAGATTAAATTACTATTGTTGAGAAATGTAGGCTAGTGTAGTAGTATAAGTAGATACTGTATTACAGAAGTGGGATAATAGCCGCTAGTGGTATAGTAACAGTATAATTATTGACTTGTTGTTGTAGTAGTAGTATGGTGTTGCTGAAGCAACGAACACAAATAACTGTCAGAATTAGGTTAAATATTTAGTGTTCTTGCAGAAGTAAGTCACACTAAATCGTGTTTCTCATTCATGGAATGTGTTCCCCTACTTCTATAATTTGACATTTCTGAAAGTTCCACGGCAGTTAATTCAACAGTGTGAAGTTAGCTTAATTAAGGTAGGTGATGCGGTTACTAAAACAACTGTAGCTCTTGATTGGTGTAAGCTATTCCTGTTCTGATTTCCGATTTGAATAGCAGAGAAGTAGACTAAGATTTCGTACGCTCTAAATTGTTGTCCAAGTGGTTGGGAAAGTGTTCAAAACAGCAGTTGTTTCAAAACATTGAGAGAAAAAGCAGTTGATGCGGTTTTACTAAAGCAGATGTATCGTTTGATTGGTCGAATATATTTCTGTTCTGGTTTCAGATTTAAATAGCAGAGACACAGACTAAGATTTCCTTCTCTAAGTTTTTGTCTAAATTGTTTGGAAAGTCACATTGTTTACAGTGAATAGGATGTAGGAAGTCTGGTAGTTTTTAACAATGAGAGCTTTAGAATGTCGAAGAAATCCCATTAAAGTGGATGACTTTTTGGGGGGGAAGGACAAAAAGCTTAATAGTTTAAAAAGTATACATTTTACAAGAACACTATTCCAGACCGGTAAGCATGTTTTACATTTTGAATGGGGTTTCTAGCTTAATCTCGGCCTGTACGTTTGAATGGTGCATGAAACATTGTGTTCCAAAGAAAAAATCTAAAATAAGTTAGGTCATTATTTATAGTGTGACTTCTGAGCAAGTCACATTAAAGAGCAACTGCCCCTAAAAAAACAACTTTTCAGTTAGAAAAAAGCCTATGTGGCCTAAATGTGAGTCAGAAGCATTTATTCTACTGTAAAAATGTATTACAAAGTGTAAATAGAATACTTTTGGTCATAAAGTGAGTCTTGCCCAAAACGTAGTTTTGCACCGGAGTATGTCACAACGTAAATGGTTGGTTTTATTAAAGTCTGTCCACATGCTCACAGCTGGCAGCACACAAGTAATAATCAGTTCCGAGTGCAGCTGCACACGACCCGATCGTAATGCCCTTGGTAAATGTGGTTTGACTTTGCAGATTGCTATTGGACAGTATGTAAAAATTCCAATAGCTCAATGACTTAAAAATGTCAAAACACTATAAATTGTAGAAATTCATATACAACTATTAAAAACTAACATAAAAATATTGTCTAATTTACGTTGTAGTTTATTGACGGTACCTAACTAGACGGGAGATGGGCTATCCAAAGTCAAACCAACTTTGCCACAGTCGCACACCAGCCAAAAGAATTTGGCTAACTCTTCCCACCTGCGAACACACACACACAAAACACCCACATCAAACTACACCCCGAAATCAACTCACATTTGAATTCAGTCATGGCCGCTAGCATTTCTTAATGAACTAAATCTGAAACGAGGCCAAATCAGGAATTTCAGCCGCCTTTTAAATAACCTATCATCTACAACTTGAGGGGGTGCAAGACAGCCTATGCAATGCTAATGAATGACTGGGTTAAAGACAAGCTCCGGAACTTTGGCGACTACTAAGTATTTTTAAACCTCCCGCTTTGGGCTAGATGTGTCAATATGTAGATCATACATGCATAATATCAGCAGAATTACTGTCTTAGTTCAATTCGCCACGAAATCCCGAGTTTGAAAGCAAAACAAATTCTGGAAGCTGTGCTGCAACATTTTACCTACATTATTACCCACATGCACATATCTACATGACCAAAAGTATGTGGACACTCGTCAAACATCTCATTACAAAATCATGGGCATTAATATAGAGTTCGTCCCGTCTTTGCTGCTGTAACAGCCACAAAACTTCTGGGAAGACTTTCCACTAGATGTTGGAACATTTGCTGCGTGGACTTGCTTCCATTTAGCCACAAGAGCATTAGTGAGGTCGGCCACTGATGTTGGGCGGTGTTCGATGGGGTTGAGATCAGGGCTCTGTGCAGGGCAGTCAAGTTCTTCCACACCGATCATGCTGAAACAGGAAAGGGCCTTTCCCAAACTGTTTCCTCAAAGTTGGAAGCACAGAATCGTCTAGAATGTCATTGTATGCTGTCGCGTTAAGATTTCCCTAAACTGGAACTAAGGGGCCTAAACAGAACCATGAAAAACAGCCCCAGACCATTATTTATCCTCCACCAAACTTTACAGTTGGAACTATGCATTCGGGCAGGTAGTGTTCTCCTGGCAACCCAGATTCGTCCGTCGGACTGCCAAATAGTGAAGCGGCAGGGTAGCCTCGTGGTTAGAGCGTTGGACTAGTAACCGGAAGGTTGCAAGTTCAAACCTCCGAGCTGACAAGGTACAAATCTGTCGTTCTGCCCCTGAACAGGCAGTTAACCCACTGTTCCTAGGCTGTCATTGAAAATAAGAATTTGTTCTTAACTGACTTGCCTAGTTAAATAAAGGTAAAAAAAAATAAAAAAAAAAAACTTCAGAAAACGCGTTTTTACACTGCTCCAGAGTCCAATGGCGGCGAGCTTTACACCACTCCAGCCGACGCTTGGTATTACACATGGTGATCTTAGGCTTGTGTGCAGCTGCTCATCCATGGAAACCGATTTCATGAAGCTCCCGACAAACAGTTCTTGTGCTGATGTTGCTTCCAGAGGCAGTTTGGAACTCAAAAGTGAGTGTTGGAACCGAGGACAGCATTCGGTGGTCCCGTTCTGTGAGCTTGTGTGGCCTACCACTTTACGGCTGAGACGCTGTTGCTCCTAGATGTTTACATTTCACAATAAGGTCACTTACAGTTGACCGGGGCAGCTCTAGCAGGTCAGAACTTTGACGAACTGACTTGTTGGAAAGGTGGCATCCTATGACGGTCTCATGTTGAAAGTCACTGAGCTCTTCAGTAAGGCCATTCTACTGCCAATGTTTGTCTATGGAGATTGCATGGCGGTGTGCTCGATTTTATACACCTGTCAGCAAAGGGTGTGGCTGAAATAACAGATTCCACTCATTTGAAGGGATGTCCACATACTTTTGTATATATAGTGTATGTGACGTAGTACTCAATTTTTAGGGGGAAGTATCCCACACCTCACCAGCGTCCCTGTGTTAGGGGGAAGTATCCTACACCTCATCAGCATCCCTGTGTTAGGGGGAAGTATCCTACACCTCGCCAGCGTCCCTGTGTTAGGGGGAAGTATCCTACACCTCACCAGCATCCCTGTGTTAGGGGGAAGTATCCCACACCTCACCAGCATCCCTGTGTTAGGGGGAAGTATCCTACACCTCATCAGCATCCCTGTGTTAGGGGGAAGTATCCTACACCTCGCCAGCATCCCTGTGTTAGGGGGAAGTATCCTACACCTCGCCAGCATCCCTGTGTTAGGGGGAAGTATCCTACACCTCACCAACATCCCTGTGTTAGGGGGAAGTATTCAATTTTCAGGGACCACTTTTGACTTGTGAGCGCAGCTTTCAGATTTACTGGCTAAAAAGTGTACACAAGTACAGGAGAACCTCTTTTAATGTTACATCATGGACCGAGAACTCAGTGTCAGGGAGTGCAGGCCGAGATTTAGCTAGAAACCCCATTCAAAATTTAAAGCATGCTTACCGGTCTGGAATAGTGTTCTTGTATACAGCTTTTTGATAAAATGTATACTTTTAAACTATTAAGCTTTTTGTGCCCCCCCCACAAAATCATCTACTTTAATGGGATTTCTTCAACATTCTAAAGCTCTCGTTGTTAAAAACTCCCAGACTTTTTTGCATCTTGATCTAATGTAAAATGATGGTGGCACCTAAACTCTCTCTCTTCAGCCTCCTCTAACCCATTCCTCGTCTTTCGTTTAATCTGCTCTCCCTCTCTGTCTCCTTCTCCTCCTTTGCAATCCTCTCCCCTGCTCCCTCCCTCCCGCTCTCTCTTGCTGGTGTGGTGAGCTGTGTTAATTTATGCCCTCCCTCCCTCCTCTCAGGAGAGACCAAAGAGTGCCTTGGAGCGTCTGTACTCTGGGGATGTGCTGCAGCAGAGCAGGGGGAGGATGAGTGCTGAGGAGCAGCTGCAGAGGATGAAGAGGCACCAGAAAGCTCTGGTCCGCCAGCGCAAGAGGACCCTGAGTCAAGGAGAATGCCATGCCTCTTCATCACGAGCCTCCTCCTCCTCATCATCACAGCAACGCCCCCTTTCCGCAGACCTGGGCTCAGTACGTTAGCGCTACGCCTCACAGGCCTAAAGAATGACCATTAGAGCTACAGCTACAATGCATGCAGAAGTAACAATGCATGCGACCACTAATACATTTCAGTTGCGTAGGGTTTTCATAGTGCCGTTGATGTGAGTGGGTGTGAGAATTGACTGCTGTGATTGTGTGAGCGGTGAGAGGTGAGAGATGCTGTGGTGTGACATGCAGGTGGAACTCCTGGTGTTCTCACCTAGGAAGTGAAGGACTATGAATATGCAATAACAGAAAGGACAGAATAGGCGGGGCCCCTGATTTGAAATGTCCTTGACTCCATCGCAAGAAAATGATTGGAAGGATTGAGAGATATTCTCATAATGCATTAGACTACAGTCTGTCGGTAATGAAGTAGACTCTGCTATGATAACCTCACTTCCTCAACTCTATTAAAGGCCCTGGGAGATATGGAAACAGCATTCGTATATGTCGGCCATCTTTAACTGTGTCAGTGCTTTTTGTTGGTTAGCTTGTGAGAATCTTTATGTGAATTATTAGTACTAAACAGTGATGCATTAATGCCGTTCCAGTAAATCAGCTTTGTGGGGGTTGATTGTAGGTGATTGATTGTGCTACACTGAATCATATCCCTACTGATGCATTAACGGCCCATAGCCATTACCTCTCTCCTCCCTACACCCACCCCTGGCTAAACAACAAGTGTTATCTCAGCTATTCTCTAATGTTACCTCAATACTGGAGATACACACAGCAGCTAATTACTCTCTCAATCTGTCCCACCCTGACTAAACTGCAGTTTGACCTATTCTCAGGCTCCATGACAGTGTTTCAGTCTATGTTCCTATCACTCCACTAATGCAGCCCACTGCTAAAATGGAATATACCACATACCCTTCTTCTAGAACGGTCTGTCATTCTCTAACCAGGTCTCATTGTGCTGCTCAGACAAAACATACATAATCCTGCAGATTAAAAAAACAAACATTTATTTTCACTGCCATTTTAAAGAGCTCTCTAATCATTACAAGTGTGGATATAGACTGCTGGATTAAACATTTTCTAATGATAATCTATTGACTCATTAGCATTTACATTTAAATTGCCTGGAGTTTGATACGATGCAACATCCGTCTAAATCTGTGCTTTTTAGTCGATTAGTCTTTGTACATGAGTAAAAGCTTCTAAGGCGTGACTTTAGCAGTGTGAATGTAGTTCTGATTGTGGTGACTTGTGGATCTTACCACCACGTATCTCTCCTTGTTAACGGACTCTACATACAGCAAGGCCTAATGTAAAGTACATGTATCCATTGTGCCAATCATTTACAGTCGTATCAGAACTCAAGTCAGCATATTATTTCTCTGTTAATCTGCAAATGGAGGATCACTAAACTCCCTCCCTCTTCTCCACATATTTAATGTAGAGGTTTGCAAATAAGAAATAAACACACATTTTCATAATAATGCATGCTTGCCATGTCTATTAAATATGTATTTGTGGTATTTACTGCACTGGGCATTTTTATTTTCGTCTAGTAAGCACAATGATGCCTGGGACCAATATGTACATGTAAATGGATGTAGCTAGATGGATCCCTCTCTCCTCCTCATCTTCTCCCTAATCACTGACTGCACAAGTAGAGTGATGCTTGCTGTGGTCTGAGAGCTTAGCACTCGTACTGCACCCCTATCAACAGTCCTGTACATGCTGGTGGTTTTGCCTGTGGAGAATAGTGTTGCATTTGTCAAATTGTATGCCATTGTATGTATGTTTGAATGGAAAACACACAGAAATATATATATATATATTTTAAGGGAAAATGCACAATATACAGTATTGCTACAGAGGAGAACACATCAATGTCTGTAGAGTCTCACACTGGATGTTGTCATGAAATTGTAGCAACAAATCCTGAGTCAACAGTTGGAAAGGGGACTAATAATGTGGTTGTTTTGGTGTATCACTGTTGTGTCTGTGAAGCCGCAGTATAGTTGTGTTGGTGTGTAACTGTTGTCTGGGAAGCAGTAGTATGGTTGTGTTGGTGTGTAACTGTTGTGTCTGTGAAGCAGCAGTATGGTTGCGTTGGTGTGTAACTGTTGTGTCTGTGAAGCAGCAGTATGGTTGTTTCGGTGTGTAACTGTTGTGTTTGTGAAGCAGTAGTATGGTTGTGTTGGTGTGTAACTGTTGTGTCTGTGAAGCAGCAGTATTGGTGCGTTGGTGTGTAACTGTTGAGTCTGTGAAGCATCAGTATGGTTGTATTGATGTGTAACTGTTGTGTCTGTGAAGCAGCAATATGGTTGTGTTGGTGTGTAACTGTTGAGTCTGTGAAGCAGCAGTATGGTTGTATTGATGTGTAACTGTTGAGTCTGTGAAGCATCAGTATGGTTGTATTGATGTGTAACTGTTGAGTCTGTGAAGCATCAGTATGGTTGTTTCGGTGTGTAACTGTTGTGTCTGTGAAGCAGCAGTATGGTTGCGTTGGTGTGTAACTGTTGTGTTTGTGAAGCAGTATGGTTGCGTTGGTGTGTAACTGTTGTGTTTGTGAAGCAGCAGTATGGTTGTTTCGGTGTGTAACTGTTGTGTCTGTGAAGCAGCAGTATGGTTGTGTTGGTGTATAACTGTTGTCTGTGAAGCAGCAGTATGGTTGTGTTGGTGTGTAACTGTTGTCTGTGAAGCAGCAGTATGGTTGTGTTGGTGTGTAACTGTTGTGTCTGTGAAGCAGCAGTATGGTTGTATTGATGTGTAACTGTTGTGTCTGTGAAGCAGCAGTATGGTTGCATTGGTGTGTAACTGTTGTGTTTGTGAAGCAGTAGTATGGTTGCGTTGGTGTGTAACTGTTGTGTTTGTGAAGCAGCAGTATGGTTGCGTTGGTGTGTAACTGTTGTGTTTGTGAAGCAGTAGTATGGTTGCGTTGGTGTGTAACTGTTGTGTTTGTGAAGCAGCAGTATGGTTGTTTCGGTGTGTAACTGTTGTGTCTGTGAAGCAGCAGTATGGTTGTGTTGGTGTATAACTGTTGTGTCTGTGAAGCAGCAGTATGGTTGTTTCGGTGTGTAACTGTTGTGTCTGTGAAGCAGCAGTATGGTTGTGTTGGTGTGTAACTGTTGTGTCTGTGAAGCAGCAATATGGTTGCGTTGGTGTGTAACTGTTGTGTCTGTGAAGCAAGCAGTATGGTTGTGTTGGTGTGTAACTGCTATGTCTGTGAAGCAGCCGTATGGTTGTGTTGGTGTGTAACTGTTGTCTGTGAAGCAGCAATATGGTTGTGTAGGTGTGTAACTGTTGTGTCTGTGAAGCAGCAGTATGGTTGCGTTGGTGTGTAACTGTTGTGTCTGTGAAGCAGTAGTATGGTTGCGTTGGTGTGTAACTGTTGTGTTTGTGAAGCAGTAGTATGGTTGCGTTGGTGTGTAACTGTTGTGTCTGTGAAGCAGTAGTATGGTTGCGTTGGTGTGTAACTGTTGTGTTTGTGAAGCAGCAGTATGGTTGTTTCGGTGTGTAACTGTTGTGTCTGTGAAGCAGCAGTATGGTTGTGTTGGTGTATAACTGTTGTGTCTGTGAAGCAGCAGTATGGTTGTTTCGGTGTGTAACTGTTGTGTCTGTGAAGCAGCAGTATGGTTGTGTTGGTGTATAACTGTTGTGTCTGTGAAGCAGCAATGTGGTTGTGTTGGTGTGTAACTGTTGTGTCTGTGAAGCAGCAATATGGTTGTGTTGGTGTGTAACTGTCGTGTCTGTGAAGCAGCAATATGGTTGTGTAGGTGTGTAACTGTTGTGTCTGTGAAGCAGCAGTATGGTTGCGTTGGTGTGTAGCTGTTGTGTCTGTGAAGCAGCAATATGGTTGTGTTGGTGTGTAACTGTTGTGTCTGTGAAGCAGTAGTGTTTGTGTGTAACTGTCATGTCTGTCTACCCCTCCTCCTCCAGTGGAGGCGAGAGCAGGAGTTTGACCTGCAGTTGCTGGAGCGGGCGGTGCAGGGGGAGGAGACGCGGGGCGTGGTCCAGGGTGAGGAGTGTCCAGCAGAGCACAGTGATAGACCTCGGTCCCAGTCAGATGAGTGGCTGACCCTCCGCTCTACAGCCACGTCCACACTTACCCAGGAGGTGGACCTGGAGACGCTGGACTATGACCTGGACCTCAGCCGAGAGGTACAGCCTGACCCTCACCACCTCCACCATCAAACCTCACC
This sequence comes from Oncorhynchus nerka, assembly GCF_034236695.1. Lineage (NCBI taxonomy): Eukaryota > Metazoa > Chordata > Actinopteri > Salmoniformes > Salmonidae > Oncorhynchus > Oncorhynchus nerka. Next base: position 78,564,595 of record NC_088423.1, read on the forward strand.
AAGTCAGAGCTGATCACTTTAACATTTCATTAAGGACTTAGTACTTTCACAATGTTGTTTAAACAATTGAATAGACTTGTTTTCAGCTTCAATGGTTATATTCCCTAATCCCTACAGTAATGGTACTAGAGTTGAATAGCTGTTAGTAGGAAACCTCTACTGTGTGTGTTTCTCTGTGTGTAGCTGGCCAAACCTCAGAAGGTGTTAATCCCTGAGCGCTACATAGACACAGAGCCTGAGGAACCTCTCAGCCCTCAGGAGGTGGAGGCTCGCCATCGCAACATGGAGCGCATCAAGAACATTCTGGCCAAGTCCAGGTATATTACAGCACCACCACTACTCACCGGGCCAATATGGAAGATCAGTTTGACAGGCCATTCAATTCATTGTGTAATGGTGTGTGTGTGTCCGTGTGATTAGTGTTCAGATCCTGGCGGGGCCCTCTGTGGCGGTGGACCAGCCAGAGGTGGTGGGTCTGGACTCAGCCCTACTGAAGCAGGAGAGGATCATCACCATGTCTTACGCCCTGGCCTCAGAGGCCTCCCTCAAGAGCAAGCAGGTTGCAGGTAATACCAACACACACAACAGGACACACTCTCTGCAGTAATACCAACACACACAACTGGACACACTCTCTGCAGTAATACCAACACACACAACTGGACACACTGTCTGCAGTAATACCAACACACACAACTGGACACACTCTCTGCAGTAATACCAACACACACAACTGGACACACTGTCTGCAGTAATACCAACACACACAACTGGACACACTCTCTGCAGTAATACCAACACACACAACAGGACACACTCTCTGCAGTAATACCAACACACACAACTGGACACACTCTCTGCAGTAATACCAACACACACAACTGGACACACTCTCTGCAGTAATACCAACACACACAACTGGACACACTCTCTGCAGTAATACCAACACACGCAACTGGACACACTCTCTGCAGTAATACCAACACACGCAACTGGACACACTCTCTGCAGTAATACCAACACACGCAACTGGACACACTCTCTGCAGTAATACCAACACACGCAACTGGACACACTCTCTGCAGTAATACCAACACACGCAACTGGACACACTCTCTGCAGTAATACCAACACACGCAACTGGACACACTCTCTGCAGTAATACCAACACACGCAACTGGACACACTCTCTGCAGTAATACCAACACACACAACTGGACACAATGTCTGCAGTAATACCAACACACACAACTGGACACACTGTCTGCAGTAATACCAACACACACAACTGGACACACTCTCTGCAGTAATACCAACACACACAACTGGACACACTGTCTGCAGTAATACCAACACACAACTGGACACACTCTCTGCAGTAATACCAACACACACAACTGGACACACTGTCTGCAGTAATACCAACACACAACTGGACACACTCTCTGCAGTAATACCAACACACAACTGGACACACTGTCTGCAGTAATACCAACACACAACTGGACACACTGTCTGCAGTAATGTCAACACACACAACCGGACACACTCTCTGCAGTAATACCAACACACACAACTGGACACACTGTCTGCAGTAATACCAACACACAACTGGACACACTGTCTGCAGTAATGTCAACACACACAACCGGACACACTGTCTGCAGTAATACCAACACACAACTGGACACACTGTCTGCAGTAATGTCAACACACACAACCGGACACACTGTCTGCAGTAATACCAACACACACAACTGGACACACTGTCTGCAGTAATACCAACACACAACCGGACACACTGCAGTAATACCAACACACACAACCGGACACACTCTCTGCAGTAATACCAACACACCCAACCGGACACACTCTCTGCAGTAATACCAACACACAACTGGACACACTGTCTGCAGTAATACCAACACACACAACTGGACACACTGTCTGCAGTAATACCAACACACACAACTGGACACACTGTCTGCAGTAATACCAACACACACAACCGGACACACTCTCTGCAGTAATACCAACACACACAACCGGACACACTGTCTGCAGTAATACCAACACACACAACTGGACACACTCACTGCAGTAATACCAACACACACAACTGGACACACTCTCTGCAGTAATACCAACACACACAACTGGACACACTCTCTGCAGGAATACCAACACACACAACTGGACACACTCTCTGCAGTAATACCAACACACACAACTGGACACAATGTCTGCAGTAATACCAACACACACAACTGGACACACTGTCTGCAGTAATACAAACACACACAACTGGACACACTGTCTGCAGTAATACCAACACACACAACTGGACACACTCTCTGCAGTAATACCAACACACGCAACTGGACACACTCTCTGCAGTAATACCAACACACGCAACTGGACACACTCTCTGCAGTAATACCAACACACGCAACTGGACACACTCTCTGCAGTAATACCAACACACGCAACTGGACACACTCTCTGCAGTCATACCAACACACACAACTGGACACACTGTCTGCAGTAATACCAACACACACAACTGGACACACTCTCTGCAGTAATACCAACACACACAACTGGACACACTGTCTGCAGTAATACCAACACACAACTGGACACACTCACTGCAGTAATACCAACACACACAACTGGACACACTCTCTGCAGTAATACCAACACACACAACCGGACACACTGTCTGCAGTAATACCAACACACACAACCGGACACACTCTCTGCAGTAATACCAACACACACAACTGGACACAATGTCTGCAGTAATACCAACACACACAACTGGACACACTGTCTGCAGTAATACAAACACACACAACTGGACACACTCTCTGCAGTAATACCAACACACACAACTGGACACACTGTCTGCAGTAATGTCAACACACAACTGGATACACTGTCTGCAGTAATATCAACACACAACTGGATACACTGTCTGCAGTAATACCAACACACAACTGGATACACTGTCTGCAGTAATATCAACACACAACTGGATACACTGTCTGCAGTAATATCAACACACAACTGGATACACTGTCTGCAGTAATATCAACACACAACTGGATACACTGTCTGCAGTAATATCAACACACAACTGGACACACTGTCTGCAGTAATACCAACACACACAACTGGACACACTCTCTGCAGTAATACCAACACACACAACAGGACACACTCTCTGCAGTAATACCAACACACACAACTGGACACACTCTCTGCAGTAATACCAACACACACAACTGGACACACTCTCTGCAGTAATACCAACACACACAACTGGACACACTCTCTGCAGTAATACCAACACACACAACTGGACACACTCTCTGCAGTAATACCAACACACACAACTGGACACACTCTCTGCAGTAATACCAACACACACAACTGGACACACTCTCTGCAGTAATACCAACACACGCAACTGGACACACTCTCTGCAGTAATACCAACACACGCAACTGGACACACTCTCTGCAGTAATACCAACACACGCAACTGGACACACTCTCTGCAGTAATACCAACACACACAACTGGACACACTCTCTGCAGTAATACCAACACACACAACTGGACACACTCTCTGCAGTAATACCAACACACACAACTGGACACACTCTCTGCAGGAATACCAACACACACAACTGGACACACTCTCTGCAGTAATACCAACACACACAACTGGACACAATGTCTGCAGTAATACCAACACACACAACTGGACACACTGTCTGCAGTAATACAAACACACACAACTGGACACACTCTCTGCAGTAATACCAACACACACAACTGGACACACTCTCTGCAGTAATACCAACACACGCAACTGGACACACTCTCTGCAGTAATACCAACACACGCAACTGGACACACTCTCTGCAGTCATACCAACACACGCAACTGGACACACTCTCTGCAGTAATACCAACACACGCAACTGGACACACTCTCTGCAGTCATACCAACACACACAACTGGACACACTGTCTGCAGTAATACCAACACACAACTGGACACACTCACTGCAGTAATACCAACACACACAACTGGACACACTCTCTGCAGTAATACCAACACACACAACCGGACACACTGTCTGCAGTAATACCAACACACACAACCGGACACACTCTCTGCAGTAATACCAACACACACAACTGGACACAATGTCTGCAGTAATACCAACACACACAACTGGACACACTGTCTGCAGTAATACAAACACACACAACTGGACACACTCTCTGCAGTAATACCAACACACACAACTGGATACACTGTCTGCAGTAATGTCAACACACAACTGGATACACTGTCTGCAGTAATATCAACACACAACTGGATACACTGTCTGCAGTAATACCAACACACAACTGGATACACTGTCTGCAGTAATATCAACACACAACTGGATACACTGTCTGCAGTAATATCAACACACAACTGGATACACTGTCTGCAGTAATATCAACACACAACTGGATACACTGTCTGCACAACACACAACTGGACACACTGTCTGCAGTAATACCAACACACACAACTGGACACACTCTCTGCAGTAATACCAACACACACAACAGGACACACTCTCTGCAGTAATACCAACACACACAACTGGACACACTCTCTGCAGTAATACCAACACACACAACTGGACACACTCTCTGCAGTAATACCAACACACACAACTGGACACACTCTCTGCAGTAATACCAACACACACAACTGGACACACTCTCTGCAGTAATACCAACACACACAACTGGACACACTCTCTGCAGTAATACCAACACACACAACTGGACACACTCTCTGCAGTAATACCAACACACACAACTGGACACACTCTCCGCAGTAATACCAACACACGCAACTGGACACACTCTCCGCAGTAATACCAACACACGCAACTGGACACACTCTCTGCAGTAATACCAACACACGCAACTGGACACACTCTCTGCAGTAATACCAACACACACAACTGGACACACTCTCTGCAGTAATACCAACACACACAACTGGACACACTCTCTGCAGTAATACCAACACACACAACTGGACACACTCTCTGCAGGAATACCAACACACACAACTGGACACACTCTCTGCAGTAATACCAACACACACAACTGGACACAATGTCTGCAGTAATACCAACACACACAACTGGACACACTGTCTGCAGTAATACAAACACACACAACTGGACACACTCTCTGCAGTAATACCAACACACACAACTGGACACACTGTCTGCAGTAATACCAACACACAACTGGACACACTGTCTGCAGTAATGTCAACACACACAACCGGACACACTGTCTGCAGTAATACCAACACACACAACCGGACACACTCTCTGCAGTAATACCAACACACACAACTGGACACACTGTCTGCAGTAATACCAACACACACAACTGGACACATTGTCTGCAGTAATACCAACACACAACTGGACACACTGTCTGCAGTAATACCAACACACACAACTGGACACACTGCAGTAATACCAACACACAACTGGACACACTGTCTGCAGTAATGTCAACACACACAACTGGACACACTGTCTGCAGTAATGTCAACACACACAACTGGACACACTGTCTGCAGTAATACCAACACACAACTGGACACACTGTCTGCAGTAATGTCAACACACACAACCGGACACACTGTCTGCAATAATGTCAACACACACAACTGGACACACTGTCTGCAGTAATACCAACACACAACTGGACACACTGTCTGCAGTAATACCAACACACACAACCGGACACACTGTCTGCAGTAATACCAACACACACAACCGGACACACTCTCTGCAGTAATACCAACACACACAACTGGACACACTCTCTGCAGTAATACCAACACACACAACTGGACACACTCTCTGCAGTAATACCAACACACACAACTGGACACACTCTCTGCAGTAATACCAACACACACAACCGGACACACTGCAGTAATACCAACACACACAACTGGACACACTCTCTGCAGTAATACCAACACACACAACTGGACACACTGCAGTAATACCAACACACACAACTGGACACACTGTCTGCAATAATGTCAACACACACAACTGGACACACTGTCTGCAGTAATACCAACACACACAACCGGACACACTGCAGTAATACCAACACACACAACTGGACACACTCTCTGCAGTAATACCAACACACACAACTGGACACACTGTCTGCAGTAATGTCAACACACACAACTGGACACACTGTCTGCAGTAATACCAACACACACAACCGGACACACTGCAGTAATACCAACACACACAACTGGACACACTCTCTGCAGTAATACCAACACACACAACTGGACACACTCTCTGCAGTAATACCAACACACACAACTGGACACACTCTCTGCAGTAATACCAACACACACAACTGGACACACTGTCTGCAATAATGTCAACACACACAACTGGACACACTGTCTGCAGTAATACCAACACACACAACCGGACACACTCTCTGCAGTAATACCAACACACACAACTGGACACACTCTCTGCAGTAATACCAACACACACAACTGGACACACTGTCTGCAGTAATACCAACACACACAACTGGACACACTCTCTGCAGTAATACCAACACACACAACTGGACACACTGTCTGCAGTAATACCAACACACACAACTGGACACACTGTCTGCAGTAATACCAACACACACAACTGGACACACTCTCTGCAGTAATACCAACACACACAACTGGACACACTCTCTGCAGTAATACCAACACACACAACTGGACACACTCTCTGCAGTAATACCAACACACACAACTGGACACACTGTCTGCAGTAATACCAACACACAACCCTTACACACTGTCTGCAGTAATACCAACACACACAACTGGACACACTGCAGTAATACCAACACACAACTGGACACACTGTCTGCAGTAATGTCAACACACACAACTGGACACACTGTCTGCAGTAATACCAACACACAACTGGACACACTGTCTGCAGTAATGTCAACACACACAACCGGACACACTGTCTGCAGTAATACCAACACACACAACCGGACACACTCTCTGCAGTAATACCAACACACACAACTGGACACACTGTCTGCAGTAATGTCAACACACACAACTGGACACACTGTCTGCAGTAATACCAACACACACAACTGGACACACTGTCTGCAGTAATGTCAACACACACATCTGGACACACTGTCTGCAGTAATACCAACACACACAACTGGACACACTGTCTGCAGTAATACCAACACACACAACTGGACACACTGCAGTAATACCAACACACAACTGGACACACTGTCTGCAGTAATGTCAACACACACAACTGGACACACTGTCTGCAGTAATACCAACACACAACTGGACACACTGTCTGCAGTAATGTCAACACACACAACCGGACACACTGTCTGCAGTAATACCAACACACACAACCGGACACACTCTCTGCAGTAATACCAACACACACAACTGGACACACTGTCTGCAGTAATGTCAACACACACAACTGGACACACTGTCTGCAGTAATACCAACACACACAACCGGACACACTGCAGTAATACCAACACACACAACTGGACACACTCTCTGCAGTAATACCAACACACACAACTGGACACACTGCAGTAATACCAACACACACAACTGGACACACTGTCTGCAATAATGTCAACACACACAACTGGACACACTGTCTGCAGTAATACCAACACACACAACCGGACACACTGCAGTAATACCAACACACACAACTGGACACACTCTCTGCAGTAATACCAACACACACAACTGGACACACTGTCTGCAGTAATGTCAACACACACAACTGGACACACTGTCTGCAGTAATACCAACACACACAACCGGACACACTGTCTGCAGTAATACCAACACACACAACCGGACACACTCTCTGCAGTAATACCAACACACACAACTGGACACACTGTCTGCAGTAATGTCAACACACACAACTGGACACACTGTCTGCAGTAATACCAACACACACAACCGGACACACTGCAGTAATACCAACACACACAACTGGACACACTCTCTGCAGTAATACCAACACACACAACTGGACACACTGCAGTAATACCAACACACACAACTGGACACACTCTCTGCAGTAATACCAACACACAGAACTGGACACACTGTCTGCAGTAATACCAACACACACAACCGGACACACTGTCTGCAGTAATACCAACACACACAACTGGACACACTCTCTGCAGTAATACCAACACACACAACTGGACACACTGTCTGCAGTAATACCAACACACACAACTGGACACACTGTCTGCAGTAATACCAACACACACAACTGGACACACTCTCTGCAGTAATACCAACACACACAACTGGACACACTCTCTGCAGTAATACCAACACACACAACTGGACACACTCTCTGTAGTAATACCAACACACACAACTGGACACACTGTCTGCAGTAATACCAACACACACAACTGGACACACTCTCTGCAGTAATACCAACACACACAACTGGACACACTCTCTGCAGTAATACCAACACACACAACTGGACACAATGTCTGCAGTAATACCAACACACACAACCGGACACACTCTCTGCAGTAATACCAACACACACAACTGGACACACTGTCTGCAGTAATACCAACACACACAACTGGACAAACTCTCTGCAGTAATATCAACACACAACTGGATACACTGTCTGCAGTAATATCAACACACAACTGGACACACTGTCTGCAGTAATACCAACACACAACTGGATACACTGTCTGCAGTAATATCAACACACAACTGGATACACTGTCTGCAGTAATATCAACACACAACTGGATACACTGTCTGCAGTAATATCAACACACAACTGGATACACTGTCTGCAGTAATACCAACACACAACTGGATACACTGTCTGCAGTAATATCAACACACAACTGGATACACTGTCTGCAGTAATATCAACACACAACTGGATACACTGTCTGCAGTAATATCAACACACAACTGGATACACTGTCTGCAGTAATATCAACACACAACTGGACACACTGTCTGCAGTAATACCAACACACACAACTGGACACACTCTCTGCAGTAATACCAACACACACAACAGGACACACTCTCTGCAGTAATACCAACACACACAACCGGACACACTCTCTGCAGTAATACCAACACACACAACTGGACACACTGTCTGCAGTAATGTCAACACACACAACTGGACACACTGTCTGCAGTAATGTCAACACACACAACTGGACACACTGTCTGCAGTAATACCAACACACACAACCGGACACACTGCAGTAATACCAACACACACAACTGGACACACTCTCTGCAGTAATACCAACACACACAACTGGACACACTGCAGTAATACCAACACACACAACTGGACACACTCTCTGCAGTAATACCAACACACACAACTGGACACACTGTCTGCAGTAATACCAACACACACAACCGGACACACTGTCTGCAGTAATACCAACACACACAACCGGACACACTCTCTGCAGTAATACCAACACACACAACTGGACACACTCTCTGCAGTAATACCAACACACACAACTGGACACACTGTCTGCAGTAATACCAACACACACAACTGGACACACTCTCTGCAGTAATACCAACACACACAACTGGATACACTGTCTGCAGTAATATCAACACACAACTGGATACACTGTCTGCAGTAATATCAACACACAACTGGATACACTGTCTGCAGTAATACCAACACACAACTGGATACACTGTCTGCAGTAATATCAACAACAACTGGATACACTGTCTGCAGTAATATCAACACACAACTGGACACACTGTCTGCAGTAATACCAACACACACAACTGGACACACTCTCTGCAGTAATACCAACACACACAACTGGACACACTCTCTGCAGTAATACCAACACACACAACTGGACACACTCTCTGCAGTAATACCAACACACACAACTGGACACACTCTCTGCAGTAATACCAACACACACAACTGGACACACTCTCTGCAGTAATACCAACACACACAACTGGACACACTCTCTGCAGTAATACCAACACACGCAACTGGACACACTCTCTGCAGTAATACCAACACACGCAACTGGACACACTCTCTGCAGTAATACCAACACACACAACTGGACACACTCTCTGCAGTAATACCAACACACACAACTGGACACACTGTCTGCAGTAATACCAACACACACAACTGGACACACTCTCTGCAGTAATACCAACACACACAACTGGACACACTGCAGTAATACCAACACACACAACTGGACACACTCTCTGCAGTAATACCAACACACACAACTGGACACACTGTCTGCAGTAATACCAACACACACAACCGGACACACTGTCTGCAGTAATACCAACACACACAACCGGACACACTCTCTGCAGTAATACCAACACACACAACTGGACACACTCTCTGCAGTAATACCAACACACAAACTGGACACACTGTCTGCAGTAATACCAACACACACAACTGGACACACTCTCTGCAGTAATACCAACACACACAACTGGATACACTGTCTGCAGTAATATCAACACACAACTGGATACACTGTCTGCAGTAATATCAACACACAACTGGATACACTGTCTGCAGTAATACCAACACACAACTGGACACACTCTCTGCAGTAATACCAACACACACAACTGGACACACTCTCTGCAGTAATACCAACACACACAACTGGACACACTGTCTGCAGTAATACCAACACACACAACTGGACACACTCTCTGCAGTAATACCAACACACACAACAGGACACACTCTCTGCAGTAATACCAACACACACAACTGGACACACTCTCTGCAGTAATACCAACACACACAACTGGACACACTCTCTGCAGTAATACCAACACACACAACTGGACACACTCTCTGCAGTAATACCAACACACACAACTGGACACACTCTCTGCAGTAATACCAACACACACAACTGGACACACTGCAGTAATACCAACACACACAACTGGACACACTCTCTGCAGTAATACCAACACACACAACTGGACACACTGTCTGCAGTAATACCAACACACACAACCGGACACACTGTCTGCAGTAATACCAACACACACAACCGGACACACTCTCTGCAGTAATACCAACACACACAACTGGACACACTCTCTGCAGTAATACCAACACACACAACTGGACACACTGTCTGCAGTAATACCAACACACACAACTGGACACACTCTCTGCAGTAATACCAACACACACAACTGGATACACTGTCTGCAGTAATATCAACACACAACTGGATACACTGTCTGCAGTAATATCAACACACAACTGGACACACTGTCTGCAGTAATACCAACACACAACTGGATACACTGTCTGCAGTAATATCAACACACAACTGGATACACTGTCTGCAGTAATATCAACACACAACTGGATACACTGTCTGCAGTAATATCAACACACAACTGGATACACTGTCTGCAGTAATACCAACACACAACTGGATACACTGTCTGCAGTAATATCAACACACAACTGGATACACTGTCTGCAGTAATATCAACACACAACTGGATACACTGTCTGCAGTAATATCAACACACAACTGGATACACTGTCTGCAGTAATATCAACACACAACTGGACACACTGTCTGCAGTAATACCAACACACACAACTGGACACACTCTCTGCAGTAATACCAACACACACAACAGGACACACTCTCTGCAGTAATACCAACACACACAACCGGACACACTCTCTGCAGTAATACCAACACACACAACTGGACACACTGTCTGCAGTAATGTCAACACACACAACTGGACACACTGTCTGCAGTAATGTCAACACACACAACTGGACACACTGTCTGCAGTAATACCAACACACACAACCGGACACACTGCAGTAATACCAACACACACAACTGGACACACTCTCTGCAGTAATACCAACACACACAACTGGACACACTGCAGTAATACCAACACACACAACTGGACACACTCTCTGCAGTAATACCAACACACACAACTGGACACACTGTCTGCAGTAATACCAACACACACAACCGGACACACTGTCTGCAGTAATACCAACACACACAACCGGACACACTCTCTGCAGTAATACCAACACACACAACTGGACACACTCTCTGCAGTAATACCAACACACACAACTGGACACACTGTCTGCAGTAATACCAACACACACAACTGGACACACTCTCTGCAGTAATACCAACACACACAACTGGATACACTGTCTGCAGTAATATCAACACACAACTGGATACACTGTCTGCAGTAATATCAACACACAACTGGATACACTGTCTGCAGTAATACCAACACACAACTGGATACACTGTCTGCAGTAATATCAACACACAACTGGATACACTGTCTGCAGTAATATCAACACACAACTGGACACACTGTCTGCAGTAATACCAACACACACAACTGGACACACTCTCTGCAGTAATACCAACACACACAACAGGACACACTCTCTGCAGTAATACCAACACACACAACTGGACACACTCTCTGCAGTAATACCAACACACACAACTGGACACACTCTCTGCAGTAATACCAACACACACAACTGGACACACTCTCTGCAGTAATACCAACACACACAACTGGACACACTCTCTGCAGTAATACCAACACACGCAACTGGACACACTCTCTGCAGTAATACCAACACACACAACTGGACACACTCTCTGCAGTAATACCAACACACACAACTGGACACACTCTCTGCAGTAATACCAACACACACAACTGGACACACTCTCTGCAGTAATACCAACACACACAACTGGACACACTCTCTGCAGTAATACCAACACACACAACTGGACACACTCTCTGCAGTAATACCAACACACACAACTGGACACACTGTCTGCAGTAATACCAACACACACAACTGGACACACTGTCTGCAGTAATACCAACACACACAACTGGACACACTGTCTGCAGTAATACCAACACACAACTGGACACACTGTCTGCAGTAATACCAACACACAACTGGACACACTGTCTGCAGTAATGTCAACACACACAACCGGACACACTCTCTGCAGTAATGTCAACACACACAACTGGACACACTGTCTGCAGTAATACCAACACACACAACCGGACACACTGCAGTAATACCAACACACACAACTGGACACACTCTCTGCAGTAATACCAACACACACAACTGGACACACTGCAGTAATACCAACACACACAACTGGACACACTCTCTGCAGTAATACCAACACACACAACTGGACACACTGTCTGCAGTAATACCAACACACACAACCGGACACACTGTCTGCAGTAATACCAACACACACAACCGGACACACTCTCTGCAGTAATACCAACACACACAACTGGACACACTCTCTGCAGTAATACCAACACACACAACTGGACACACTGTCTGCAGTAATACCAACACACACAACTGGACACACTCTCTGCAGTAATACCAACACACACAACTGGATACACTGTCTGCAGTAATATCAACACACAACTGGATACACTGTCTGCAGTAATATCAACACACAACTGGATACACTGTCTGCAGTAATACCAACACACAACTGGATACACTGTCTGCAGTAATATCAACACACACTGGATACACTGTCTGCAGTAATATCAACACACAACTGGACACACTGTCTGCAGTAATACCAACACACACAACTGGACACACTCTCTGCAGTAATACCAACACACACAACAGGACACACTCTCTGCAGTAATACCAACACACACAACTGGACACACTCTCTGCAGTAATACCAACACACACAACTGGACACACTCTCTGCAGTAATACCAACACACACAACTGGACACACTCTCTGCAGTAATACCAACACACGCAACTGGACACACTCTCTGCAGTAATACCAACACACACAACTGGACACACTCTCTGCAGTAATACCAACACACACAACTGGACACACTCTCTGCAGTAATACCAACACACACAACTGGACACACTCTCTGCAGTAATACCAACACACACAACTGGACACACTCTCTGCAGTAATACCAACACACACAACTGGACACACTCTCTGCAGTAATACCAACACACACAACTGGACACACTCTCTGCAGTAATACCAACACACACAACTGGACACACTGTCTGCAGTAATACCAACACACACAACTGGACACACTGTCTGCAGTAATACCAACACACACAACTGGACACACTGTCTGCAGTAATACCAACACACAACTGGACACACTGTCTGCAGTAATACCAACACACAACTGGACACACTGTCTGCAGTAATGTCAACACACACAACCGGACACACTCTCTGCAGTAATGTCAACACACACAACTGGACACACTGTCTGCAGTAATACCAACACACACAACCGGACACACTGCAGTAATACCAACACACACAACTGGACACACTCTCTGCAGTAATACCAACACACACAACTGGACACACTGTCTGCAGTAATACCAACACACACAACTGGACACACTGTCTGCAGTAATACCAACACACACAACTGGACACACTCTCTGCAGTAATACCAACACACACAACTGGACACACTCTCTGCAGTAATACCAACACACACAACTGGACACACTGTCTGCAGTAATACCAACACACACAACTGGACACACTGTCTGCAGTAATACCAACACACACAACTGGACACACTGTCTGCAGTAATACCAACACACACAACTGGACACACTGTCTGCAGTAATACCAACACACACAACTGGACACACTGTCTGCAGTAATACCAGCACACACAACCGGACACACTGTCTGCAGTAATACCAACACACACAACCGGACACACTCTCTGCAGTAATACCAACACACACAACTGGACACACTCTCTGCAGTAATACCAACACACACAACCGGACACACTGTCTGCAGTAATACCAACACACACAACTGGACACACTCTCTGCAGTAATACCAACACACACAACTGGACACACTCTCTGCAGTAATACCAACACACACAACTGGACACAATGTCTGCAGTAATACCAACACACACAACTGGACACACTCTCTGCAGTAATACCAACACACACAACTGGACACACTGCAGTAATACCAACACACACAACTGGACACACTGTCTGCAGTAATACCAACACACACAACTGGACACACTGTCTGCAGTAATACCAACACACACAACTGGACACACTGTCTGCAGTAATACCAACACACAACTGGACACACTGTCTGCAGTAATACCAACACACAACTGGACACACTGTCTGCAGTAATACCAACACACAACTGGATACACTGTCTGCAGTAATACCAACACACACAACCGGACACACTGCAGTAATACCAACACACACAACTGGACACACTCTCTGCAGTAATACCAACACACACAACTGGACACACTGCAGTAATACCAACACACACAACTGGACACACTGTCTGCAATAATGTCAACACACACAACTGGACAGACTGTCTGCAGTAATACCAACACACACAACCGGACACACTGTCTGCAGTAATACCAACACACACAACTGGACACACTGTCTGCAGTAATACCAACACACACAACCGGACACACTGCAGTAATACCAACACACACAACTGGACACACTCTCTGCAGTAATACCAACACACACAACTGGACACACTCTCTGCAGTAATACCAACACACAACTGGACACACTGTCTGCAGTAATGTCAACACACACAACCGGACACACTGTCTGCAGTAATACCAACACACACAACCGGACACACTGCAGTAATACCAACACACACAACTGGACACACTGTCTGCAGTAATACCAACACACACAACTGGACACACTGTCTGCAGTAATACCAACACACACAACTGGACACACTCTCTGCAGTAATACCAACACACACAACTGGACACACTCTCTGCAGTAATACCAACACACACAACTGGACACACTCTCTGCAGTAATACCAACACACACAACTGGACACACTCTCTGCAGTAATACCAACACACACAACTGGACACACTCTCTGCAGTAATACCAACACACACAACTGGACACACTCTCTGCAGTAATACCAACACACACAACTGGACACACTCTCTGCAGTAATACCAACACACACAACTGGACACACTCTCTGCAGTAATACCAACACACACAACTGGACACACTCTCTGCAGTAATACCAACACACACAACTGGACACACTCTCTGCAGTAATACCAACACACACAACTGGACACAATGTCTGCAGTAATACCAACACACACAACTGGACACACTGTCTGCAGTAATATCAACACACAACTGGACACACTGTCTGCAGTAATACCAACACACACAACTGGACACACTCTCTGCAGTAATACCAACACACACAACTGGACACACGCTCTGCAGTAATACCAACACACACAACTGGACACACTGTCTGCAGTAATGTCAACACACACAACTGGACCTACTGTCTGCAGTAATACCAACACACACAACTGGACACACTCTCTGCAGTAATACCAACACACACTGTCTGCAGTAATACCAACACACAACTGGACACACTGTCTGCAGTAATACCAACACACACAACTGGACACACTCTCTGCAGTAATACCAACACACACAACTGGACACACTCTCTGCAGTAATACCAACACACACAACTGGACACACTGTCTGCAGTAATGTCAACACACACAACTGGACACACTGTCTGCAGTAATACCAACACACACAACTGGACACACTGTCTGCAGTAATACCAACACACACAACTGGACACACTCTCTGCAGTAATACCAACACACACAACCGGACACACTGCAGTAATACCAACACACACAACTGGACACACTGTCTGCAGTAATACCAACACACACAACTGGACACACTGTCTGCAGTAATGTCAACACACACAACTGGACACACTCTCTGCAGTAATACCAACACACACAACTGGACACACTCTCTGCAGTAATACCAACACACACAACTGGACACACTCTCTGCAGTAATACCAACACACACAACCGGACACAATGTCTGCAGTAATATCAACACACACAACCGGACACAATGTCTGCAGTAATACCAACACACACAACTGGACACACTCTCTGCAGTAATACCAACACACACAACTGGACACACTCTCTGCAGTAATACCAACTCACACAACTGGACACACTGTCTGCAGTAATACCAACACACACAACCGGACACACTGTTTGCAGTAATACCAACACACACAACCGGACACACTGTCTGCAGTAATACCAACACACACAACTGGACACACTCTCTGCAGTAATACCAACACACACAACTGGACACACTCTCTGCAGTAATACCAACACACACAACTGGACACACTGTCTGCAGTAATACCAACACACACAACTGGACACACTGTCTGCAGTAATATCAACACACAACTGGACACACTGTCTGCAGTAATACCAACACACACAACTGGACACACTCTCTGCAGTAATACCAACACACAACTGGACACACTGTCTGCAGTAATATCAACACACAACTGGACACACTGTCTGCAGTAATGTCAACACACACAACCGGACACACTCTCTGCAGTAATACCAACACACACAACTGGACACACTGTCTGCAGTAATACCAACACACACAACTGGACACACTGTCTGCAGTAATACCAACACACACAACTGGACACACTCTCTGCAGTAATACCAACACACACAACTGGACACACTCTCTGCAGTAATACCAACACACACAACTGGACACACTCTCTGCAGTAATACCAACACACACAACTGGACACACTGTCTGCAGTAATACCAACACACACAACTGGACACACTGCAGTAATGCCAACACACACAACTGGACACACTGTCTGCAGTAATGCCAACACACACAACTGGACACACTGTCTGCAGTAATACCAACACACACTCTGGACACAGTCTGTAGTAATACCAACACACACTCTGCACCAGGTCTGCAGTAATACCAACACACACTCTGCATCTAGTCTGCAGTAATACCAACACACACTCTGCACCAGGTCTGCAGTAATACCAACACACACTCTGCACCAGGTCTGTAGTAATACCAACACACACTCTGCACCAGGTCTGCAGTAATACCAACACACACTCTGCATCTAGTCTGCAGTAATACCAACACACACTCTGCACCAGGTCTGCAGTAATACCAACACACACTCTGCATCTAGTCTGCAGTAATACCAACACACACTCTGCACCAGGTCTGTAGTAATACCAACACACACTCTGTACCAGGTCTGCAGTAATACCAACGCACACTCTGCACCAGGTCTGCAGTAATACCAACACACACTCTGCACCAGGTCTG
Source organism: Oncorhynchus nerka (assembly GCF_034236695.1). Taxonomy (NCBI): domain Eukaryota; kingdom Metazoa; phylum Chordata; class Actinopteri; order Salmoniformes; family Salmonidae; genus Oncorhynchus; species Oncorhynchus nerka. The sequence goes on from NC_088423.1 coordinate 78,583,198, forward strand.
TAGTAATACCAAGACACACTCTGCATCTAGTCTGCAGTAATACCAACACACACTCTGCATCTAGTCTGCAGTAATAACAACACACACTCTGCATCTAGTCTGCAGTAATACCAACACACACTCTGCATCTAGTCTGCAGTAATACCAACACACACTCTGCATCTAGTCTGCAGTAATAACAACACACACTCTGCATCTAGTCTGCAGTAATACCAACACACACTCTGCACCAGGTCTGTAGTAATACCAACACACACTCTGCACAAGGTCTGTAGTAATACCAACACACACTCTGCATCTAGTCTGCAGTAATACCAACACACACTCTGCATCTAGTCTGTAGTAATACCAACACACACTCTGCATCTAGTCTGTAGTAATACCAACACACACTCTGCATCTAGTCTGCAGTAATACCAACACACACTCTGCACCAGGTCTGTAGTAATACCTGCACCAGGTCTGTAGTAATACCAACACACACTCTGCACCAGGTCTGTAGTAATACCAACACACACACTGCACCAGGTCTGTAGTAATACCAACACACACTCTGCACCAGGTCTGTAGTAATACCAACACACACTCTGCATCTAGTCTGCAGTAATACCAACACACACTCTGCATCTAGTCTGTAGTAATACCAACACACACTCTGCATCTAGTCTGCAGTAATACCAACACACACTCTGCATGTAGTCTGTAGTAATACCAACACACACTCTGCATCTAGTCTGCAGTAATACCAACACACACTCTGCATCTAGTCTGCAATAATACCAACACACACTCTGCATGTAGTCTGCAGTAATACCAACACACACTCTGCATCTAGTCTGCAATAATACCAACACACACTCTGCATCTAGTCTGCAATAATACCAACACACACTCTGCATCTAGTCTGCAATAATACCAACACACACTCTGCATCTAGTCTGCAATAATACCAACACACACTCTGCATCTAGTCTGCAATAATACCAACACACACTCTGCATCTAGTCTGCAATAATACCAACACACACTCTGCATCTAGTCTGCAATAATACCAACACACACTCTGCATCTAGTCTGCAATAATACCAACACACACTCTGCATGTAGTCTGCAATAATACCAACACACACTCTGCATCTAGTCTGCAATAATACCAACACACACTCTGCATCTAGTCTGCAGTAATACCAACACACACTCTGCATCTAGTCAACACACACTCTGCATCTAGTCTGCAGTAATACCAACACACACTCTGCATCTAGTCTGTAGTAATACCAACACACACTCTGCATCTAGTCTGCAGTAATACCAACACACACTCTGCATCTAGTCTGCAATAATACCAACACACACTCTGCATCTAGTCTGCAGTAATACCAACACACACTCTGCATCTAGTCTGTAGTAATACCAACACACACTCTGCATGTAGTCTGCAATAATACCAACATACACTCTGCATCTAGTCTGCAGTAATACCAACACACACTCTGCATCTAGTCTGCAGTAATACCAGCACTAATGTATCAGAGGCTGGGAGAAAGTCATGACTGCATGGGATAAAAGAAAAGGACTGTTTGATGCTCTCAGTGACTCTTCTTTGAATTTGTATACATAAAAGGTTTCCAACATTTCCAAATGTCAAATTATATTTTGTAGAAGGTGTTGATAGACATGCATGAATGTTCTGAATAACTGGTCATCTTCTCACTACAAACTTCCACAATTAGTTTTAGTCTTCACTCTTCAAACATGAACGGAACTGAACTTGGTGGTAGAACTTCTGCCAATCATGTGTCATTTCCAATAACTATACTTATGATTGAGCACCTAGTCCTCCCCTTTTTGGTTCATGCACAGATTCTAAGAGACTGACGCTCTTGTGTGGATGTTCGTCATGTCAGAGTCAAACACTTTCAGAAATGATTATCTTTCAAGTATGTGTCTGACAATATCAGTCAAATCTACCTTGCATCACATTGACATCCTCTGGATAGCTGAAGATGGGATAAACAGAGGGTAGCTCGCTTTCAAGAGTGCTCTGTGGATGATGGAGGAGGGGAGGGGAAAGGTGCAAAGCCGGGCTATCAGGCCGTTCATCTCCTAATAACTCAATATTATTTCTTATAAGTGTGGGCCTTATGAGTAAAGACAGAGATAATTGCGATCCGTGTCTAATCTTTCAGACGGGGAGGATTCTCTTGATGAGGATATTTTGTGAGGCTGATCAATGACCCAGTAAGACTGTGCTCAGGCTCTCAACTGCATCCTCCCGTAGCTGGCTCTTTGAACACGGTTCTGAACCCTCATAAAAGACACCCAGATCACTTTTCATCTTTACCTTGCAGCAGGCAGGTTCACTCTTCCAGTAGCATCATCAGTAGCAGCCCTTTAGATGAGTTGCGTCTCTCTCTCTCCTCCTCTCTCGTTCTCTTTCTTTCTCTCACTCTTCTTTCTCTTCTCTCTCTCTGTCACACAAACTTACACTCAAGCGTCAGGATATGATGGAGCTTAATATGCACAGAAGAGCAGAGTCAACAATTCAAACAATCTTTCCAGCATAGAGAAATGTCAGAATACATCACACGAGGCATCTTGTCAGAACAAATCAATGTTTTTTTTTCAACTCTTTGGTATAAAAGGAAGGTGTGTGGGTGCACTTTGCAAATCCCTGAATTGAAAGAAACTTCTACATAATCCCATTGAAAGAAACTTCTTTCAATAGGATGATGTATAATTCAGAAATAAACATGGGCATTTTATTGACATGCAGCTACATGATAATTGATTGAAGTGACATCTTATATTGTGTGGTGTTTTACTATAAGGTATGTTTAGTGTTCAAGTTAGATTAGTGTCTTGTGTGTTATTGGGCATGGTGGGAGTGGCCCCAGCCAGCCCCTGTCCCTGTGTTGTAGTATTTGAGACCAGTCTGGAGACCACATGTGGGGTGTCTCAGTCTTGTCCCTGTGTTGTAGTATTGTTGACGAAGATGTAATACTGAATATTTTGTCTTTGTATCTATTACAGACCTGTTTGGGTAAGGGATCCTTAGTGGAGTGTCTCTCTGTTTTCCTCAGCAGCATATTGTCACCATTCTGAATGTCTACACCATCCATATGTTCTTCTGAAATATCAACACAGAAATACTGGACAATTATGGTTGCGATTTGACACAATTACAACCATGTTCTTGAATTGGAATCACATTTTTCTGGTCTCCCCCCTCCCGAGTCTTGGTTTTGAATCGGTCTCGCTTTAGGTGGTCTCGAACACAATACTGCCTTTAGGTGGTCTCGAACACAATACTGCCTTTAGGTGGTCTCGAACACAATACTGCCTTTAGGTGGTCTCGAACACAATACTGCCTTTAGGTGGTCTCGAACACAATACTGCCTTTAGGTGGTCTCGAACACAATACTGCCTTTAGGTGGTCTCGAACACAATACTGCCTTTAGGTGGTCTCGTACACAATACTGCCTTTAGGTGGTCTCGAACACAATACTGCCTTTAGGTGGTCTCGAACACAATACTGCCTTTAGGTGGTCTCGAACACAATACTGCCTTTAGGTGGTCTCGAACACAATACTGCCTTTGGATTTGTCAGTGCTGCTCCTAATGTGACTAATATCCTGTTCTCCTCTTCCTCTCTGTCTTCCTCTTCTTCTTCTTCTGTATCTACTTCCCAGTAGTACCACTGCACCCTAACATCCCCACTGTGCCTCCACCTCCTCCTCCACTTCCTCCTCCTCTTCCTCCTGTCTCTCAGGCACCTCCCCCTCCTCCTCCTCTAAGCAACGGATTTCACTTCTCGTTTGTCTAATCAGAGAAAACAAAGTAAGGACTAACAGCATGCTAATGGTATTGAGGTTTCACTAATTCTCCCTAACATGGGTGCTGCTTCACACCTCTCTGTCTGCATGATCACCGCACTGTTGTAATTCGGAAGGTAGTAGATCACCCCTCTCATTACCGTCAGCATACCTACACATCTGCAGGCAGCCAGCTAAACTTAATGTGCTAATTGTCTGTAAATTGTTATTGTAACTTTATCTAAAATGTGTGTTGGGCAGGGTAAGGGGGCATCAAATGCCACTAGCTACGTGAGCATTGTGTGCAATTAACAAAGAAATGAGACACCTTTTTGCTTCAGCACCTTGACAGTGGAACAAGTGTTCACAGCTGCATTCCACAACACCAATTATCCCACCATCTGTAGACTGCTAACAGTATTCACCAAAACATGTAGAACAGGGAGAAAAATAAAAGTGACACTATTATTAATGTGCAAACACATTGGGACTGATCATGATTCTGTGTGAGTGTGTCCAGTTAACTTTGGCCTGTGGCACTCTCAGGCTCTCTACTGTACTTGTTCAATCATGCACCATCTGTTGGCTATCCTTGACTACTAACCCGATCCCCTTCCTTAACCATGGCACTCTGCAATATGTGTGGGACTGTGTGCATGTCTTTGTGTATATGTGGTGTCTTCCACCTTTTTGGTGTCTGTCACCAACCCTGTCCTGTTTCCTTCCTCATCCATGTATGCTGCTCAGCTGAAAGGGTCGGGGTCAGAGGTTATGATGTGTGGATATAGAGTAAACGACAGCTATGTTTGTTTCCAAAGGATACCTAAAGATACAGCCCCTGTGTTCTAAAAGAAACAAACGGTGTTCACTGAGTCAGTCTCACACACAGTATGATGTTGTTGTATGACTGTTGTTGTCACCGCTTGGTTTAACAGTACTCTGTAGCAATTCATTCAGTTGCTTCAAGTTTGTTGTGAGTTGAGTTTGAGGGAAATAAATGACTCAAAATTATTCTACTATGTGACATGCTGTACAGAAAGACAGAGCGCAGAGAATGTTTACCAGTTCACCATACAATGATTCATTAATTCCATATGTGGTGTATGGTTGGGTATTTTGGGTTTTGTCTTTCTTGCTTTCAAAAAAGGTTGTTTTCTCATGGTTTCCTATGAGACTAATATTCCCTTTTAAAGATCTGGTGTGTTGTATGATGCACTTTGTTGTGGTGAGTGCTGCTGCATCATCTTCATTGTAGCTGGGATGCGTTTAGGTTGATAACCTTTACCCATGTACAGTACTGTACTTTGGTATTCAATAAGACCATGGTATTTGATTTTTTTTTAAATATATATATATATACTTCTATTTTACTAGCCTAAAATCCTGTTAATACTGTTTGATTGAATCCCAGCTAAGAATGTATTCTTCATTTCCTCCCATTCTTCCATTCTGCTTGGTTTTCTAGAATTTCTCACAGTCTTCCTAAACTAACTCGATGTGTTTTGTTGATTTTCCCTCAGCCAATGCGCTTTCTGGACACTGAGGTGCTGTTCCATGATGACAATACAACCTGGATTCTTGAGGAAAGAAAGACTTTGTTTGGTGCTGACAGTTACACTGTTATACAGTAGATGAGTGTTAGTGAACATTTAACCTGCCCTCAGCAGCACGCAGCAGGACTTACTCGCTGATGCATTTTTTGGAGCTAAAATGAAGTAAACTATTTTCTTAAGAAAATGTATGTCTGCCATGAAAGCTGCTGTGCATATTAACTTTGGAAGTGTGTAACAGATGTTAATCCCATAATAGAAAAGTTTTTTTTACATGTTATTGCACTTTTAGCATTATACTGTATCATAGTGAAGAACTGAAAGAGATATTTTCAAGGTGAGAATGTTTTGTCTTGCAGTGTGATCTGAATTTGGAGGGAACTTGTATTTAGGTTTTTTTTTTTAAGTTAATGAGAGTATTCACCAACTAGAAGGTCGATATGAACATAAGGTACTGAACATGTGTCATGTTGATTGTATTTTTGTCAAAACTCCGATGATATTCTTACACCAAATCACTTGAAATGTAATTTGTGTTTGTATCTAGCACTGCCAGTCTCTTAATGGCTTGCCAAATGGATTTTATTTTTGCTTACAACATTGGGAGGAGAATAACATTGAACATAATATTTTCTGGATGGCTTAGGCAGGTTGCACAATGATAATTATAAACATTTTAAATATTAAAGATATTAACATGACGTTTGCCTCATCAAATGTTTTGTCTTCGGACAACAAACTCATGCAGTAGTCATAATAACCGTTATAAAATGATAACGGTATACTGAGGTATTCCGAGAATGTGAAACCCCCAAAACTCTTAGGTCTTATAGCCTATTGTACAGTACTGAATTTAAATCATGTTATTGCGTCAGTTTAATAATTGTACTACTCTGTGGATGACAGTTGAATAATATGGTTGACTGTGTTGGAATCTTCAAAACCCTTTATCTTGTGCCAGTTCTGATAACCTTTCTCTTCATGCTGACCAAAAAGTACAAAATGTAGTCTCATCACAGCTCCAAGGATTCTCTTTGAACATTCCTATTGATTGCTTTGCCCTGTTACATTTCATTCTATTATCTGAGAAGGGAATCCAACTTTACAGGCTCAAACCAAATGAGGCAAACTTTCAATACAAAAAACCTTGAAATGTTTCTTTAGTTCAAAGCTTCTCTTTCTTAAAGGGTATTTTTTATTCTGTGTCTACATTTTAAACTGGGAAGGTGGGTAGTAATAACAGTGGTGTATCTGAAGCATAGAATTTATATATTTAAGTGAAAGATCTTTTACTTTGTAAAAGAAACCTCTTGAGACGAACATGGCATTGACCTTACGAATCAAAGACGATGGAATTATGATTCTAAGCTTTTTGCAAGTTAATTTTTCACATGTTCTGTAAATGGAAGGTCAGCTATATAAAAGTCATGACTAGAATTAATTGCAATTGTTCTGTCAGTCCTATACATAATTCTACAGTTCAGCATATTTGTATAGCATATTCTGCTATCTTGCTTATAGGCTAGGCTCCCTTGTCTGGTGGACCAGTAAACTGCTCTCACCTCCCTTGTGAGATCTTTATCTTTAATTGGAGAGTAATTACATACCCTTGTCTGCATCATGGTACTCTTTGAAAACACCTGTGAGAGGGGATGCACCTCCCAGAGCTCCACAGTGGGAGCCGCCACATCTCCTCTCTCTCCATGCCATCTCGAGGAGTGGGAGTGTGGGCCCCAGAGTGCCTGCTAGCCCTGGTGGGTATAAGACCCATCACATCCGCTATTCTGCTTATTTTGCAATAAATGGGCTGTTTTTTTCCTCCTCCTGCAGAAATTCACCCAAGACCATCCACTGAGGATTGTGGCATTTCCATTTATTGACGTTTGGCTGCTGGTTCATATACATTTGTTATGCTATGCTCTGGACTTCAAAGAGAATGAAATAGGGCCTATTATGCTAATTCTGTCTTGTTCTGTTCAACGTAATCAAGGCCTCACACATTAATCCTTTACAAAATGTTCCTCACTGACTCTTGGAAGAGGTTTTCAAATGTACATGAATAGAAAAAGGAATTCCCGACTTTCCCAGATGACTCCAAAAACCCGTAGCTGAGCACTTGGGGGGGAGACAACCTTTTGTTATTTTGAAACTATAAATGATTTGAGAACTTGATATGAAATCCAGAGTAAACAACTGTGATAAACAGTGAAGGTTTCTCTTCCCACATGATTGTAACAGGGTGGAACTGTTTGTTGGTAAACATGCCCCATGTTAACCCTTGCCAGTCCCAGGTATAGTATGTTTCAATAAAGGGCATGGCCCTGGGTATTTAAGCTAGACTTTTTGTGTCATTCACAATATTCCATGACCACTAGAAGGCTGACGTGTGCAGGGAGGATGGTCTAGTAGTGAAAGCCCAGTCAGTGACTCTGACTGGACTCTGATTGGACATGAGCTGAACCAAGGGATCCAACACAAAAGGTACTTTTGATTCTAAAATGGTCTTTTATGCTCTTTTATCATCTCAAGATCAATATACATGCTTTAATAAGGGTTGGGCTGGTGTTCAATTATTGAACAGTTAAAACTGATTTAATATTCTCTCCCAACACACTGTACATGCCTACATTCTATCAAAATAATCAAATAGACCAGTAACTTTTTAAGACTGATTTTTATTGGTATGTACATTGTCTCATTCTCGCTCAGTTTATTGCAATACAACTTATTCGATGGTTGAAACAATGTACTTGTACTTCAGCACAGCCTTTCTTTCAGGGTAGACATATACACTTTCTTCAGAAAGTATAAACACCCCTAGACTTTTTCCACATTTTGTTGTGTTACAGCCTGAATTTAAAATGGATTAAATTGAGATTTGTTGTCACTGGCCTAAACACAATACCCCATAATGTCAATGTGGAATTATGTTTTTAGACAAAAATGGAAAGCTGAAATGTCTTGAGTCAATAAGTATTCAACCCCTTTGTTATGGCAAGCCTAAATCATTGCAGGAGTACAAATGTGCTTAACAGGTCAACTAATAAGTTGTATGGACTCACTCTGTGTGCCATAATAGTGTTTAACAGGATTTTTTAATGACCACCTCATCTCTGTGCCCCACACATACAATTATCTGTAAGGTCCCTCAGTCAAGCAGTGAATTTCAAACACCGATTCAACTACAAAGACCTGGGAGGTCTTCCAATGCCTCACAAAGAAGGGCACCTATTTGTAGATGGGAGAGAGAAAAAATTGATGTCGATTATCCCTTTGAGGATGGTGAAGTTATGAATTACATTTTGGATGGTGTTTCAATACACACAGTTACTTCAAAGATACAGAATGGAGCTAAGCAGAGGCAAAATCCTAGTGGAATACCTGGTTCAGTCTGCTTTCCACCAGACACTGGGAGATGGATTCACCTTCCAGCAGGACAATAACCTAAAACACAAGGACACATCTACACTGGAGTTTCTTACCAAGAAGACAGGGAATGTTCCTGAGTTGCCGAGTTACAGTTTTGACTGAAATCTACTTGAAAATCTATGGCAAGACCTGAAAATGTTTTTCTAGCAATGATCAACCACCAATTTGACAGAGCTTGAAGAATTTGAAAAGAATAATAGGTAAATGTTGCACAATCTATGTGTGGAAAGCCCTTAGAGACGTACCCAGAAAGAGTACTTCTACAAAGTATTGACTCAGGGGTGTGAATACTTATGAATAATGAGATATATCTGTATTTCATTTTCAATAAATGTGCAAACATTTATAAAAATATGTTTTCATATTGTCATTATGGTGTATGGTGTGTAGATGTGAGATTTTCTTTAATGTTAATCCATTTTGAATTCAGGCTGTAACAAAATAAAATGTGAAATAAGTCAAGAGGTACGAATACTTTCTGAAGGCACTGTAAAATAGTGTATATGATAACAGGTTTATGTAAACACAGTTGTTCTACCCTATAAATGATTGATTATGAATGTTTAAAAAATGCTGTGTTAAAGAAAACAATGAATTGCTCTCATGTTCCTTAAACGGCTTGCATTTACAATACCTACAATGAATTGGGCTTTTTGTGTACATGAATGAAGAAGATGCCCTTGGGCTTCCTCTTTGATCCAGCAGCAGCTCAAACTTTGTCTGCCTCTTAGCAACACATTTCACTTCAAATTAAGGCACAACTCTGTCTGCAAGCACAAAAGAAAAAACCTGCACCGTGCTGAAATGTTTTGCAGTGTTGGTTATTGGTACAAGTATGTGTTGTGCAGATGTGTGCCATCTTCAGGCCCTTTTAATCCTCTACAAAGCAAGCATTATGAAGATGATGACGAGAACACACCCTCACCATGAAGACTGAACATTTCCTAGTGTTTTAATAATTGAATACCTGGGTATTGGTTACTGCTTGTGTGTAAAGGGCTTCCAACTGTTCATATCATGCCATAGTTGAGATCTCATTCCACCATTTCATCTGCAGCAGTTAATTGTTCAGTCATGGAGTGTTTGTGTGTTTGTTCAGGTATTGTAAGCCTTTGGCTTTTAGTGAACCTTTTTATGTGAGGGGCAACAACCTACATTTTCACTCTGCTGATCACTGACGGAAGATACACTACTGACATGGTAAGAATCTCACACATTTTTCAACCCTCTTCAAGCCCCACCCCTGAGCTAGCAATATGCATTAGTGAAGTTTGTGCAGATAGTAATGAATTGGTAATTAAGTAGTTCAATACAGAAATATGATGTCCTTATCATTATGTAATTAGACAAAGCATGTAGATTCCCTTATTTAAAAATGATTCATTAGTCGTTCCCTGTTAACCTAAAAGGAAATATTAGATCCTGACTAAACTTTGAGGAAATTTGGAGTTACAAGTAAGAGATTTGGGTCAGCTAATGAGAACAGAGTGTCCCACTTTACAGGTCCAATTGGGAGAAGGAGGATTTGCATGTATGCAAATGTTGTTTGAGTTAATTACATAACGTGGCATTCATTAATAATGAAGTATGGTGGATGTCGGGCCTTTATGCCTGTATATGTGTACTCTCATGCCCAGAGAGAGAGGCCTGTTCCTGGATAGGGAGTGAGGGCCTTTATGCCTGGTTCATGTCCAGATTGTGGAGATTCATTTAGCGTGTCAGTTTGTGAAAGCAATACAGCACCCACCAGCACTCCATCAATAATGTCAGTTTACAGACTGGTCATCATACTGCTCTGGAAATATGGGAATTGATTTGACCTTTCTGACCTTTCTCTTTTGGTATCTGGAGTCAAATAAATTAGCAGTACCCTATTTAGTATGTGCCAAGTCAAATAACATTGATACATGTATCAAATGGTCTTATTTTGGCTGTATAGCTAAGGTATGATATTACCTAAAGAGCTAACTGTATGTAGGCCTATGAAACATTATTGAACATTATAAACCGAGTAGTTTCGGTCCTGGATTCTGATTGGCCAAAAACAGCATTTCAGCTGTGTATACAGTCTCAGACAATATACCACGGATATGAGGCAAAAATACTTGTTTACTGTTCTATTTGTGTTGGAAACCAGTTTATAATAGCAATAAGGCACCTGGGGGGTTTGTGGTATATGGCCAATATACCACACCCCCTCGGGCCTTATTGTTTAATTTTCAACCTTGAGACATTTCAACCATGGAAAGTAGGCCTGTTAGCACTGTATATAAAGGAAAGCTTGTGAACACTCAACTTATGCAGGAAAGTGTTGACCTAAATAAATCATTATTGGAAAATAATCCCTATTTACACATTCCATGTGAGTGCATTTAACTCTTTTTAACACTGTTGAAGTTTCCTACATTTAAAAAATATATATTTTTTACAAACCGTCTGATGGCAAGTTGTAGCAATGTTTTTTTAGATTTATGCGTATTTTAAAGAATAATTTATTTTACAATCATTTGACAATTATCTGAAGACTAACACAGTTGAGTGCAGTCAGTAGCCAGGATGTCAAATACTTAAATACCTTAAACTTGCAATTAACTTTGACCAAGAATTACAAGGAATACTTTGGCACACTTGAAAATGAACGTCCTCAGTCATGTTTACCATTGTCAACTTCAACCTGTTAGCCATTCCTTTATTGAGATAAAAACCTATCTTGTTGACAGCTCCCAAAGGATCAAGACCTCAACTTGAAAAGGGCCTATGTTCAGTGCAGAGCATTATGATAAAATATGTTGCACACATGTCCCTCCCATGAAGCTATTATCTATAATTAAAATGTTTCTAAAGTCTTGCCATCAACACAAAACGTCATAATGAATTGGTTTTCCGACCACCAGCAGTTAATTGATCCCTTCATGTTTCCTGCCACATAATATGTTGCAGTTTGTTATGTTGTTCTTTATGGCTCCTGTGCAATGCACACCATCATTTGCTTTGTCATTTTATTGATCTCACAAAGGTAGTGAGGCGGTGTTTATTGTTCAAAAGCTTACAGTTTAGACCTTATGGTCCGGGTTTCCTTTTCATCTATTGCTTTACTACAAAGGGACATGCCATTTAGACTCTGACAGTATGTGAAAATCATATCCATTGTCTTTGCACATTTATTTGAATAAATTATTCTATCACTGATCTGAATTGAAACCCTTTTTTCTCAACTTCTGTTGCAGTCATTTGTTTCCTGGATGATGTCATATGGAGGAGGCTTCCACACCTTTTCAGGAGCCCCTGTAATCATGTATGATTTAAAACGAAACTCTGCCCTGAAGCTAAACTCCGACAAGAAGCTGACATGTATGTAACATTGTTGAATGGCTCTGGTGCTAACCCAACAAATCACACGGCAACCCCCTCATATCCTCTGACAGAATAGTGTTCTCTAATTAACCATGCAGAACAGGAGAAGAACATATGTTCATTTAATGTAACAAAAATGTTGATTTTCATGCACTCTTTTTCAAATATTAATAGGCTAGACTTCCATTTCAAGATGCATCAAAGTAGCTCAGGATATGCAAATGTGATGTATGCTGCTGCCTTACCCCAACCAGTTGGACTGACACAATCTCTCTCTTTATGCAGGCAGTTGCCTGGTTATGAGCACCGGAAGACCAAGAGCCAATAATCTGCACTTCCTTCAGTTCCTGCACTTCCTTCACAGAAAAAAATCATGTATCCATGTAATCAACAGTTAATCAATTATAAATTAATTGACGTATTCAAGAGTTGTAAATTATCAAATTAGTTGCATCTTATTATTATAGTTATCTCCATAGCCATATCTGGCCACATTTAGAACACTAATTAGCACAGTCAACCAAAAAAACATGTTAAACCACATTCAATGAGACCAGATTATGGTGTAAATGTTCATCGTGTTACTGTAAGCTTTTTGGGCTGACAAATTGTAACTATTATTTATTTAGTATATTGAATTGCGTTGTTTTAGTAGTTTGGAGTTGAATTCAAAACGGCATCAACTAATTTGTCTACCTCAAACCATGTCTTGCCTCTCTGTGTTTCAAATTAAGTTTACTTACTGTGTTTCATAAACGAGAAGGACAAGAGGAAATTCCCAAAGTCACCGAAAGGTGGCGTATGAGTCACGTCTAACAAGTACGCTTAACTGCTCTTTGAGCTTACCTTTCTACTGTTAAATAAATGAAATACGAAAATACAAAATGTTACATGAAATGTCAGTAAGAACTTTAGTTAATGAATTAATGATTAAACACATTGCTCTCAGCAATATGCATCGCACACGTCAATTTTTCATAATCAAAAATACAATAGGACTCTTGATTTCAACACAGTGTAGGCCTATGTACAATATGACTTTACGAATAGTTACACAGCTAAGATATGTTTAAATTGTCTTTAACATTAACCACACTGAAATTCTAACTAATTGAAAGAACACATTTGAATCTTGTACCTCAGAGGGAAATCCAAAATGTACCAATATCCTTGTTTTTCAAATTTGAGGAATCTCTTGCCTGCATCGTCATTGAAGAGCAATGCGTTTCTTCGTTCTCGTTTAAGATCCAGTAGAAAATCCACGCAAAGTCTCCTTGGACCATTTTATAATAAAACAAGTGTTTTCCATAATTACTAGTACTTACATTCCTTTGTTCCTGTAGAACTTATCAATATAAAAAATATATCAAATGAAACAATACCTGAGTATTCTGCTCCAGGTGTTTTGGGGAGCTTGGTGAGCATTAGTTTTTTTCATTTGCGAAGATGAACTGGTTTGACTTATACATTTATATTTCAGAACAAAAGGAGACCGCGCACTTATTGTGAGGGAAAGTTTGCAGTGCGTTAGATTTAATGTGTTGAACGTAATGCTCCAAATGAATAATAAAAAGATGTGACGTATGGATATGATTTTCTCTTGAACAAAATAATGTGAAAATGTGAAAATGAAAGACAGAGAAGAGCCAGAGCAGATGCGAGGAGATTTGTGAAGGGGCTGTGTTCTCTCTCTCTTTCTCTCTCTCTCCCTCTCTCTCTATTTCCCACGTCTTCTCCTCCCCTCTTTTTATCCCTATGTGACTCTTCAGTTAACAAACATTATTTCCTACTGCTTCTGTCCCTGTCATTGTAAGTACAACATTGTCTTATTTACCTATTGAATGAATGAAACCATTGTCCTGCTGTTCTTGAAAGCGAGTGTTAAAGGTTTGGTCGTAGTTTGTTTTGTCCGCCTATGCTGTGTATTACAAACTTTTTCCTTTACATTTTCAACAAGCTATCGCATTGTTCCTCATGTCATATTGTTGTTGGGATTCATTTGAATTGATGATGGTGCAGGATAGTGATTCTGTTGAGTGTAGATGAAGACAGCGCGTAACTCAAGTGCCTCTCAGTGTGCTGCAACCTGTGCTTACCTCTTACCTGTAGCCTGTATATCGCCCCGCGGTGGACCGTTACTTTTCTTCACTGTAGCCTACCTACCTTTACAGCGGACAACGGTGTTGAACTAGTATTCCCCAGAACAGTTGTCCATCTAATATCGAGCTATATAGCCTACTGTTGAAAAATGTTTGTTCTATATGTCGTTAATTATGTCCGCTAGAGTTTGGTCGATACAGCCCATTGATGAAGGCTATGCATTTGTTTCTTGTCTTTTACGATTTTGAGGATGCATAGCAGGCTACTGGTAGAACTCTTGAGAAGTGATTTTACTCCTCTAATTTCAATGGAATTTAGCCTATAATACATGCCAGGCATTCTATTTAAGCCTTCGAAATATTTTATATTGAATGTTCAAGGGGGCGGAAAACATTTGCGTGGTAGGCCTAGTGACCCAAATATTATTTTGATATATAAAATGGCACCTAATTTACATTTGAAAATGTAGCCTATAATATGTAAAGTAATAAGTAAGTGTTCTGGTGGGCTACCAATATTTTTTTTTACATTTATGCTTCTCGATTTAAATACTTTTCTGAAACAAGTTGACCTAGCACTGGTTGTTTCAATCATTAATAACATGTTTTTTTTGTTTGCATAAACTGAAGGATATGTCAACCAAAACAAAACGTCAAAGTCTATAATATATTGTGTGTATTGAAAAGACAATAGCACATCCATCTCTTAACGTTATGTGTATGATGTTTTCTTATGAATAGGAAACCATGGGATAATCAATGCCTTGCAGTCAATTATTTGTTTATTTTATAAAAGTGATATATTGAGTTATAACTAACACCATAAACCTTGCAGCTATTGATATTATTTTATACAGATCAGACGAATAGAAACAGGCGGGCTCCCTATTTGAGAGAGATTATCATTTTATATTTGAAATTATGGGTCATTGTTTTGGGGGGAAATACTTTATTAATTGCCTTTTGCTTTCCTGTATTAACTTATACTTCGTCTATATAACGCTTAAATGAACAATATAGGCTATAGGCTACAATGTATCAATGTATTCCTACTACATGACTGTTTTCGCCTATGCCAAATATCGTTTGTCATAAAGTGGTATGGTTGACACTCGAGTTCTTTACACGTCACTTCATATCAAAGCTTCAGTTGATCTGTTATAAAGGCCAGCAGTGTTATATTATAGGTAGAGTATAACTAACCCCTAACGGAGTAGTTTTCTGTCTTCAACTCTGAAATGCGTTTCTGGCATGTGCTGTTGATAAAATTGTTCCATTAATTTAGAGTAAGGCAAAAGACAAAAAAGAATGCCTTAAATAGTCCACTTTACAGATAAATAGGACAATAACTCTTATTGGAGTTTGTTCAAGTGCAAATTATGTTGTATCGACTTTCAATTGTGCTGCTGTGTAATAATCGGATATTGTTTTTTAATTTAATCAAATCAAGAGCAAAATCTCCCTCTGTCTAATCACTCACTAAACTCTCTCTCCCTCTCGCTCTCTCCCTCTCGCTCTCTCTTTCGCATCTCTTGTCTGGGCTGGGAGGGGGAGTCCTGCCTCTTTGCCTTCCTCAGATCAATGCCCTGGCCACTCTCTTTCTGATGTTGCACGACGGGAAATGCTTTGAATACTTGCGACATGGCCGCTCACATTGATTGCCAAGATTGACAGCTCTGCGTCGTCTTCTCTTGTCTCTGAAAGAGAGGGAGATAAAGAGGATAGATAACAACAAAAGCTCCTTGCAGTTTTGACAATTAAACTTCATAGAAAGAACGGGATCCCCTCATATAGCCAGTGGGAACCACAGCAGACTTTAGTTCTCTTTCCTTTTCTCTACAGATAGTAATCGTTATGTTTTAACGTAATATAGCGTGAAACACACGACTCGGGATACGATACCGTTAGGACCTGCAGCTCTCTTTTCTCGACTGATCTGAAGGTAAAAACGTGCTTAGTTTTAACATGTTGTAATCGTGTTTTCATGTAAACTGCGTTATTTAGCCTGTTTTTGTTGGTACGTAACCGAGTTCGCTTCATTCGATGTCAATAGGGGTGTTAAAACTGTTTTCTCTCTCGTTTTTTTTGTGAGGGGAATATGATAACATTCTTATTTATTGCTTCTCAATCGCGAGATTCGTGGTAAACGCAATAACAAAAGCAGAGTACGTGAAAAGACAAGCGCAAGCGTTCTCTGGAATGGTTTGGATAGCTACTGTAACAATGATGCCGTGTTTTATTTACCGACACAGGAGACTTGTGTAACTTATAAGTTTACATTCAATCGTGCGTCTCGAGGTATTGATATCAACAGCTCTATATTTCACTTGGATGAGCAGTTAGGCTACTGATTTAAGCAACATACAGCTAGGTAGGTTTGGAGTGGACTGTATTAATTACCCGCAACCCTTTTTTTATTGCATTGTTGGTTACGCATCCACAAATTCAACTCTTAAAAAATACTCATCAAGTTATGTGTGTTTTTTTATGGTGTTGCTATCCGGATGCTCAATAACTTCCTCCTGTGGGACTGGGAGGCAATTGCACCTTTGTCCACAGAGCGGTACTATTCATTGACAATGACGTGCGCATTGCTCTAGGTCCCCTTCCATACCCTTCCTTTCTCCCTGATCTTTCTGGATGCAAGATTTACAAGTTTCTTCGAATTTGAGCATATGGTTTATTTAGTTGTCTTTCTTCAAAACTCTAAGTAATCTATATTCATCGTTCGACCTGAATTATAATTCAGTGTAAAACATTTATATTCGTAATTGTTTCCTATGTTGTAGGAGGTTGGGAATTCACTCTGCCTTAACTTTAACTGGAGGTCAGGCAAATCGATCTTAAAATAATGCATAAACCATCAATTAAATCCAACTACTCCTCGAAAGGCTATCCCGTTTAGAGACGATATACACGGACAAGGCTTCCCTACAAGCCTACAAAGCGCTGCTCTCGGACGGTTTTAGGGACTAACGTAAGTCATCTGGTGTAATTATTTTTGTCTCTTTTGCACTATTGTCTTTCCCTTTCATGGACAGGTGTGAATCTGGTTATAGATACATTGCAGATACTTGAATGGACAGGTTTAATTGTATGCTAAATATTCTAAATAATGACATTTTATTTGTTTCTAAGTGTTATAGATTGGATATAGTTTCCCTCATTTTTTGATTTTTTTAACAATAACTTTTACCGCGTATTAGGCTATAATCAGATATTTAGCTATTTTAATGTCACACCTGGCTTTTGAAGGTACTTGAGATTTTGATAAAAACACGATTGTATACCAAGGTAGCGGGAGGACAAATGCAACACAGTTCGTGTGAACTTGTCTGTTGTGTGAAGATAGCCCATCATTTACAAGGTGTTTCCCAAAATAAGACACTCGCAGTCTCAGATAAAGCTTTTTTTCTAACTTCTGCACAAGCAGTGATAACAATTTTACAGAGGATATCTCTGTCACTGCAAATCTGGACTCTATAGCTTAATGTAGCCTAGACCTATTGCTACCGGGGAATATTCCTATGCTCATTTTTCTTCTTAACATTTGACATAAATACAATTGGATTGCTGTGCCCACTCAGTAGGCGGAATCTGAAACCTTCATTAAAGACAGCTTCACCTTTCTCCTATTTTACTTCCAAATAGTTTCCAGACCGTCAGAGTAACCCGGTGTCTAATAATAAAATCATATCTTAAGTGAGAGAGGCTGCATGGGTGGAAAACAATCCTCCGGCTCGTTCCTCTGTTAGGGTGAAGTTGGTCTCGTAATGGTATTTTGTTTTGAACAGTTGTTGTTAGTTGAGAGTGCAAGTTCCCTCATAAGGTAAGGTGGCACCGGAGCCCAATGGAAGTCTAAATGGCACATTTATAATTAGACTGCCAATTCAGCACATTGTCCTGATTGCTATACAGGGACACTCGGCACTGTCTGGCTGCTCAATATGAGATAGTTTTTCCTCTGACGGACAGTTTAACACTGCCTGTATCAAATTAGTGAGGAGCAAAGGAGTTCTGTTGATGGTTCACTGCACGGCTGTATCAACTGGTATTTTATCAGGGAAATAAAAAATTACTCCGCGATTGCCAGGTCAATTTTCTCTCCGTTTCTGCCCATCTTTGTTTATTTTTTACGCACTCTAAATACTATAAAAGAAACGTAGGATACAGTCGCCCCACACTGCAATAAAACGGATGAAAGGAACATTACAATATAATATGAATAATATGGTAGATGTAATCGATTTTTATAATTGAAACTTACCAACGTTTTTGTACACATGCATTGACTCCAGATAATATTCTAAATGTACCTCTTGCTCTGTGTGTTGCGCGTTGATTGTCAAGTACACAATGCTGTTATTGAAATCAAAGGTTATATTGATTAGGCCTATATTATCCAGGATGTTGGATTATTTGTTTCACTTTTAATACGATGATGAAAGTTGATTTAAATGCTTTATTAACCATTTTGGTGCACATTTTGCATTTTGATTCAGATTTATGGTTTGAAATCTCACCTATTGTAACATGTCATGTATTTCCTACTGTTTGATTTTTCAGGACTATCTGCACGTGGACTTCAGAGGAACTTGTGGTTTTGCGAGAGAGAAAAACATTTCCGAACTGGATCCGGCCTAAAGATATCGACTCCCTGACGCATATGGTGCCAGTAAGTTCAGAGATTTAGAAGTGCATTTTGACACACCGAAACCGCATACTTCCCAGCCTGTGATCGGCGCTCTTTCACGGTGGCTCTCTTGTTTAAATAGATCCCCCATTCAATCCCAGATCAATAGAGTTGCATGTTGCGAGACGAATTTAAGAATTGGAAACCCATTTTCTGTCATTAAACGACCGTGAATGATGAGCAAAACAATAACAATATTTTTTTATTATTAGAACAAATGTTGTCCTATTTAGTAGCCTAATACTGTTACATACGTTTACGTTTTAGAAATGTATTGTTTTCCTGAGGGTTAAATGTATTGCTTTTGATTAGACAGTGCTGAAATATTGTCATTATTCACAGCGCAATCTAGACCTGCAATGTGAGTTTATAATACACTTGACCACAATAGTGATCATATTTTGAAAAATATGTGTGAGCACAAAGCATATGCAATGCTTGACTTTAGTTATTGAGTCTATGGAAATGATGTGGTTTTAGATCTCACTAAGACAACATGCAGAAGGGGATGTTTTTTATTTCATACCAGGCTATTGTTAGTTTAAAGAATATGTTGTATATATATATTTTGTCAATTATTTTGTGCTTTGTATATCATGCACAGCAATTAGCTTCATGAAGCTGGGTAGACAGGTGTAGGGTCAGTAGCCTACCATGTGTGTTAATTGAATGTTGATTTGCTCTCTAAGGAGGCAGGGTGTAGAGCGGTGTAGGGTCAGTAGCCTACCATGTGTGTTAATTGAATGTATGTATGTATGTGTGTGTGTGTGTGTGTGTGTGTGTGTGTGTGTGTATGTGTATGTGTATGTGTGTGTGTGTGTGTGTGTGTGTGTGCGTGCGTGCGTGCGTGCGTGCGTGTGGGCATGTTGAATGTATGTAGGCCTATGTACGTGTACACAGTATTTGACATTGATGACTAATGGGTTTGGTCATTTGAAAATATTTATAATGATTTGAAAACATTTACACATGTCTTTCTTGTATGGTTTTGGTATGTGCATTTTGCATCAATGGTTGCTTTTACTGAGTCTGATCTGTTAACTGCTACATCAGTGCCACTCCATAATAGCCTCAGAGACAACTATTATAGGACACAATGGATATGAATGGGATGTTTCTGTGCTTCAGTAGTTTGAAATATTAATTGACAATGAAGACTGAAATAAGAAAATAAGAATAAGAAACATTTATTGAAAGTGTACTGTTGTTCTGTCTGTGGATTATTTTAGCCCTTGCAGTAAAGGCTTCATCTGGTTTCATTAGTGATTATGCTTAAGACAGAGTTCTCCATGCTAGAACCATGAGGTAAAGTAAGTTGAATTGTTGGTTTAATTGTATGGCCTTGGTTTATCCGTAGCTAATTCCCTTGCCAAACTGAATTCTTTGCCCTCAAAATGATATTATGACTTGCATATTGCTATTGCTCTAATAGCATGAGAAATAACACCTTTCCAAGATCAATAACATTTGATGTAACAACTTGCCTTTATAAATAGCCTACATTATGTAGAGTACTTTACAGTAACTTTATGAATTTAATAAGTTGAGCTATATTGGATATTTAAGTTGGGCCTAATGATTATGGGTTAATGAGGTAAAATGATACGAGTGAATCTGCGTGTGTGTGTGTGTGTGTGTGTACGGTGCACGTCTGTTCCTTCATGTTGTACCCCAGACACTGCTGTGCTTGGCTTGTGACAGTCTGTCTGTCAGGGGGTTACTGGATCAGGTCATCCATGACAGATGCAATCTTCACTTAAGTCTCTCCTTTTTTAACTTCTTGTTCTTCCAATTGAGATTTTGAATCAGTCAGTGCGATAGTAATAGTTGCCGCAGTTACAGTATGAATAATGAGAGAGATGTTGCTCCTTGGATGCAGGCTGGCAGGGAAAGAGCACAGGAGGCAGTTGAGTTGAGGCAGGCTCAGGTACTAGTCCCCCTCTCCTCTCCTCTTCTCTCCATGTCTGAGGGGGACTGGAGTGGCAGCCGAGGCCTAATGATAAACAAGATGAGAGAAGCAGGTAAACAACAGCAGGCCTGGTAAAGGTAGGGCGTGTGGCAGCAGAAGGGAGAGGATTTCTGGGGATAATAAATGTGGCAGCGCATGTTGTGACATCTGTCTTTATAAGTGTTATCTAATTTGCAGCAGAATATTTCAACAATGATCAAAACCGATGGCAACATGTTCATTACAGGAGTCTTTCTTTTGTAGTCCTCGGATTTGTCTTCTTCAAGTTCTCAACGTGTGTTATTGAAGTGCTGTGGCAACTTTAGATCTGGCACCATTATGATTTTCTTGTATGACACAATTAAAAAAAGATGCTCTTTACTAATGTACAATGATTTTAATTCTCATTATACAAACTGTGAATGCAGTTTTAATAAATGAAGTGAAGACTTGCAATGTAAATGAAACATGCCTAAAATGACTTTCAAAGAATCCTCACATCTTTTTATGCCCTTTCTGGCTTGAGGTGAACACATCTCAAGGACCTTTTCATTTCCAACGTTGACAGTCTAGAGAGGGTCCAGGCTCCATCTCTGAATGTAATGGTTTTTTTCCCAGAGAAAATGTACGCCTCTCAGTACAAACCATTCTCGCCACTCATGGGTGATGGGTGAGTCTTGAAATATTGATGAAATCAATGGTTCCAGTGAGACATCAGTATCAGACAATGGGGCATCCAGAGGCTAGCTATCTAACTGTACAGACACAGATTATTTTCAAGTCTTGAAGATGGATACTGTAGATTAATGATTAGACACATGTTCTTGGTGAGATAGATGCGTAAGTCCGCATACATAGTTATCATCATTCTTAAGATTTTTTTCAGAATTTTAAGTGGAAATTAGCTAGGCTACGGTATAGTTATCTGGGCTTTAACTACATTCCCAAATTGCGGTCTTGCTTTAGATTAGAATACGGATTCTGAATCTACTGCACATCGGGACATGTCAGTGCAGTTATTTGTGTTTTAGCTGCAGTCCAAGCTAAATGTGTTGTTTCTTTATAAATGCTTTCACTGTTTTCTTCTTAGTAACCTTGGGTCCAGATTAGAGGTCGACCGATTATGATTTTTCAACGCCGATACCGATTATTGGAGGACCAAAAAAGCCGATGCCGATTAATCGGACGATTTTTAAAATATTTTTTATTTGTAATAATGACAATTACAACAATACTGAATGAACACTTATTTTAACTTAATATAATACATCAATAAAATCAATTTAGCCTCAAGTAAATAATGAAACATGTTCAATTTGGTTTAAATAATGCAAAAACAAAGTGTTGGAGAAGAAAGTAAAAGTGCAATATGTGCTATGTAAGAAAGCTACGTTTCAGTTCCTTGCTCAGAACATGAGAACATATGAAAGCTGGTGTTTCCTTTTAACATGAGTCTACAATATTCCCAGGTAAGAAGTTTTAGGTTGTAGTTATTATAGGACTATTTCCCTCTATACCATTTGTATTTCATTAACCTTTGACTATTGTTCTTATAGGCACTTTAGTATTGCCAGTGTAACAGTATAGCTTCCGTCCCTCTCCTCGCTCCTCCCTGGGCTCGAACCAGCAACACATCGACAACAGCCACCATCGAAGCAGCGTTACCCATGCAGAGCAAGGGGAACTACTACTAGAAGGCTCAGAACGAGTGACGTTTGAAACACTATTAGCGCGCGCTAATTAGCTAGCCATTTCACTTCGGTTACACCAGCCTCATCTCGGGAGTTGATAGGCTTGAAGTCACAAACAGCGCAATGCTTGACGCACAACAAAGAGCTGCTGGCAAAACGCACAAAAGTGCTGTTTGAATGAATGTTTACGCACCTGCTTCTGCCTACCACCGCTCAGTCAGATACTTAGATACTTGTACGTTTGTATGCTCAGTCAGATTATATGCAACGCAGGACACGCTAATATCTAGTAATATCATCAACCATGTGTAGTTAACTAGTGATTATGATTGATTGTTTTTTATAAGATCAGTTTAATGCTAGCTAGCAACATACCTTGGCTTACTGCATTCGCGTAACATGCAGCCCCCTTGTGGAGTGCAACGAGAGAGAGGCAGGTCGTTATTGCGTTGGACTCGTTAACTGTAAGGTTGCAAGATTGGATCCCCTGAGCTGACAAGGTGAAAAGGTGCCCCTGAACGAGGCAGTTAACCCACCGTTCCTAGGCCGTCATTGAAAATAAGAATGTGTTCTTAACTGACTTGCCTAAAAATCGGCAAATCGGCGGCCAAAAGTACCGATTTCCGATTGTTATGAAAACTTGAAATCGGCCCTATTTAATCGGCCATTCCGATTAATCGGTCGACCTCTAGTCCAGATGACTTCTGCTGTGAGATTACATGAACTACATACATTCCATTTAAAAGGTTGAGTGCATCCTTTTCTTTAAATTGAAAACCATCAGCACCTGTATCCCATTACATGTTGAAGACCAAGGTACAGTACCAGAGAGAGATAGAGAGGGATTTCCCTATAGAATCAACCAGACCTATAGTATCCCATTACATATTGAAGACCAAGGTACAGTACCAGAGAGAGATGGAGAGAGATTTCCCTATAGAATCAACCAGACCTCTAGTATCACATTACATGTTGAAGACCAAGGTACAGTACCAGAGAGAGATGGAGAGAGATTTCCCTATAGAATCAACCAGACCTCTAGTATCACATTACATGTTGAAGACCAAGGTACAGTACCAGAGAGAGATGAGAGAGATTTCCCTATAGAATCAACCAGACCTCTAGTATCACATTACATGTTGAAGACCAAGGTACAGTACCAGAGAGAGATAGAGATTTCCCTATAGAATCAACCAGACCTCTAGTGTCACATTACATGTTGAAGACCAAGGTACAGTACCAGAGAGAGATGGAGAGAGATTTCCCTATAGAATCAACCAGACCTATAGTATCCCATTACATGTTGAAGACCAAGGTACAGTACCAGAGAGAGATAGAGATTTCCCTATAGAATCAACCAGACCTCTAGTATCACATTACATGTTGAAGACCAAGGTACAGTACCAGAGAGAGATAGTGAGAGATTTCCCTATAGAATCAACCAGACCTCTAGTATCACATTACATGTTGAAGCCCAAGGTACAGTACCAGAGAGAGATAGTGAGAGATTTCCCTATAGAATCAACCAGACCTCTAGTATCACATTACATGTTGAAGACCAAGGTACAGTACCAGAGAGAGATAGTGAGAGATTTCCCTATAGAATCAACCAGACCTCTAGTATCACATTACATGTTGAAGACCAAGGTACAGTACCAGAGAGAGATAGTGAGAGATTTCCCTATAGAATCAACCAGACCTCTAGTATCACATTACATGTTGAAGACCAAGGTACAGTACCAGAGAGAGATAGTGAGAGATTTCCCTATAGAATCAACCAGACCTCTAGTATCACATTACATGTTGAAGACCAAGATACAGTACCAGAGAGAGATGGAGAGAGATTTCCCTATAGAATCAACCAGACCTCTAGTATCACATTACATGTTGAAGACCAAGGTACAGTACCAGAGAGAGATAGTGAGAGATTTCCCTATAGAATCAACCAGACCTCTAGTATCACATTACATGTTGAAGACCAAGATACAGTACCAGAGAGAGATGGAGAGAGATTTCCCTATAGAATCAACCAGACCTCTAGTATCACATTACATGTTGAAGACCAAGGTACAGTACCAGAGAGAGATAGAGAGAGATTTCCCTATAGAATCAACCAGACCTCTAGTATCACATTACATGTTGAAGACCAAGGTACAGTACCAGAGAGAGATGGAGAGAGATTTCCCTATAGAATCAACCAGACCTCTAGTATCACATTAGCTGTTAAGTGTTTGGTAGGGAACTGGGTTTGAACATTATGATTTAAAAATGAGCATTGGTATTTTACACGGGTATAAATAAAGCTAAACCAATGTACATTTTGAGCAATTGTATCACTTCACATGAACAATATCATTTCATAACTCACGAAAGGGGTACAATTTGAACTGTTTCATTCACTCACCCATTGAATATGTGTCACGTTTGGACTGCAAAATAATTGGACAATTTCTTTTAATCCAAAGCATAGTTGTGCATAATTAAGTTGGACTTCAAAATGCAACAGCCTCTGTTGAATTCTCTCTTTTTAAAAATCATACATTAATATGTAGAATTAATTAGAGGGGCCTTGGTGGCTGTGTGTTTTTGACACAGGGCTGTTTCTGTAGGGGACGGTAATCAGTAGCACTGTCAGCTGGAGGAATTAGTACAGCTCATTGTTTCTACGAGTCACATGAAGATTTGCACAATCCATGTGTGAAGATGGCTGGCTCTATTTCCATATCAAAGAGGCCCACAGTGCTGCCTGTAATTCAAATGCAGTGGTTTTGGGAGCCCTTGCTCGGCTCACAGTTAGCACAGTACACTGAAGCAGCCGAGTTTTGTCATCTTTCCCGGGCAGTGTGCAAGCGGTCGACTCCTGCATGCTTCTCTCAATACACCTATCATTTTGTACAAATGTGAATGCCAGTCCACGCTCCTTTTGTGGAGAGTTTAGTTTTCTTTATCTAGCCTCTCGGTGTGGCTGCCTGTTTTATTTTAGCCCTCAGAATAGACATGATTTAGTGTACGTTATTGTCATGTCAACCGTTGACATTGACAGTGATATTTCATGTTCTATATACACTGTTTTCATTGGCAGTTTTTATTCATAACCTTTATTGTGGAAAGGCCATGAAATCCCACTCTTGCGTTCCATGATTTACATGACTTGTTATTAGTTAGTGACCTTGTTGCATATTTCTCCAAATGGGGCCGGGGTCAACAGTTCCTTGTTGGTTTGTTCGACAGTGTATTGTGATCTCTGTCCTTCCTGAATTGGAGAAGATCTGAGGTTGGGTCTTGTGAGAGAACGAGGGAAGAGAGATTACTGCGATGTGGGCCTCTATGCTGCTCGAACACAAAGGCCTCAGAACAACCCTTTCCTTGTGATCCCCCATTGTGTTTGGATCAGGCCTTCCCTTGGGCTGGCCGCTGCCAAGGAGTTAGCACAAAAGGACACTATGGAAATATCAAACTGGAAACCAACATGGGCAGCTCTCTGGGTGAGAGCGAGGTACCAGGAAGAAAACTTTGTATGCCCGTCACCCTGTTCTAATTACAATGTATCACATTCAGGATACATTTTGTCCATTGATATTAGCATTTACAAGAAGGATTGGTGACACTAGTAATGAGGAAAACCCAACTGGATAAACGTACTGGGAATGATGTAAGCCCCATGAATAGTCTTACTTGGAAATGTAAAATAGGAAATTCCCTTTCCTCTTGAAATATTTTATGCATAGGTTCGTAATGAGCTGAAATTGAAATGAAATGAGCCTTTACTACTTAAAGGGATACTTCAGGATTTTGACATTTTTATGTCTCTGTGTCCAGTATGAAGGAAGTTAGAGGTAGTATGCTAGCTGACACCCATAGACTTCTAGTCATTGCACTACTACTGGACAGAGACATCAAAAGAAAAGGGTGTCCGCAAGTTAATCTGACTCTGGGGAAGGAGATAAAGGTCCTCATTGCCAAAATCCCAAAGTATCCCTTTAACATTAGAGCATATACAGTAAGGTAACCATGCTATATGGAGAACCACACGTGTTGTATTTCATATTTGATCATTCATCTTCTTTGGGTCTGAAAAATAAGTGATCTTCTTCTTGCATCTGCCTGTGGGTATTCCACAGTGAAGCTGGGGTTAAGGTGGGGTGAAGCTGGGGTTAGCACGGTACTCTTCTGTTTTCGCAGGTCCCTGTTCACTGCAAATGCAGTTAGACATTAGCCAGTTCCTGGAGGCTGACAGCTAGCCTGATATGTGCCAGCTCCATCAGATATGAGATGTAAAATATGCTCCACGATTGTGACTAAGCGGGCCAATCTGTGCTGCGCTGCTCCCTGCTCTCTGCTCCGGAGTAAAGCATGCTGGGAGCAGTTTAGTTGACACATGACGCTCAGCACCACTGATGCTGTGCAGTACTGGGGCTCTATTTGTTTTTAAGGCCCTCCACTGCCATCCACATCTTTATACATTGCAAAACTGTCACCAAATGATAGATCACAAAGTTTACTGTGCAGAGTAATGAGACAAGGTCACTAATTGATCAGATATGATTTGGCACCTTGATTTACAATGCAACACCCGAGCTTTGACTTCACCACACAGCAGTTTGATGGGGAAGACTGTGTGGAGTATCAGCCCATATTAAACAGCTTGCCCCTCCACATGTCCCTGAAGAATTACGTAAATACAAAATAAAGTCCTAGGGCCTCATTTATCAATCATGCATAGGCACAAATTTGTGCGTAAACTATGCATAGGATCATTTCCACACAAAGTGTGGGATTTATCAATAGGAACTTTTGATTGAAAGTGTGTGTAAATGTAGAAACCGTCATGACCATGCGTATGCACAGTGCATAGTGACCATGCGTAGGCACAGTGCATAGTGGTGGAATAAGGGAACTGCTTACCAAGCATAGAATGGGAGAAATTTATGTTGAACATTTTTGAAATTGGGAGAGTAAATTTTCCTAATGGTCCTCTCTTTGTAGCTATGTTTTTTATTTTTACTAGTCAAGCCACAACTGAGCGAGCCAAATAAAATATTTTGGTCTCTGAAAAAGTATTTTTTTAGACGCTTTTTTTGGTTGCGAATTTGTCTTTTAATGTATGGCGTTATATATTCCCCACAGGTTTTACATTTTGATGATTTTGACCATAAATGGTTAATTAGGAGCGTTTCGCAATGCAAATAGCCAAGGTTGTACACAAACACTGAGGCTGAAAACAATTGGTATTTATCAATGGTTATCTCCTCCCGGTGTGCGTATCACGCTCGTAGGATTGTTTGACAAATCACAATTTGTCTATGGGTACGAACATTCTAAATTCTGTTAGTAAGTAGTATTTTAGAATAGTTTTTACGCAATATTAAAAAGGCCCCAGAAATCTGAGACATCAGCGCATGAATTATCTCCATTCTCCATCTCTTAGATAATACATTGGAAAAAGCTTACTGAGAATGGATGGTACAATCTCTCAGGTCTTTTACAGTATCTCTTTTTCTATGGATAGATGCTAACATTTACATAGACCCATAGACCCATAGAACTGGACCTAGTGGCAAAGGTCTAGTACTGATCAGTTGCTCACATATGGAATAGGCAAAGTGACTAAAAACGACCTGGAAAATTATTTGGAAAATCTGGGATGTATTGAGCCAAATTCAAGATTCCCTACACAAATGCATAATGCCAAAAATAAATGAAAGTGACAAAAGGAGGGGTGGGGGGGGGGGGGCTCTTGTGGCTGACTTTCTGATGAAGTTAACCAAGATGTCTACCCTGGTACAAACCCAGGTCTTTTGTTTCCTTCTTCCATGATTATTTACACCGACTTGGTGTATGTGCGTCATGAGAAAATGGCTTCAGCAGACTCAACCACAAGCTCTCTCTCTCTTTCCACTTCTCTTAGTAAAATTAGAATGTAGTTATTGCATCATATATCATTTACTCATACCTATGTTCAGAGAGAAAGAGAGGGATAGGGAGTAAGAGAGAGAGAGAGGCAGAGAGAGAAGAGAGGGACAGAGAAAGAGAGGCCCTCGTGGTGTGGAGTGGTGAGGAGACGAGAGAAGGAGGCTGAGGGCAGCTTGTCTGAACATTCCTCATTGTGAGGACTCAGCAGATAATGATGTTAGTGTTCGTCTAAGGTAATGTACTCTGTGTCGCCCCAGACCTCTCTGATACTGTGGAAGTGGACTGAACTGAGTCTCCTGCTACTGGAGCAGATTGAACTGGAGTTGTTTTGAGAAGGACAATGCTGGTCAACCCTCCTCTTCAACAGTAGGCTGTATAAAAACTGTATTTGGCTGCTTGAGTGAGTACTCACAGTTTAAAGCTGAGTGCTAGACATGTTTTCGTGTTGCTCATCAGTATAGGGAGCTGTGATTGGTTGAGGCTACTGAGTCCTTCTCTCTCAGAGCTACAGCTTATCTACTTGGGGCCTCTCTAGAATGGAGAGTTTGTGTCAATACAGTATATAAATAAATATCCTAGAAATGTGTTCCACATGACAAAGTCCTACTGCCTCACCAGTCATTTGGCATAGCAGGGGCAGGAGCTGTTATATTCTTCTTGTTCTCTCTCTCTCTCTCTCTCTCTCTCTTGCTCTGTCTCTCGCTCTGTCTCTCGCTCTGTCTCTGTCTCTGTCTCTGTCACTGTCTTTGTCTCTGTCTCTGTCTCTGCCAGCACATATTAACCACAGCACAGTATAAACACTATGTCGGAAAATATGAACATTTAGCTTCAACCCAAGTGGAAAACAAATCGAAATTGAATTAAAACTCATCCATTCTCTCATTAGTGAGTCAGGGAAAAAATACTTTCTTTTAGAAACAAAAGTATTTTAAGTGGGGAAAAAAGTTCAAACATTTGCTTTCAGAGCAGTCAGTTTGTTTAGGACATGCTCAAAGAGGCAATTTGTACTCCAAACTACCAATGTAAAAACAGAATCACTCACTCTGAGGAAAACCCAGACTGCTGGAGGGGTGGCTGACGAGAAGGTTGCACAAGGGGAAGGGAAGGCGAGGAGGGGAAACGAGGGGACGGGGTGTCCTGGCTGAGGATTAGCCACACTGGACTGGATGGGCTGCAGACGTCCACCACCAGCTTACTGATGTTAAGGACCAACACATACATGACTTCACTGACACACAAACTGAAAGTATGACCGTGTTGAACTTACTCAACCCCAGAGACCGGAGGGTTTCCCCAGTAAATAACCAATCACTTACATCTCTCCTCACAGTGAAAGCAAGTCTGTAGTGGTCAATTGAATTGCGGCCACCTAATAAACACCATTATTACACTGGAACAAACCTGCTATCATTAAGCCCTTCTCATATGGAAGCAGGAGTGGTCGCTCTATACCAG
Source organism: Oncorhynchus nerka (assembly GCF_034236695.1). Classification (NCBI taxonomy): domain Eukaryota; kingdom Metazoa; phylum Chordata; class Actinopteri; order Salmoniformes; family Salmonidae; genus Oncorhynchus; species Oncorhynchus nerka. The sequence goes on from NC_088423.1 coordinate 78,613,145, forward strand.
TTTAGAGAGAGAGACGGGGAGAGAGTTTTGTGCCTGAATGTGAATAGCGTTGGTGGAACACACAGACACACACACACACACCACGCCAGACCCTGGGTTGTGGTTGAATGTCACAGTGGAGGAACACTTTATGTCCTTGGTTAGGGGTGGGGCTGATGGTAAGCAGGGGAGGGATGTTCCTCCTCTTCCTCGGTGAAGCTACATTTATTGGTCACCATCTGCAGGGTGGAGGAGTTTGGGCTGGGGCCAGCCTAGAGAGAGGCTTCTAATTAAACCATCATCATGATCAACTTGTGGTCAGTGATGGTCCCCAATGCTGGCTCTCCAAGATGAACATGGAATCACTGAGGCTTTCCTTGAAGCCTGTGTTGGACTGAATTAGAAAGGGAGAAACGAAACAGAGGAGAAAAGTGCTACAGGGCACTTTTTCTCTTCTTGGCAGGCAGAGAAAGACCTTCTGCCATATCCACTCAGGTTTAAACAATTACCCGACATCATAAGAAACCAGAAGAACCTTAGTCTGGAATAGTCATCGCTTTGGCCTGGCCTAGCTCGGTTTCAGGCATGGCGTAGCGAGCGTCACATGTTGGAGCTCTCGATAATTTAAATTAGTGTAAGAGGGTGTGCCTCCAGTCTCTGTATCTATGCAGCCCGAGGAGCTTTCCTTTGAGGTTGACAGCCTTTAATATAGTATTTCATGGTTTGATATGTGAGTGACACAGAGCTGCTCCAAGAGGACGGCAAAATGGTTTATTAGGGCCTAATTACAGCCCTGTGATTAAAGGGGAAGTGACTGTGATTAGGATAGTTGAGGACGATATGGAAAATGGATGAATATTCAGAGCGGAGACGAGCAGTAACGGCTGTGTGTGTGTGTGTGTGTGTGTGGGGGGTGGGGGGTGGGGGGGGTATGAGTGCTGGCTGGTGCAGAAACCTGACTGCCTGGCTGGCTGACTGACTGCTGTGTAACCACATGCTATGATATCATCTTTACGGCAGATCTCATCTGGGGGCTTTTCAGCTTTAGCTGTTGGGCAGAAAATACATGCACAGATATATGGTGCTGCCCTGGTAACGGTAACCTTCCAGGTTCCTGGTTCCTACTGCCTGGCTCTCTCTTGTAAAGTATGCAAAAGGAGCGCTAGCTTTCCCTATGTGGAAGAATCCGTAAAGCTGATTTAGTGCTCTTACAGGCCTTGTACGTTGCCCTGTGATTACAAAAAAAGGAAAGGATGTAGTAGGTTTGCAGCTTGTTTTGGTATGCTATCAGCCCGGCATGCAGGAGTAATGCAGTGGACTTTCACAGCCAATTGAACATGAAACCGTCAGGAATGTGCAGCACAGCCAGGTCTGCTCCGAGCTGCTAGGGGAACTTGCTAAGAATCACACATTCTTGTGAACTTCAAAGTATGCACTGTTTAAGCAAAGAGATAAATGGCCTTATTATTAGCAGTTTTATTCAATGTGGAGATTAGTATTGGTTTCTCTTTTCTTTTCAACCTGCAAACTTCAAACATTTTCAGACATGTGATAACCAACATTTCTAAATCATTTCTGGGAGTGCTCTGAGGGTACGATATGGACAGCAAAACCTTGCCATTTTACAATTTCACAACTGACTTCATCCTTAAAATGACGGTTGGCTAACCTGCCTATTACTCTCTTTGATTTCAACAGTACATGCTTTTGCGCTCTGAGAGGTATTCATAATAAGCTTACACTTCTCTGAATTTATTGCTAACGGCTCCTTATCTCCCATTTATTCAAGAAAGAGAAGTCATTTTTCCAATTTCCAACATTTTACTGTTAGGTCACAGCCTGCTCAAACCACCTTGAGGGGATTGTTGTGGCAAACAACACACACACACACACACACACACACACACACACACACACACACACACACACACACACACACACACACACACACACAAACGCACACAAATGCACACACTCACACACATTCATGCACATGCGCTCCCAGGAAAAATATAGCAATCTTATATAAATATGGAATGTTACAGATGTGGAATTCCGTTAGCCTAAACAGATACTACCCTAGGTGCATACTTGCCAACTGGGAGCTTTCAGAAGTCACGTCATGTCCACATAATTTATATGTCAGGGGTATTATATGTTTTATATGGAGAACTAATGTTTATTCTTCTTTTTCCTCTGATGAGATGGAATCAACAGTATGATGAGATGGAATCAACAGTATGATGAGATGGAATCAACAGTATGATGAGATGGAATCAACAGTATGATGAGATGGAATTAACAGTATGATGAGATGGAATCAACAGTATGATGAGATGGTATCAACAGTATGATGAGATGGAATCAACAGTATGATGAGATGGAATCAACAGTATGATGAGATGGAATCAACAGTATGATGAGATGGAATCAACAGTATGATGAGATGGAATCAACAGTATGATGAGATGGAATCAACAGTATGATGAGAGTGTGTTGCTCTTATTAGAACTCTGGGTATAGTCTTGCTAGTGGATCAGTGTTTACTTTACATTCACAGAAAATATATCCCCAAAAATGTTTTTCTTGCATCACGTCAATCATGTTCCCCGCACTGAAAAGCACAATTTTGCATGTCCAGGCGTTCACTTAAATTTATTTACATCTCTGTTTCCTCCTCAAAGCACGCTCCGCTTGGAAAGTCTATTCATATATAATGTAAGATGTTTTTTTTTTTTTTTTTTACAAATAGTGTGTGGCGAACAGTAGTGGTCACAGAGGCCTCTTATATTTAGTTTGGAGCATTGTCAGTTTTTCTAGGATGAAAGTAATGGGAACCATGTGTTTGGCCGGCTAAAGAAAATTAGCGACCTTTCATGTGACCCACCTGTCGTGCTTTCAGCACCGTTAATGCTAACCTCATGTTACTATCATCAGGAGAGCCAGTCTGTGTCAGGCACTGGGGACATGAGGAGAGCCTCCTCACACAGGGCCCCTGGTAGCAGCTCCTCATACACTCTACTACACTTGAAACTTACAGTTGAAGGCAGAAGTTTACATACACTTAGGTTGGAGTCATTAAAACTTGTTTTTCAACCACTCCACAAATGTCTTGTTAACTAGCTATAGTTTTGGCAAATCAGTTAGGACATCTACTTTGTGCATGACACAAGTCATTTTTCCAACAATTGTTTACAGACAGATTATTTAACTTATAATTCACTTTATCACAATTCCAGTGGGTCAGACGTTTACATACACTAAGTTGACTGCCATTAACTGAAAAATTCCAGTTAATGATGTCATGGCTTTAGAAGTTGCTGATAGGCTAATTGACATAATTTGAGTCAATTGGAGATGTACCTGTGGATATATTTCAAGGCCTACTTTCAAACTCAGTGCCTCTTTGCTTGACATCATGGGAAAATCAAAAGAAATCAGCCAAGACCTCAAAAAATAAATTGTAGACCTCCACAGGTCTAGTTCATCCTTGGGAGCAATTTCCATACGCCTGAAGGTACCACGTTCAGCTGTACAAACAATAGTACGCAAGTATAAACACCACGGGACCACGCAGCTGTCATACCGCTCAGGAAGGAGAAGCGCTCTGTCTCCTAGAGATGAACATACTTTGGTGCGAAAAGTGCAAATCAATCCCAGATACTGGAGGAAACAGATACAGAAGTATCTATATCTACAGTAAAACGAGTCCTATATCGACATAACCTGAAAGTCCGCTCAGCAAGGAAGAAGCCACTGCTCCAAAACCGCCATAAAAAAGCCACACTACGGTTTGCAACGGCACATGGGGACAAAGATTGTACTTTTTGGAGAAATGTTCTCTAGTCTGATGACACAAAAATAGAACTGATTGGCCATAATGACCTTCGTTATGTTTGGAGGAAAAAAGGGAAGGCTTGCAAGCCGAAGAACACCATCCCAAACGTTGAAGCAAGGGGGTGGCAGCATCATGTTGTGGTGGTGCTTTGCTGCAGAAGGGACTGGTGCCCTTCACAAAATAGATGGCTTCATGAGGAAGGAAAAGTATGTGGATATATTGAAGCAACATCTCAAGACATCAGTCAGGGAGTTAAAGCTTGGTCACAAATGAGTCTTCCAAATGGACAATGACCCCAAGCATACTTCCAAAGATGTGTCAAAATGGCTTAAGGACAACAAAGTCAAGGTATTGGAGCGGCCATCACAAAGCCCTGACCTCAATCCTATTGAACATTTTTGGACAGAACTGAACAAGTGTGTGCGAGCAAGGAGGCCTACAAACCTGACTCAGTTACACCAGCTCTGTCAGGAGGAATGGGCAAAAATTCACCCAACTTATTGTGGGAAGCTTGTGAAGGCTACCCAAAACATTTGACCCAAGTTAAACAATTTAAAGGCAATGCTACCAAATACTAATTGAGTGTATGTAAACCTTTTTGTGCAGATTTCTCCTCAATCTGGACGCAATCAGGCTACCGAAAGCGCATACGTGGGCAACGTCATCAGCACTCTGTCAACAAGTCTCCAGAAAACTTGTTTTGGGATCGAGGAGGCACCTTTTTTCATTAAATGTTGGAGGAAACACTTTCCTAGCCTGTGTGTGTTTTCTGGCTTCATAAATGCTAGCCAGCTGTCTTATTTAGAAAAACCATTTTTTTGTGTGTGGGAGAGTTATGCTAACATGTGTGCAATCCCTTTAGCTTTGCTAGCTAGCTTTCTGGCTAGTTACAGAGGTTAGCTGGCTAGTTATCTACAGTAGTTGGCTACTGCCATCAAGTTGTTGTTGTGTTATTATCAGATTTAGCCTGTTCCACTGTTTGCAGAATGCATACTGGCATTTGAATATACTGTGGGAAATGGTAATCCGGACACGGTAGACACATTTAAATGTAGGTGTAGAGGCATGGCACGTTCAGAATTCCATCATCACAACTCCATGATCAGAATAGAAAAGCTGCATGAAGTGTCAAGTCTAGACACGATCAGAGCAGCCAGAGCTGCTAACTAACAAACAAAGAAACAAAAACAATCACCAAACAAATACGAAAATCTCCACAATAATCCGAGGGCAGAAATGTGCTGGTGGAGAGCCTCTATCTTAGACTTGGTTCCCACCAGCATCAATCTCAGCATTTGTCAGTGTGCTGTAGTTGTTTTCTACAGGCTGGCAGGCAGGCAGCACAGAGAGTCTGGCAGTATAGTGCAGGTTCCTAGCCCTGAGCCTGGAGCCCTCCCTCACTCCCAGTGTGCTGTAGTTGTTTTCTACAGGCTGGCAGGCGGGCAGCACAGAGAGTCTGGCAGTATAGTGCAGGTTCCTAGCCCTGAGCCTGGAGCCCTCCCTCACTCCCAGTGTGCTGTAGTTGTTTTCTACAGGCTGGCAGGCGGGCAGCACAGAGAGTCTGGCAGTATAGTGCAGGTTCCTAGCCCTGAGCCTGGAGCCCTCCCTCACTCCCAGTGTGCTGTAGTTGTTTTCTACAGGCTGGCAGGCGGGCAGCACAGAGAGTCTGGCAGTATAGTGCAGGTTCCTAGCCCTGAGCCTGGAGCCCTCCCTCCCTCCCAGTGTGCTGTAGTTGTTTTCTACAGGCTGGCAGGCAGGCAGCACAGAGAGTCTGGCAGTATAGTGCAGGTTCCTAGCCCTGAGCCTGGAGCCCTCCCTCACTCCCAGTGTGCTGTAGTTGTTTTCTACAGGCTGGCAGGCGGGCAGCACAGAGAGTCTGGCAGTATAGTGCAGGTTCCTAGCCCTGAGCCTGGAGCCCTCCCTCCCAGTGTACTGTAGTTGTTTTCTACAGGCTGGCAGGCAGGCAGCACAGAGAGTCTGGCAGTATAGTGCAGGTTCCTAGCCCTGAGCCTGGAGCCCTCCCTCACTCCCAGTGTGCTGTAGTTGTTTTCTACAGGCTGGCAGGCAGGCAGCACAGAGAGTCTGGCAGTATAGTGCAGGTTCCTAGCCCTGAGCCTGGAGCCCTCCCTCACTCCCAGTGTGCTGTAGTTGTTTTCTACAGGCTGGCAGGCAGGCAGCACAGAGAGTCTGGCAGTATAGTGCAGGTTCCTAGCCCTGAGCCTGGAGCCCTCCCTCACTCCCAGTGTGCTGTAGTTGTTTTCTACAGGCTGGCAGGCGGGCAGCACAGAGAGTCTGGCAGTATAGTGCAGGTTCCTAGCCCTGAGCCTGGAGCCCTCCCTCACTCCCAGTGTGCTGTAGTTGTTTTCTACAGGCTGGCAGGCGGGCAGCACAGAGAGTCTGGCAGTATAGTGCAGGTTCCTAGCCCTGAGCCTGGAGCCCTCCCTCACTCCCAGTGTGCTGTAGTTGTTTTCTACAGGCTGGCAGGCGGGCAGCACAGAGAGTCTGGCAGTATAGTGCAGGTTCCTAGCCCTGAGCCTGGAGCCCTCCCTCACTCCCAGTGTGCTGTAGTTGTTTTCTACAGGCTGGCAGGCGGGCAGCACAGAGAGTCTGGCAGTATAGTGCAGGTTCCTAGCCCTGAGCCTGGAGCCCACCCTCCCTCCCTCCGCAGTGAGCTGGGCTGCCCAGCTCCTCAGCTTTAACATGGTCTGTGCCATGTTGTAATGGGCTCCCAGGGCATGATTGGAATATAATAACTGTTTCACTATGTTTTTCTTACCCCCCTTCACTCTCCACAAATGTAAAATGTCCCCGGCTACATGGGATATATAGTAGGAGCTGTGATGTAAGATGTTATTGCTGGATATGCAGACTAGGAAAATGTGGATTATTTTCCAAAATCTGCCGCGCAAAAAGCATTACGATGTCACAAAGGCCACATTGTAGCCAGTTTGGGTGTACAGAGCTGTGTTTCCCTCTCTTTCTCTCTTGTTCTGTACATTGTCCGGCCACCTTCTGTGCTCCCTGCCCAGGCTACAGGGTTACTTCATGCCGTTTCCTTTTCTTGTGCTGTGAATCAATGCACAATGGCCCTATAGGACCACTTACATAATGGGAAAAGTACATATGTCTTTGCACAGACAAAGTACAGTTTGAAAGGTTTAGTAAGCTTCAATTACACTATGACATTATTATTAATTATTATTTTCACCCTGTTATGGGTGAAATAGTGATTGTATTACAACATGGTTATTCATGTTATAATAACAATGTCAACATATTTGATTATAGAGTTTATTACAATATCCAAGTATTTGTGTATAGTAGAGTATAATGTGAACACACACACTCATGGTCTTTGGCTGAACCAAGTGATCTTGTGTTATCGCTCAATGACTTCAATTACAGTATGACCAGGAGGCCAATAGGTTTCCAGCCATCCTCTGTCTGAGGACTGTAGCTGCCTGACAGAGATCATCTGATTGGCTGTGTACAATGGCAGCATCATGGGAATGGAAATGCATCCAGTAGTTAAGTGAACAACCATGCATCTTCTGTTTTCCCACTAATTGAATTTGGCACTAAAATATGCTGGCAAGAGCCCCTTACCTTGTTTGACTTATTTATTGCCTGACTGCCTCCTCATTTCAAAGGGTATTTTTGGTCCAGAAAAAGAGTGTAAAACTCAATTAGGCTAGTGATCAGTGACTGAAACACTACATTTGTTTTCCTGTGAGGGGGAAGCAGAGCTGGGGAGTGGAGGAGAGCAACTAGAGCCCTGATCTTTTAGCTACTGTACCCTCAACCCCCCACCCCCACCCCCCCACCTCACCGCTGCCACGTAAAGCTACAGGGTGAGGGGTGAGGGGAGAGGGGAGAGAGAGCCCATGCAGTCCCTGCCATGTCACATGAGATTTGTGTCCTCCTTTTAAATCATTTCCCTCTTTAGAAGATTAAGAATGCAGAAATATTCTCAAACCGATCATTTTCCCTACTCCCAAGTGGACTAGTGCATTTGCAAACGCCACTATTAATTGCGGGTTTCAAAGAAGACAAATGATCCCTGCGACAGTAAATAAAAACAAAAATCAGAGGTTATAATGTTAATTGTTCAAATGGCTGTACAGGGGTCAGTGGAGCCAGCACAGAGCATATGCACCAATCACCATCAGATTTACAGACTAACCTACGTGAAAGGCAATATCAGTCTTACATGTTCATTGTTGTACCGTTGTTTATTCTTTATCTAGATATTGTTCTGGTATCTCAGAACACAATGTACCATCCCCAATGCACTCTATGGACATATCAGAGAATACTGTTGTTCAACAGAGCCTTGTGTAACAGTATAGCTTTCGTCCGTCCCCTCTCCCCGACCCGGGCTCGAACCAGGGACCCTCTGCACACACAGACAACTGACTCCCACGAAGCATCGTTTGCAGAGCAAGGGGAACAACTACTTCAAGGCCACAGAGCGAGTGACGTCACTGATTAAAACACTATTAGCGCGCACCACCGCTAACTGGCTAGCCATCTCACATCGGTTACACTAGCTTTGTGACCTGCTTCTTCTGTATCAGTCTTGGTCAAGAGGTTCACCACTAGACATATTTATCAGGATGCATGGACTTGAATTGTAGATGTAAACATTTATGACTACATTGCAAATGCATGACTGAAATGGCAACACAGACTGTGCCTGTGTTCTTCTGTTTGAAGAGGGACAAAACAACAGGAATCATTTGCGGCCACCTGATCTTTTCTGGATCAATTGTTTCCTTTCTGGTTTAATTCACCATGTGATTTACTTTCAGTGCTTTACTGTTGTAAAATATCCACATTGAGCCGTGCTGCCTGAAATAGGGAAGTCATTTGAATACAGATGCTCACAGCTCAGTCCTGGTCACAGGATGCCGCTCCCAGTCAGGAGACAATTGCAGGTTGATTATGTTGCTACTGACAGAAGTTGCAACTCCTTTGTGCGGCTGAGATATTTGCATTTAAATGCTTATTGTAGGCATCTAAAAAGCATAAAGACTGATTGTAAGCTTTGGCTGCTGGGTACTCTCAAAAAAAGAAAGAATTGCAATAAGGGAGATTGACATGGGAATTAGGAAATTATTTTCAAACCGAAGGTTGAAATAAATAAGTAGGTCTGTGTTGTTGTTTTGTGGTGCTGGTTTTCATTCTTGATTTGTATTGAGTGGGTCCGTTGTCAGATTGCATGTTTGTAGTAAGACTGCGTTTCAAATTGTTTGTATCTAATACACAGTAGAATGATTCTTTCTGATTGAGGTGTTTTCTTAGATATCTTTGTATATACCACAACATTTTGTCAATGTATTTTTCCCTGCGTTTGCTTCATGCTGCATGTTTGTGTGCGACAATCTCTGCGTATACCACACTGTGTCAGTCATCTGTCCATGTGATTGTGTGTGAATGTGTTTGGTACCATTTTTATGGTTTTGAGAGCTGTCTGTGTGTATGTTGACTGTGTTTGGTATCATTTTTATGGTTTTGAGAGCTGTCTGTGTGTATGTTGAATGTGTTTGGTACCATTTTTATGGTTTTGAGAGCTGTCTGTGTGTATGTTGAATGTGTTTGGTACCATTTTTATGGTTTTGAGAGCTGTCTGTGTGTATGTTGACTGTGTTTGGTATCATTTTTATGGTTTTGAGAGCTGTCTGTGTGTATGTTGAATGTGTTTGGTACCATTTTTATGGTTTTGAGAGCTGTCTGTGTGTATGTTGAATGTGTTTGGTACCATTTTTATGGTTTTGAGAGCTGTCTGTGTGTATGTTGAATGTGTTTGGTACCATTTTTATGGTTTTGAGAGCTGTCTGTGTGTATGTTGAATGTGTTTGGTACCATTTTTATGGTTTTGAGAGCTGTCTGTGTGTATGTTGAATGTGTTTGGTACCATTTTTATGGTTTTGAGAGCTGTCTGTGTGTATGTTGAATGTGTTTGGTACCATTTTTATGGTTTTGAGAGCTGTCTGTGTGTATGTTGAATGTGTTTGGTACCATTTTTATGGTTTTGAGAGCTGTCTGTGTGTATGTTGAATGTGTTTGGTACCATTTTTATGGTTTTGAGAGCTGTCTGTGTGTATGTTGAATGTGTGTTTTTATTAGCTTTCACAAAAGCTGTATGTTTGTGTGAGTGACTCTTTCTGTGGAATCCGTGTGTATATGTGTTTGACAGGCTCTGATATGATGACAGAGTGTGTATGCATGTATGTGTGTGTGTGTCTGCCGGGTGCCCATAGCCGAGTGATGCCCCTGCTGATTCTGTGCCTCTGGCCCTTTGTCCTGCAGCACTCAGCGTGTCTGCTTCCTCAGGAGACTGACAGGCCTCTCCAGTGTGACCACACAAAGGACCAGCCTTCTTTGAGGTGTTAAAAACTTCCATTTATGCATCTCCCTGGACAAAAAGCACCAAGCCCATTTGAGTCCGGTGGCGACACAGGCAGACATTGTGGACACGCTTCCCCAGCACTCATTTCACAGATTCTGAAACCAGTATGTGGTGAACAGGATTTGTGGGGCTAAAGTGCCCCACGAGGGCCAGGCGATAAGAGGGAGAAACACCACCACTCAGTAAACTAGAAGATGGGGCTGTGGAAAATAAGTACATTACCTGAGAGAGAACTAGGCTTGTTTTCATAACCCCCCACTCAATGAGAGAGAGAGAGAGAGAGAGAGAGAGAGAGAGAGAGGAGAGAGCAGGAGAGAGAGAGATCCTCTCTTAGAGAAGGAAGAAAAGAAAAGCATTCTGCTACTGTGGAGGAATCCATCCCAGAAGCTGAGAATAGTAGACAAATCAACAACCTAAAGAGACAGCTATCCTCTAAGATCACACTATTCTTGTCTTTGAGTGGAGAATATGTGAGTGTGAATCAAAGAGAATTGACAGGCTGCACACCCGGCTGTTACTAACACAGGGGACATGAATAACTCCTGCGGTGGATATTTTTATTTCACCTTTATTTAACCAGGTAGGCTAGTTGAGAACAAGTTGTCATTTACAACTGCGACCTGGCCAAATAATTACAATATAGCAGTTAAACACTGGAGTGATAGAGCAAAACACTGGAGCAAAATAAATAACAGTATGGGGATGAAGTAGTTGGATGGGCTATTTACAGATGAGTTATGTACATGTGCAGTGATCTGTAAGCTGCTTTGACAGCTGGTGCTTAAAGCTAGTGAGGGAGATGAAGGTGATTTTTGCAGTTCGTTCCAGTCATTGGCAGCAGAGAACTGGAAGGAAAGGTGGTCAAAGGAGGAATTGGCTTTGGGGGTGACCAGTGAAATATACCTTCTGGAGCGCGTGCTACGGGTCGGTGCTGCTATGGTGACCAGTGAGCTGAGATAAGGCGGGGCTTTACCTAGCAAAGTCTTATAGATGACCTGGAGCCAGTGGGTTTGGTGACGAATATGAAGCGAGGGCCAGCCAACGAGAGCATACAATTGAAGCCTTGGATTGAAGCCTTCCAGTGGCTGGTCATTTCTCTATCCAACCACCTCTATAAATGTACTTTTATTCTTGTTATTTGAGGCAGAATAAATCACATGTAATGTATTTGCGGTGCGGCAGGCACATGAAATAACGGTTTGATCACAGAGCTGTCTGCCTCTCTTCACAAACACAGGGAAGAAGGTTTGATTCTCCCTTTACCGCACCACTGTTATTCACAGAGGAATAGTGAAACACTCAATAAGACAGAGTCAAAAGCCCTGTCACTGTTTCAGACCTGCACAATAAAGACATTATTGTGTGGTGTCACTTTCGCAGCCTCTCCTGACCTGAGTGTGATTGACAATGGTGAGTGTTTCAGGCAGGTCTACTTTGATCGTTGTGACAGGAGGCCTGGTGCAGCTCCATCTTTAATCTGTGCCTGTCATGTTCACATGAGAGAGAGGCAGAGAGGAGAGAGAAAGAGAGAGATGGGGGACAAAGACAGAGACAGAGCAAAAGAGAGAGATACACAGAGATGGAGAGAGACACAGATGGAGAGAGACAGGCTGAAATAAAGAGGGAGTGAGGGAGAAAGAGAGCGAGAGAAAGAGAGAGCAAGGCAGGAAGAGAAAGAAGGGGAGAGCGGGGAGGCTGTGACAGGTAATAGTGTGCTGAAGCAGCTGTGTCTGGCTGTGATTGGACCGTTTCCAGCACCAAATAACTCAATGATATGGTGGATTTTTTTGTGTGGAAATAAGGCTTGTCTTTGTGAGCTCATATTCTTTGGCATGCCTGTGCAGTGTGCACTGTGCCACAGGGAATGTATAGCTTTCTGTTAACCAAGTTATCATAGGGACATCAGCGCTCTGTCTTCTCAACTGCTCTTCTCTCTATCCTCCCCCTGTTGTAGCCTGCCAACCCCCAGGTAACTGCAGCCCTGCTAACCTCCCTGCTGACCTGGGCATCAGATTGTATTAGCCCAGACATGGCTTTGACCTCCCCTTTTTGTAATGACGGCCTTTCATTCACTGCATTCTACAGCTATGCTTTTTCTCATTCGCGGTGGGGGATGTGGGGAAAGTGGGTTGATTTTGTGGACTTGGATATTGAATCTGACAATGGCTTGAGCCGAGTCCACTAATAGACATTTCTGCAGCAGAATTCTCACCTCCCTTCTCTTCCCTCCACCCCCCATTTCCCCAAGGCTCCCTGCTGTTTAGCCTGTACTGCTGTTATGGGCCCACCTCATTGCCTTACCCCCCCCACCCACCCACCCAGCCCTCCCATAGTCCCCAGCCCTGGATGGGCCACTGCTGCCTCTCTCTGTCTGTAGAGATAACCAGGTCTCAGCCAGGTGGGGACCAACACGCTGATGGCAAAAAGATTGCCTCCATTGTCAAAATAACTACCTCTGCAAAATCCCTACTTTAGCATGTTTGGACTAGAAGGAGTGAGGGCTGGAATAGTGCACTGGGGATATTTAGAAAATGTTGCAGATCTGGATACATCTGTGTTGTGCAGGGGATTGGTTTGTCCTGTACATGTTTGCATATACACTCACGCGCACACACACACACACAGGCACAGGCACACACAGGCGCACACACACACACACACACACACACACACACACACACACACACACACACACACACACACACACACACACACACACACACACACACATTTACATTTACATTTAAGTCATTTAGCAGACGCTCTTATCCAGAGCGTCATTTAGCAGACGCTCTTATCCAGAGCGACTTACACACACACACACACACACACACACACACACACACACACACACACACACACAGGTACACACACACACACACACACAGGTACACACACACACAGGTACACACACACACACACACACACACACACACACACACACACACACACACACACACACACACACACACACACACACATACAAACACACAAACACACACGCACACAGCTGAACAATGTCAATGGCAGTCTCGTATGTGTATTCATGTGTGTCTTTGCTTTGTTTGTCCTGTCTGGACAGAGAAAAAAGACACTTGTGTAATAATGTTCTACCAACCCTGACCTGAACGCTCATGGCAACTGTATAGTTGTTCTGAAGGTTGACCATTGATTCTCAGCCACGTGCATATGATGGTCAGCGAGAGAGTCAACGCTCCCTTATGTGCTGGGGTAATCAAGCCGAGCCCCCTGTAGATGAACACATGTCTGGAATCTGAAGGTTCATTTGATTGGATCCCCTCTCTTTGGGGATGTCTGTGGAACAGCTTTCACTTACATATGAAAGGAAGGATTTCAGGCCAAATGGTAGCTCCAGAGGGCATACGTTCAGTCTGTAACATACGGATAAATGAAAAGTAACCAAGCGAGAGAGAGGTTTTTGTATTAGTGTGTAGATTTACTATAAATCCTTCTTTAACATGACAGACATGTGCATTTTGGATTATGGCCCTAGAGGCCTGCTTTCACTCATTAGCCCTGACACAGACAGGGCTGTGGTCTGGTGTTGGAGGAGGGTCCTGACACAGGGCTGTGGTGTTGGAGGAGGGTCCTGACACAGGGCTGTGGTGTTGGAGGGTCCTGACACATGGCTGTAGTCTGGTGTTGGAGGAGGGTCCTGACACAGGGCTGTGGTGTTGGAGGAGGGTCCTGACACAGGGCTGTGGTGTTGGAGGGTCCTGACACAGGGCTGTAGTCTGGTGTTGGAGGAGGGTCCTGACACAGGGCTGTGGTGTTGGAGGAGGGTCCTGACACAGGGCTGTGGTGTTGGAGGAGGGTCCTGACACAGGGCTGTGGTGTTGGAGGAGGGTCCTGACACAGGGCTGTGGTGTTGGAGGAGGGTCCTGACACAGGGCTGTGGTGTTGGAGGGTCCTGACACAGGGTTGTGGTGTTGGAGAAGTGTCCTGACACAGGGTTGTGGTGTTGGAGAAGTTTCCTGACACAGGGCTGTGGTGTTGGAGAAGAGTCCTGACACAGGGCAGTGGTGTTGGAGCAGGGTCCTGACACAGGGCTGTGGTGTTGGAGGAGGGTCCTGACACAGGGCTGTGGTGTTGGAGGAGGGTCCTGACACAGGGCTGTGGTGTTGGAGGAGTGTCCTGACACAGGGCTGTGGTGTTGGAGGAGGGTCCTGACACAGGGCTGTGGTGTTGGAGAAGAGTCCTGACACAGGGCTGTGGTGTTGGAGGAGTGTCCTGACACAGGGCTGTGGTGTTGGAGAAGTGTCCTGACACAGGGCTGTGGTGTTGGAGAAGAGTCCTGACACAGGGCTATGGTGTTGGAGAAGAGTCCTGACACAGGGCTGTGGTGTTGGAGGAGTGTCCTGACACAGGGCTGTGGTGTTGGAGAAGTGTCCTGACACAGGGTTGTGGTGTTGGAGAAGTTTCCTGACACAGGGCTGTGGTGTTGGAGAAGAGTCCTGACACATGGCTGTGGTGTTGGAGAAGTGTCCTGACACAGGGCTGTGGTGTTGGAGAAGTGTCCTGACACAGGGCTGTGGTGTTGGAGAAGTGTCCTGACACAGGGTTGTGGTGTTGGAGGAGGGTCCTGACACAGGGCTGTGGTGTTGGAGAAGTGTCCTGACACAGGGTTGTGGTGTTGGAGGAGGGTCCTGACACAGGGCTGGGGTGTTGGAGAAGTTTCCTGACACAGGGCTGTGGTGTTGGAGAAGTTTCCTGACACAGGGCTGGGGTGTTGGAGAAGTTTCCGGACACAGGGCTGGGGTGAGGTTTTAGTGGAGGGTCCCTTTACAGTTGTTTCCAAATGCTTACACACATTTTCAAAACTGTCTCCTTTTTTTCAAAACTCTACACACAATTCCCAAAACTGCACACACAAAATGCAAAATGCCTCACATCTCATTCAAAATGTAACACTGCATTCAAAATGCCATAAACACATGTCAGAATGAAGCATTTGCATCAAATGGTAAACACTGCTTTCATAATAGTCCATTTTTGGATATACCATGTAAACACTGTTGTTCTAAATCTAAAGCTCTTTGGTCTTTCATAGGCTTATATCCACATTTCAATACAATGTTCTACAGTGAAAGTAATCTGCGGAGAGGGGTAATAAGTACACTAAACACCAATGCAATGATGCCCGCATGCCGCTTCTCCAGGCAATGGAGGCGCATGTGGGGACATAGAGGTTGCCTCTGTCCAAGGTTGGATACACCATGCTAGGAGATACTTCCCTCCATGTTTGGCAAGAGAAAACGTGATGTGATGTGGACGAAGTATTGTGGCCAGACCCAGGCCGCAGAAGAGAAGCGGCCCTACCAATTCCTGGACTGCCCCCCCGGGACCCCATTCACACACAATTGTGTTCTTTATCCTATTCTAAAGAATATACTTTTGAGAACAATTCCTTTATGGGATTTTGAAAAGGTGAATATGGGGGTAGGTACAAAACTACAAATTGTGGATGGGTGGCAAACCAGTTTTGGACCAGAACAGCCCGGTGAAAACTAACATTGTCCCATAAAACCACAAATCTAGCAGGCTCCTGATCTGGATCAGGGACAAGCATTGTGTAAATTGCATCCAGAAAAGTGAGCATATGGCCGGTGTTGTACGGACCCAGTGTGGCATTGTGATGGAGGACCCCGTTTTGAGTGATGGCAGCACACATAGTTATATTACCCCCACGCTGTCCAGGGACATTGGTAATTGCCCTCTGTCCTATTACATCTCTTCCGCGGCACCTGGTTTTGGTGAGGTTGAAGCCAACCTCATCCACATAAATAAATTCATGGCGAATTACATGGGCATCCAGCTCCAATACTCTCTGTAACAGACAAAAGAATATACAGATGAGTAAATATGGTATGTCTGAAGTACTGGAAGTAGTGTTGCATACATACCTCTACAAAGTCATGTCGCATATTCTTGACTTTGTCAAAGTATCTCTCAAATGGCACCTTGTAAAGTTGTTTCATCGTCACTCGGTGCCGTTGGAGAATGCGTTGTATGGTCGACAGGCTTACAGCATTGATGTTGTTAAATATGATGTCATTATTCAAGATATGCTCTAGAATCCTAATTGCATTGTTGGCCAAAACCATATTGATAATTGCAGTCTCTTGTACATCTGTAAACAAGTGTCCTCGTCCTCCATGATGTCTTTGCCTTTCCACTCTGTACAGAATTCAAACACAGTATGTGTTCAGCAACAATGTTCAAAAAAATGTAGTACAGCATGATAACCAACCTCATTCATTCAATGCAGTGCAGTAAATGGATGGCTTAGAGTTACAAATGTTTATGCAATACTATGGAGTCATAAGTATTTTACAGTACATTACTGTAATGCTAAAATAGTCATTAGATAGTTGCATACCTGTTCTCATGTCTGAAGGTTCGAATTATGGACGCCACTGTAAATCGACTCAAGTTGGGCTGGACTCTCGATTCAGCCTCTCATGGTCAAACCGTGGTTGATCATACGATCAACAAGTGTTGCCCTAATCTCATCAGAGATGGCTCTCCTTCCTTCTCTTCTTTGCCCTCGTCCTCTTCTTCCACTTCCTCTCTATTAGTGTTTGCACATGTGAGGAGTGTGTGTGTGACCTGGTGAATAAGTGTAGCATTTTGATTGGTTGTGTTTGGAAAAGGAAAGCAAGTCACTTCCTGTTAGATTTTTGTGTTTTAGGTAGAGAATTGTGTGTATTGTTTTGAAAAAAGTGTTTTATGCAATTGACAACTGAGTCAAAGGCTGAGAAATAGCTTATGGTTTTAGATATTTGGTGTGTAGTTTTGCACTTTGAGTGAGAGGTTTCAAAAATCGTGTGACATGAAAAGATTTTGTGTGTAAGCAGTTGGAAAAAACTGTAATATAGTCCAGGGGTTTGTCCAAAGACAAAGGAAAGGAAAGGCCACCCTTTGACAGAATTACCACAGGTGTCCTTGAGCTCTCTGGCCTGGGGCCTTTGAAGTGAGAACTGTTAGTCTGTCTGTTGGGCTTGTTTAAAGGGCTTTCTGTTTGACAGATCAATCCCTCTGCGTCTCTAGTGTGGGACATAGATAAATGTTGATTTTTCTTTAAAAGCGGGGCTGTCTGTAATGTGTGGCAACCCCCTGACTGACTGTCCACCTGTGGTGTAATGAGAATTATCTATTTGGCTGATAGCTCACCACCCCCGATGTCTCGGGTACTCCAGTAGTGCAGACAGCTGGTGGTTGTCTATGTGCCTTGTGTGCCTTGTGTGCCTTGTGTGCCTTGTGTGCCTTGTGTGCCTGTCTGTGTGTGTGTGTGTGTGTTTGTATGTGTGTGTTTGTATGTATGTGTGTGTCTGTGTGTGTGTGTGTGTGTGTCTGTGTGTGTGTGTGTGTGTGTGTGTGTGTGTGTGTGTGTGTGTGTGTGAGTGAAAGTGTGTGAAATTGTATGTTTGTGTGTTAGGGCAAAATATACTGTTCATTCCGTGTGTGAAGTTTCCGTTTATGTGTGTTGTGTTTCAGTGCGGTTTGTTGTCACCACCCTCTCTGCAACAGCTGAGTAAAAAAATCAACCATTTCAAAGGCTCTATGGTTATTGTGGACACAATGATTGGGTGATAAAAGTGTTGGGGGAAACTATTAAACTGAATTTGGAGTTGATTGGGATTCTGTTTTAATGAATCCATGATCGTTTAATTAGTGAAAGGAAGGGTTGCCATCTCTGTGTTAATTCCCCAGCAGCCCGTAGGCTGTGTTCTGAGCAGGAAAAGAGCTGCTCTACTGGATCACACCACTACAATAGTCTCTGTCTGAGACACTCACAGAGGGATTACAACATTTGCTTAATTATTTGTAATATCACTCTGTTTTTTCTTATTATTTATCATCATAATCATAATGTTTTTTTCTCAAGACAAATTATTAGTTTAAATAAGACATTACATATTGTCTTATTAATTACAAATTGTCTATTTGTCTGTTACTTTCCTATTTTTTACAATTAACCACAATTAATCACATTATAAATTCAAAGGCTTTTTAATTTCTACCCCCTGCAAGTAAAATAGCTCTCATTTATTAGCTCTCATTTATTAACGGGAATGAGTCAGATATTATACACTGAGTGTACAAAACATTATGAACAGCTACTCTTCCATGACATAGACTGACCAGGGGAATCCAGGTGAAAGTTATGATCCCTTATTGATGTCACTTATTAAATCCACTTCAATTAGTGTAGATGAAGGGGAGGAGACAGGTTAAAGAAGGATTTTAAGCCTTAAGACAATTGAGACATGGATATGTGCAATTCAATATTAGGAAGATGTTCTTAATGTTTTGTAAACTCAGTTTACGTTTCATAAAGAAACACTTGTTTATTGAATTACTACCCTGGTTATGTATTTAATACAGTGGGCTATGATAGTCTGGGTGGAGAGCGCCCTTAGTAGGTTTGGAAAGTAAAATTGTGAGTGTGTGTAGATGTCTGTCCGTCTTTCTGTCTTTGTTTGTTTCTCTCTTTGTCCATCTGCCTGTCCGTGTGTGTGTGTGTGTGTCTGTTTTTCCATCTCTGACCCTGTGCGCGTGTCTGTCCGTATGTGTGTGTGTGTGCAGTACAGTGCAGAGAGGTGAGACAGTGTGGTGTGTGTATGTGTGTGTGTGTGTGTGTGTACAGTACAGTGCAGAGAGGTGAGACAGTGTGGTGTTGACACTGGCAGCCTGCTGGCTAGGACGGCTGGGTCCTTTGAGAGGTTTGACTGTCAGCTTATAGGTGCTATAAAGATGACAGCACATTACCATTCAGTCAGGGCCAGTCTGTGGGCCTTCTCTCTCCTATTGTTACTTTCAGTCTCAAGGCTGCACATTCAGATCCATTCATGACTACTGCTTCTCCCTGGCCTATTCTATTAACCCTCCATCCTCTCTTACTGAGATCTCTTTTCTGTACTTTGACACCAATTGCAAATGTGTTGGTATATTTCTCTGGTCTGCTGTTGGTATCTTTTATTCCCTGCCTAGCCGCAGGAGACCAAGGTACAGTAGCACAAATTACTGGCAGATCAATTAAGTGTGACCTTAAAAACCTCTGTCCTGGTTTAATTGGCGGTGCTGAAGCAGGGTAATTGTATAAATCAGCTGTTAATGAGATCGCAGCTTGTTGTGAAAAACAAGATAATGTGAGGAAATGAACATCAATGAGCTTTGTGCCGTTTCAGGCCCGCGCTGTGACTGTGCACAATGATCACTCCACATCTCTCTCACTTTGGATGTTGTTGTGGTTCCTGTTTTGGTGTGTTATTTTTCCACTTCCTGGATGTAGAAATATTCATGTTAAATTCCGGGTTAGATAATGGCTAAAACTGGTATGTCCATATTGCAGAGGCTTTGGTTTGTTTGTGTTTTCTCTAACAGAACAGAGCTCTGGCGGCTGGGCTCGGAGAGAGACATGCCGTCACTAGCAGAGCATGCTGCTAAATAAATCATTAGCCTGCCGCGCTCGAGGAAAGAAAGTCAAAATTAAATAAAACAACCACTTTATATGAAAGCCATGTATTAGTGGAATCTACTGGCTGTAGGACAGATTGATGAGGTATTAGAGAAGTGGATTTTAAACATTGTCTAGGACGTGGTCCCGAACTCTTTCATTACTAAAGCTGTTTTACCTCAGCTGTAGACGTTCTGACCATGGGCCAGCATCACCTTCTCCTCCTTACCCCCCCCTCCTATCTCCCTCTCTCTCCTTGTTTTGATATTTGCAAATAAAGTTATTTTACTGATCGTACCGATTTTCTTTTAATAACGTATCCATAAAATATGTTGTTTTGAATTGAATGTCCTGGGGTGGATTGTTTAACTGTTTGGATAAATAATTAATATACATGTTTTTTAAAGATGGACAAAGAGACATTTATATATATATATATATTTTTTTTTATCATTTCAGGTCACTTTCATGAGTTCAAAATCAACTAACCAGTGATTGCTGGGTGCTGGGGATTTAATCTTTCTGTTCATGTAAGTACTCTTTTTCCTCTATTTTGATTTCTTTCTAAAGGCTAATCAGTTAGATGTCTCTTTTAACCCTGGAGTCTTCCATCCACATTGAACACCTGCATTGAATGAAATGCACAAATATATTCTAATATAATGGACGCTACAGAATAAGCTTATATTGTTGCTTCACATGGTCACTTTTACAATTTAGACCTACACTACATGACCAAAAGTATGTGGACAACTGCTCGTCAAACATCTCATTCCAAAATCATGGGCATTAATATGGAGTTGGTCCCCCCTTTACTGCTATAACATCCTCCACTCTTCTGGGAAGGCTTTCCACTAGTTGTCGGAACATTGCTGCGGGGACTTGCTTTCATTCAGCCACAAGAACATTCGTGAGGTCGGGGACTGATGTTGGGCGGTTACACCTGGCTCACAGTCGGAGTTCCAATTCATCCCAAAGGTGTTCAGTGGGGTTGAGGTCAGGGCTCTGTGCAGGCCAGACAAGTTCTTCCACGCCGATCTCAACAATCCATTTCTGTATGGACCTCGCTTTGTGCACGGGGGCATTGTCATGCTGAGATAGGAAAAGGCCTTCCCCAAACTGTTGCCACAAAGTTGGAAGCACAGAATAGTCTAGAATGTTATTGTATGCTGTAGCATTAAGATTTCCCTCCACTGGAACTAAGGGGCAAACCTCAAACCATGAAAGACAGTCCCAGACCATTATTCCTCATCCACCAAACTTTACAGTTGGCACTATGCATTGGGGCAGGTAGCATTCTCTTGGCATCCGCCAAACCCAGATTAGTCTGTCGGACTGCCAGATGGTGAAGCATGATTCAACACTCCAGAGAACGCGTATCCACTGCTCCAGAGTCCAATGGCGACAAGCTTTATACCACTCCAGCCGACGCTTGGCATTGTGCATGGTGAACTTAGGCTTGTGTGCAACTGCTCGGCCATGAAAAGTAATTTCATGTTGCATCCACAGGCAGTTTGGAACTCGGTAGTGTTGCAATCGAGGACAGACAATTTTTACGCATTACATGCTTCAGCACTCGGCGTTCTCGTTCTGTGAGCTTTTGTGGCCTACCACTTCGCAGCTGAGCCGTTATTGCTCCTAGACGTTTCCACAATAACAACACTTACTGTTGACCGGGGCAGCTCTAGCAGGGCAGAAATTTGACGAACTGACTTGTTGGAAAGGTGGCATCCTATGACGGTGCCACGTTGAAAGTCACTGAGCTATTCAGTAAGGCCATTCTACTGCCAATGTTTGTCTATGGAGATTGCATTGCTGTGTGCTCGATTTTATACACCTGTCAGCAACGGGCGTGGCTGAAATAGCCTAATCCTCTAATTTGAAGAGGTGTCCACATACTCTTGTATATATAGTTTATTTTGGAGTTGTTTATTCAGGTACTGAATCTGTATTTTTTTCAGATTCTGCTTTTATTTCCAGTAATAAAAAAAATACTGCACATAATCTGAGGTTAAAGTACATTCTGACACCTACGTTCTTGTATTCTAGCTTTAGTTGTATATAGAGGTTGAATACAGAAGACCATGGAACTGGGACACGTCCATGCATAGTCAGGCTAGCTAATGACGTCAAGGCCTTGTGAGACTTGTGAACCCTCTGTGAGTTTACCTCAACTTCTGAGGCCCTTAGAAAACTAAATCCAGGTGTCTTGGTTCTTTTCCTTACTTTCCATGTCTACCTCCATAGTAGAATGTATAGTGCTTTTGATTCTATTCTCTACGCTAATGTCGGCTGCTGTTATTGGTAGTTTATGGCTGCGTGTCATCTCAATAAGAACATTCACAAGAGGGAAGAAAGAGTCCATTTCAGGAAACGCAGGCAGCGCTTCCGAGAACAGCCAGTATATGGCTGCACTATATTGCTACAATATGCCTTTAATGGGAGCTCTCTCTGCTGCTGCCGCTGTTGTAATAAAATTGTATCTGAGGAAATGTTTCTTGAGCAAATAAAGCTGAGAAAGTTTAGTTGATATTAATCTTTTTTCAAATGTCAGTTGGAGATGGTTTCCGGAGAGGCAGGACTGAATGATATGAATGTGGCTGAGGAGTCCTTGTTGGTCCTGCATAATCAACTGTGGCACTGATAAGAGTCAATCCCATCTCAAAGTTCACGGCCATTTACTAATACCGATGGTTTATCTCTGCCATTTCTCCTCAAACACAGTTGTCTTCAGTGCAGATCAATGCTCCCATCTAAACCAAACTGGCTTATGGTTTTCTGATTTGTTTTGAAGGGAGTGTGGGCTTGTCTTTAGCTCCAGTGAGTAGACAGAATGGTTGAATAACAAAGCCTTAGCAGTGATTACTACCTTTGTCTGCCCAGCCTGTCAGTCAAGCCATTATCACATCCTGTCGCTCTTTGTTACTATAATGATAGGGTTCACATCGGTCAGCTGCTCAGGTAACAACAGAAAAGATCCAGATATCATTTAGCTATTTATTTAGTTTAACATCCAGTCTGGCTGTGAACTGTCTAGTCCTTTTTTGATTCTATCGCTTTAGAAAATATTATAACATTTCACTTGTTTAGTTCTAATTTATCAGCAATTAATACTGCTCGTGAAAAAAGTTGATAAATTAATGGAAAGAGCATTCATTAGCCAGACTGCATCGCGTGCTAACACTGTGTAACACTGGTGAGCTCCTGATACTACCACAGCTTTACACTGTAGCATTAGTAGTAAATAAACCAAAACAACAGGGGTCCACTGTTTCCTCTGGAGAGGAAGACCTGGAACCAAGACATTAACATTGCTATTGACAAGTTACAGGTTACCTCTCTATTTTGGCAATAAAACGGTTGGTTATTGTTGGACCAAAGGGAAAAAGATAACTACAGTAGCTACTGACTAAGAAGAGAAAACATCAGCCATATGGTTGGCATAGTTACAGTTGGTTGAGTGACAGGGTATGCCTTGTTGTCCACTGCCTAAGTGCATGTGTGTGTGTGTGTGTTTGTTTCTGTTGGAACAGCAAATGCTCCCAATGATGTGTGTGTTGAATAAAGGACTTGGTACAATTTGTGTATAGACCTGAGATAGATGTTTAGAGGTCTCCTACATTACTTGAGATGCTCCCACATCATGAGGACCTTGATAGTGAATAGCCAATGGAATGAACACCTGAGCTTTTCTCTTCGAAGCAGAAAACAAGGTGCATTGTGGGGAAAATGCTTGTAGACATAACGTAATATAATTGTAAATGTTCTATTAAATTGTTATTCAGTGATTGTACGTGTTTGTCTTTGAACACAGCATCCAAATATTCCCATTTGAAGAGAATCTATTGGACAGTTAGTACTTTGCTCGCACTGTTATTTAAGAAGTATCAGTGTGCGTTAGAATAGATTGTACCACACTCCCTGTGTCTCCCTGTCTTACTGGTTTTAGATGGCCTGTGTGTGATGTTCCAAAGACCTGCTCCACTCCCCTGTGCTCTTCTATCAGCCAGACCTGACACACTCATTCATCTAAATCCTATGCAACTTCAATCTACATGTTTAATTCATCCTAAAATGAGGCGGTGAGTCATTTTGACGGTGTGTGTCTTGTTTTGCGGGACGATGTATTTAATCACTCCTGTGTGAACTCATTTGGAAACACCCAAGTGTGGAGGGCCGGATACACTCTTTGTCAGCGTGTGCCATCATGTAATAAGTGATGGACACACAGCAGTCACTCTGGGCTATGCTCAGTCCAGCGCTGATGCCCCTCATGGGGAAGATCTGCTGGAGAGGTTTTCTGAGAAATGAAATAAACGGCACTTCACCACAAAATGAAAATGAATCACCTTTGGTTGGTTATCTTCTCATCTATTATTTATCAAAAGGGCCTGTTGGTTCAGCCGACTGACCCTGTCTGTGCTGATTATGACCCGTGATGTAGATGAACAGAGACTGTTTGACAAAGTGGTTTTATTTTCATCAGCCTTGGTTTCAATTGCTCCAGAGGAACACTGGGAATATCCAAATTGATTGTTGGCAGATTTATTTACAGTTGAAGTCGGAAGTTTACATACACTTATGTTGGAGTCATTAAAACTTGTTTTTCAACCACTCCACAAATTTCTTGTTAACAAACTATAGTTTTGGCATGTTGGTTAGGACATCTACTTTGTGCATGACGCCAGTCATTTTTCCAACAATTGTTTACAGACAGATTATTTAATTTATAATTCACTGTATCACAATTCCAGTGGGTCAGAAGTTTACATACACTAAGTTGACTGTGCCTTTAAACAGCTTGGAAAATTCCAGAAAATAATGTTATGGATCTAGAAGCTTCTGATAGGCTAATAGACATAATTTGAGTCAATTGGAGGTGTACCTGTGGATGTATTTCAAGGCCTACCTTCAAACTCAGTGCCTCTTTGCTTGACATCATGGGAAAATCAAAAGAAATCAGCCAAGACCTCAGAAAAGTAATTGTAGACCTCCACAAGTCTGGTTAATCCTTGGGAGCAATTTTCAAATGCCTGAAGGTACCACGTTCATCTGTACAAACAATAGTACGCAAGTATAAACACCATGGGACCACACAGCCGCCATACAGCAAAGGACCTTATGAAGATGCTGGAGGAAACAGGTACGAAAGTATCTATATCCACAGTAAAACAAGTCCTATATCGACATAACCTGAAATGCCGCTCAGCAAGAAAAAGGCCACTGCTCCAAAACCACCATAAAAAGCCAGACTACGGTTTGCAACTGCACATCAGGACAAAGATCATACTTTTTGGAGAAATGTCATCTGGTCTGATGAAACAAAAATAGAACTGTTTGGCCATAATGACCATCATTATGTTTGGAGGAAAAAGGGGGAGGCTTGCAAGCCGAAGAACACCATCCCAACAGTGAAGCACAGGGGTGGCAGCATCATGTTGTGGGGGGTGCTTTGCTGCAGGAGGGACTGGTGCACTTCACAAAATAGATGGCATGATGAGGATGGAAAATTATGTGGATATATTGAAGGAACATTTCAAGACATCAGTCAGGATGTTAAAGCTTGGTCGCAAATGGGTCTTCCAAATGGACAATGACCCCAAGCATACTTTCAAAGTTGTGTCTAAATGGCTTAAGGACAACAAAGTCAAGGTATTGGAGTGGTCATCACAAAGCCCTGACGTCAATCCTGTAGAACATTTGTGGACAGAACTGAAAAAGCGTGTGCGAGCAAGGAGACCTACAAACCTGACACAGTTACACCAGCTCTGTCAGGAGGACTGGGCCAAAATTCATCCAACATATTGTGGGAAGCTTGTGGAAGGCTACCTGAAACGTTTGACCCAAGTTAAATCATATAAAGGCAATGCTACCAAATACTAATTGAGTGAATATAAACGTCTGACCCACTGGGAATAAAACCTGAACTAAATCATTCTCTGCACTATTATCCTGACATTTCACATTCTTAAAATGAAGTGGTGATCCTATCTGACCTATGACATGGAATATTTACTTGGATTAAATGGAATTGTGAAAAACTGAGTTTAAATGTACTTGGCAAAGGTGTACAGTATGTAAACTTCTGACTTCAACTGTATCTGTCAGGAAGGAGTTTCCGTACAGATATGTAGATACAGTAGTCCTCCATTCACTAACGCCATATAACCCTGATAGATCCTGTTAGCTGTAAGGTAGTTCCTGTTAGTTGTTCAATCCCCTCTGTATGAGCTGCCATCCCAGCAACATGATGTTGTTATCGGGGTTATACCCTCCTATCAGCTTTATTAGATATGAGGCCTGATTTGATGGCTTGATGTGCTTTATTTGATTCTCTGTAGAATGAAACCTAGTATAGACTTGGCTGCTTTCCTTCCTCTCAAGTTACAGCCCTTGTAGGACAGAGAGAAGTTTCACCTATTAGCTATATACTGCAGAAAACGGGACCTGAGAACATGCCATTAATCTTCTCGCTTCCCCAGCTGTGGAAAGTAATGCATAACTAAAAGTCTGGTCAAATGAATTAATGATTTCAACCATGAACTTTTCTCCCAAAACGCCATGAATCGTCTCTGGCTGATAATGTGTTCCGACCCTGGAGTGTGAAATGCCCGTTGCGTTGAGAGTATCCAGTTAATTGATTCGCAAATTATTTTTAAGTTTGTGGTGCCCAGGGGAGTGCTGGGCTCTAATGACGGCCATTTCGGGAGAGTTTAAAAACTCTTTCTTTCCATGCCTGGGTTGGATTGGATTAAGCAACAAGCCCAATCAAAGCCTGGGAGAGGGGAGAGTGGCAGAAGGGAGAAGGCCTCCACGGGTCCCATGTATCCACTTTCTCCCCACCCCGCAACCCCCATGTCCTGTCTGGGGCAGGGGTCTCTAAGGTCTGTTCTGTGAAAATAACATGGTTTTAGCAACCTGCATCAATGTTGTCTGTTTGGTCCTGAACATACAGGCATGTTGCTGGATGATTGAGATGCTGAGAAAATATCCTTTGAGTGTAACATAAGTGGCCTCATCATCGGGGTGAAATCAGAAACGACAACATCAATTCATGACCTCCCTCTTGAGAGACAGACATATTTCTCCTGCTTTTGTAGCTGTGGTTTTATGTCAAAGTGGTGGGATTATTGTGCCTATAAAGATAATAGGACGTGTTGAGGTCATCTCTATTGAGTAACCATCTACTGTAAGTACAGTATGCTTTTAGCTGGCGTCTGGTCGCATATTTGATGAACAACACATTGTGAAACATTGGTCATAAGCAATGTTTCACAAGATGTCTTCCATTCCAATGAAGTTGGGCAGATTGGACTGATAGGAGAGATAATCTAATTGAATTTTGATGGATAGAGTGGGTACACATTTCCCCCATGGTTAAGATGTTTATTGTTTGAGTTATGTAAAAGGTGCTACTGCATTTAATGTACTTTTGTTTAGGCTATCTTTGTCAATACAGTACAGAACAATACAGAAAAAATACTAAGACATTTTGTTGGAGTATAATTATTCTCTCCTCATGGTGTAATTCTGCAGGGTTGTTGTCTTTCTTCTAGGGGTCATTAACTTGTAAGCATCAACATACATTCTTTGCTATAAACTTACATTTACATTTCTGAAGAATTTAGATGCCAAAACGAATGGGGAATGATTGACTTGGACATAGTATAATGTCATTACTCTTTAAGATGAGAAGAATGAAGGTTGAGAACAGCTCACAGTGAATAAGCATTGTCAGTTGATCTTTCTGAGAAATCAGCCGCCACTGTCTGAAATAACCACCCTGCCTAATTGATCTCAACATAAATGTACTGTAAGATCAGTGAAGTTGTTTCCTTGTTTGTCCTGGAGGGTGGGGCAGGGGTGGCCTGTGGTAATGTCTGCATTATGCTCAGATGGTCTTGCTGTAGTGTAGCCCGACCCAGTAGCTAGCGTCCGTTACTCCCCCACTAAGTGGCTGGATCTCTGTGCTAATACCAAGGAGCCTGTAATCTGGGCCCATTAGCAGGCGCTGTCATTCAGACACACTGTGTCGGCCTGATTTAAATAAAATGAAATGAAGATGGTTGTTTCTGGTCCCTTGGCTTCAGTCATTGCCATAAACATATGCTCCATGCCCTGCTTCTCTCCATCTTATTTCTCATTTTAATTTGTTGTGTGGGCTGTGCTAGAAATCACATTTAATACAATCCTCCCAGGGACTCTGTCATATAATAACATGGTAATTTCTGTGTATCCTTTTGAAAAATGAGGAAATTAATTCTTCCTGACATGTTGTAATTATTCCAGTGTGAACGGTGGATGGGCTGCCTCCCCAGCCCCCTATGTGTCGGAGGCAAGCGGCTGCCGGCGGGTGCCGAGGTGCTAATGCTGACCAGCAGCCCGTTTAATTTGAAACATGAGCAGACACCTTTCAACACACCTTCTTAATGTTGGAGTGCCTCACAAATTAATTCACTACTCATCTGGCAGCTATAGCTCGAGGGGCTAGAGAGATGGGACACTATCACTATTAGTCAAGGTGTAGTTGTAGCCTAGGTTTGTGTGTGTGTGTGTGTGTGTGTGTGTGTGTGTGTGTGTGTGTGTGTGTGTGTGTGTGTGTGTGTGTGTGTGTGGAGATGGGAGAACCCTGGGGATGTTGGGGATACTTGGACAGGTTTTTCTCTAATCTTCTCCCAGTACTGTCAGTAGGCCACCCTTTCACACATCTCCTCTGGCAACTGAGAGGTCTGAAATGCTCCCCCGCACATCACCGCCACATGTATGAGGCTGGAGCCTTATCTTAAACATCAACCCCTGTCCCTGCAAACATGCAAGGCTCCTTTCCGCTGTGTCCTCCTGAAGGAATGTGTTAGTTTCCTCATAGGTAGTGTTGTGTCTTCACCAGCACAGGTTGAACTTAGTGTCTCTCTCTCCAAGCCAGCAGCAGCAACTCTATCCTGTGCCTGTCAGACAGATCCCTCCTTACCCCTCCCTCACCCCTTCCTCCCCCTTCCTACCCACTCCCTCTCTGCTCTTACCACCAGGATCCCACTTTAAATATAACACCCCATGGGATCATCGATTAATTAATTTCCTGAAACTAAGACACCACAGTTGTTTCTATATGACATATCTTCTGAATGACAAGGCAATTACACCCAGAGCTTGGTTTATGTTCAAAAAGAAATGTAATCGCTGCTCAACAAGGGAATCTTAATATCATCACTGGCCAAGAGCAGAGGTACTTATTATAAGCAGCGCTCTTCATCCAGAACTCTGCAGAATGTATATGATTAAGCAGAACTAAGAGTGGCACATCCAAGTGTGTGTGTGTGTGTGTGTGTGTGTGTGTGTGTGTGTGTGTGTGTGTGTGTGTGTGTGTGTGTGTGTGTGTGTGTGTGTGTGTGTGTTATACTGTGCAAGTGTAATTCTGGGTGAATTTCTCAAAAGTGTGTGGGTATGATACATGCACTCTCACACGCACATTCATACACACGCACACTCATGCTCACATCGTAGACAAAAAGCTGACACCAGACACATAGACCTTAACTGACCATAGCATTCTCAATTAAACCATCCCATTGACATTCACCTCATCACAAAGTCCTCATTGAATGGTCAGCCACTGGATAGTCAGCAGCCAAATGTTTCCTAATTACCTGGGATTTGTCATTTGTACTTTTTCTCCCTCCATTCTCCTGTTTTAGCCTGACATGAGGTCACAAAAGAGGGTCACAGAGGACGTTATGATTATGGAGTACAACACTGAGTCATCAAGATGACTATATTTCCTAAGAAAGGAAGACTATGTGCTCTAAGAAAGTAATATACTGCCCTTGTGTATTCTCACCAGAGCCAGCAGGTACCAACAGTAAAAAGCAAGGAGGACTAAGGCACTCTTAATCTCATTAAAAACCTTTATTTGTATGGCATGTTCAATGGAACAAATAGACACAGCCTTGAACTCCCTGACCAAGGCCACGCTGCCGAAACATGTCAGAGTTTTAAAATATTTTTCCATTGAACATACCATGCAAATAAATGCATTTTAATTATATGAAGAGTGCCTTGGTCCTCCTTGCTTTTAAAAGTCAAATTGACCCCTTTTACCAATGAGCACTTTCTATTAACAAAGACCTACTATTGTGTAGCCTAGCAGCGCTTCCCTTCCTGTAGTTTGAGTTAGTGCAAGGCATTGTAGACATCCATGCTGTTAGAGAGAGAGAGGGAAAGTGTGTTTTCTTATAAACAGAATCTAAGGACCTGTGACAGGAGGAAAAAAAGAAACAAACATAATTTATTGAACCTTTGGGGTTAAAGACACACAGCTGTAATTGATTTGGTGTGTGTGTATGCATGTGTGTGTGAGAAAGAGAGAGCGAAAGTTTGTGTGTGTATATATATATATGTGTGTATATGTGTCTCTGTGTGTGTATGCTCCTCTATGAGTGGGAGAACAGAGGGCTTGCAGGCAGCCGTGGCGTCATGATCTGGGGGAAGAGAGGAGAGCTTTGTGAGCGGTGGGTGGGTCCCCCCATGACTCAGAGAGGAGGAGAGGCGTCAACATGGCCGCCTGGCCCAGAGGAATTAACGTCCCCACACCCTGGTTAATCAGTGCCATCTTGGCTCTACGTCATCACCCAGCTAGGGAGCAGTCTCCTCTTCTCCCCTCTCCTCTCTCAACTGCCTGGGCTGACATGTAGGCATAGGTTATAGCCAGTCTCTCCCATTAACTAAAAGTCACTTTCTAGTGACCAGGTCAGACATGGTGTAGTAGAGTCTGTCTGTAGGTGGCCGCTGTGTCTCTCTCTCCACTGGGCTCAGCTCTGCTCAGCTCTAAGCTGGCCTGGGCTGTTAATGACTGAAGGCTGGGAGCAGTGCTCCATGCCAAGACCCACATGGCTGTGGTGGTGCATTAATTCAGCAGTCAATTTGACTGGAAGTTTGAAATCTGTGCTAGGTTAGGGGGATGTGCTGAAGCTGTGTTAATAGCTAGCTTGTTGTCCATATGGTGCTGCTTTAATGGAACACATTTACTGCAGATGGTGAGAGTTGGTTGGGCAGAGGCAGCTTTTGGCAGAGGTCTGTTCTTCGAAAAGGCTGCCGTGAGCCCAGCGCTAGCTGTCTTTTAACACTGATGTCTATCCTCCCTATTTCTCATTCACCAAAACGCTACCCTTGAAATGTGGCCTGCTCTTAGTTTAAAAATCAAGGCTCCCCTGTTTTCTTTATGGATTATATGGAGAGGAGCAAATACAATGTGGCTCAGTGACTTGTTCCTGAATACGGTCTCCAAACCGTATCTTTACTTCCTTAGAGCGACGTACTTCAGTTGCCTCCATTACCACAATGTAGTTTTACACAGCGCACTCTGCTGAGGAAACACAGGCAGAGAGACAAGAGGGAGGAAGAGAGAAAAAGAGAGAAGATGAAAGATAGCTGTGAAACAGTAAGAGAATGTGTCCAAGCAGCAAGAGAGATGCAGAGGGAAGCAGACGGGCAGAGGGAAGGAGACAGGCAGAGGGAAGGAGACAGGCAGAGGGAAGCAGACGGGCAGAGGGAAGGAGACGGGCAGAGGGAAGGAGACAGGCAGAGGGAAGGAGACAGGCAGAGGGAAGGAGACAGGTAGAGGGAAGGAGACAGGCAGGCAGACAGACAGACAGAGGGAAGGAGACAGGCAGAGGGAAGGAGACAGGCAGGCAGACAGACAGACAGACAGACAGAGGGAAGGAGACAGGCAGGTAGACAGACAGAGAGAAGGAGACAGGCAGGCAGGCAGACAGCCAGAGGGAAGGGAAGGCAGGTAGACAGGCAGGCAGGCAGACAGACAGAGGAAGGAGACAGGCACAGAGCAGAGGCAGACAGACAGAGATAGAGAGAAACAGGCCCTTCTGTATTGGCACTTCCTGTCCTGGTGGCAAGCTGGTCCTCTGCTAGACTGTGAGCTTGCTGAAGACTATGTTGTGGAGCTACTAAAGCATGAGACATGCATTCAGTGTCATGACAAAGGAACCTAGCCTCTATGGCTCACTGTCCATTCACTCAGTGGGTTTTATCTAGGTTAGTTTAAGTTTCCTGTGGCTTTCCATAGCCTTGTTGCCTGTCTTGCTAACCTGTTATCAAGGAATCTAAACTCCAAAAGGGTGTTTGGGGCACATGATGACGGTCTATTATGCAGTTATGTCGTGTGTTTCTCTGTGTTTGAGTCAGTCCCCTTACTAAAGATGAGGGAGGGGGGGAGAGTTGCAGAGAGAGAGGTGCAGAGAGAAGTGTGTGTGTGTTTTTAACACTTCT
The DNA here is from genome assembly GCF_034236695.1 of Oncorhynchus nerka. NCBI lineage: Eukaryota > Metazoa > Chordata > Actinopteri > Salmoniformes > Salmonidae > Oncorhynchus > Oncorhynchus nerka. The sequence goes on from NC_088423.1 coordinate 78,645,134, forward strand.
CAGAGTGGTGAGGAGACACGCTTGATCGGTTCGGCATGATTTGACTGTTGTTTTCTCACGTTGTCACTGGTGTGATGTTGGTATTATGTGCTCTGAGAAGAGCAGGGCTGAGTGGAGCGGAGAGCAGAGCCGAGCAGTGCCACTGGCCTAACGCCCTCCTCAGACACCTGATTGTGAGGAAAGTGTCGGCTGAGCCCACTGGGTCTCGCGGGTCCAGCGCCCTGCTAAGTGCTGGCCAGGCTATAGCCTGAAAGGCACAGTGTCCTTGGTCCTGTCACTCTTTCCATTCTCTCAGTGGCTTTGTCTCCACAGCCTCACTGGAGGAGAGGAAAAAACAGCAAATTACACTCATGTCCCAAAAACTGAAAGCATTTAGGGCCAAGATGCTGGGTCTCTTTTGATCTGATGTGTGTTATTTATGATGACGTCTGCAAAGGGAGTCGACTGTTACAGCAGGAGAAAACACTCATTAGTTGCAGCAGGTTTTTTCTCTTTGCCGCTACTGAGTATTGCGTTTTCTAACATGGGTTTTGAAAAGCTCACTCCAGCTTTAGCTCTTGGCTGATCAGATGCTGCTGAGACATTTTACAGGACAGGGATGTGATGATGTGTAATACCGAGACAATTGAATAACAAGCTGAAACTACACTGTGTGTCTTTCTATGAATGGGTGTGATGACTTGTACATATTTATTTCTGCTGACTTTACCATTGTCAGAGAGGGAAGCTCTCGCCTGTTTTACAGTCTCTCTGAAAAGGGAATTTCCTGGTAATTACAAAAATGTTAGGCTTTAGTTTTGATATCACTGAAGTACTTGTATTCCAACCCTCCACCCCACGGCTCCACTCCCAATTCGTTTTCTGTAATAATATGTTGATGATAGTGCTTAAAGAGAAGCACACAGCAGTCCAAAATCACAAAATTCTGAAGACCAGTAACAGAGGCTAATGAAACCTGTTGGGAATCATTTCCAGCCATGTGCTTCCAAAATGTTTCGGGCGAGGCTTCTGAACGACCTCTCCAAACAGTGACATTGTGAACCACACCCTCCCACCTCCATGGCGGTGCGTGTCCCAGCATCGGGCTCCTAGAAACCACAGAGCCCTTGCCACACATGGACCACAGCTGGACCACCTCTGGCTGCTCCTCCTACCACTCTGAGCCCTGCCAGAAGCTGGTCTGGGATCAGCGGTTACAGAAATGTATGTGTCACTCTGGAGAGAGCCTAGGAAGAAGGCTGCGCTAGGATCAATAGGAAAGGGTTTATTTGTTGCAAACACATCATCAGGCCCTTGCTGTATGCAAATCCACTCCCCACTCTGAGGAAAGACTAGAAGTAATGACGTCAATGCAGAGGAGAGGATGAGCTTCCTATCCTCCACACTGCCTTACTTAAAGACATACCTTATTAGAAGAGAAAGATGCATGCATTGCTCTGTGTTTTTTGCATGTTGCTTTTTTTCAGTGTTAAAATGGTTCTCTGTATTTCTCCTGCCGCAGAATCCCACACGCTGACATGGAGGGCTTTCTTCGTAGCAGCTTTTTACTGAGGTTAGTTTCTTTTTCAGTTGTTGTTGTAAAGTCGTGGGTCAGGGGTCAGGGGCTAAACTCATCTGTCCCTTCACAGCTCCAGCTCCCGACACCTAGCATAGATCACGTTCCTCCCTGGCTGGGTGGAGTCGGTGGGAGGGTTGTGTGCCTGGCAATCCACCCCAGCTGTATGTTGTTCGTGTAAAATAGACACTTCCACCTTTCCCCCCCCATCTCACCCCTGGGCACTGTGCCTCTCAAACTAAGGTTTCCGTGTTCGTACTGCATGCTTTTGTCTGCCCCCCTCTTCTAGACTCATGGCCAGGTCAGGTGGGGTGAGGGTCGGGGTGTGGCTCGGTTTGTGATGTACTGTTTCCTGTTGTGTGTTTGTCCTTGACCGCAAAGTTTAAAAAAAAATGTAACCTTGATGCTATTTTTCTTTTAAACCCATCCTGTGAATTTGTGCTGTTATAACACGGAGGAAGTCAATAAGTGATTATATTCGCCATTGGCTCCTCTTTCCTCTCCTTGTGAGCGACCTTCTCCAGGCTTGAATGTTGCAGCCTAATTAATGGTGTCTCATTAAAAGACGCAGCAGCAGCAGGATCTGCCTTTCAAAGCTGCTGTCAGCCAAACTTTAGTAAAGCTAATGAATCCTCTTAGATTTTTTTCAAAAGGTCATTTATTTTATTAAATGAACACCATTTTTTCCCCTCAGAAGTGTTGGAACCCGGTAAAATAAAGGACATGATAATGCCGTAAAAAGACATTGATATAACACAGCTTTAGATCCTATTTTAAAATAACCTCATTAGTATCTAGTTTAAAAGGTTACTATTGAGTGTCCTTATTCTCTATACAGACAGCAGTAAAAAGACAGGATGAGCAAAAACAATTCACAGTCAATTGCCCAGCACACCAGAATGAAGTGAGATTTGAGAGGCGCTATAGATCAGCCATTTAATTCCAAATATAGCACAAAAGCTCTCTGGGTTACCCTATCCAAGCAAACATATATCTTCAAAAATCATATTTATTAGAAATGTCCTTAAATAGCCTCTGTTTCCAAGGTCTAGTGAGTGTTACAACTCCAGTGTTGGCCGGAGGCTGGGGATCATACTCAGGCATGTGTTGGATTATTGAAGGTATGTTGCCTCTATTCATTTCCACTGGGCCACTAATGCTACAGAGTGGATGATTGTGTTTGACTCCAGCCACCTGTTGAAGCAGCACCAGTTGGGCAAATATCTAGCTGAACAGAGGGTGGGGGAGGGCTGAAGAAAGCAACACCTCTTAAATCCAACTGAGATTCTTACAGCCCAATAACTTGAAGACCCAAATCGACCCACATAGACAAAACATGACCTTTGACTACTAGCCTCTTTCCTAACAATATCCTTTTGTTCTTTGTTGGAATCATTACTCTGAGAGAGCACTGCGATTCATCTAAGTAAATGCATCATTAGGGTTCCTAATCCACATCCTTCTGTCAATGTCTGTTTTAATTAAATGAGAAGTGCCAGTGGAACGATATCATGCACACATGCTCGGGTGATTGGAGGACAGAGGCCTCAACAATCAGGCCAAGATTAAAGGCAGGCTTTGCCTCAGGGTTTGGCCTTTTGCTTGGCCACGGCTTGTTGTGTCCTGGGGAGGGAGGGTTGGAGGGAGAGAGAGAATGAGAGGAAGACACAGCAGGGGGGGTATGGGAGACGGACCATGTTTCTTCAGTCTAGCTAGCACCACAACATATTTTCTTAAGCAATTGAATTGGGTCAAAGGGGGCTCTGTCAGTGCAATTATGTGAAAGTATGACAGCAACTCTGCCTTGTGCCTCATTAATACATCTATTTCTGTGTAGTACTCTGAAAGGACATGTTGTCTATTCAACTCAGTCGTCTCCCCAGCTGTGTGGCCCAGAAGTTCCACTTCTGCTCTGACAGAGGGGCAGATGTTTAAGATGACTTTTCACATTTCATTTCTGCGTCACTCATCTGCGTCACTCACTAACATACCACTGGACAAACTAGTCATTATTTTACACTAATGAGTCATCACTTCTTGTTTTGACTCATAGTTGCAGTAGCTGTAAAAGTACCAATCTCCCATTTTCAGTTTAGAAAATGATGCTGGTTGTTAATGCGCGCTGATGCAGGCAGAGGAATAGTCATTGTGAAAAATACATCAGGGAGAACTTTAAACAGGTTCACTTTATATTAATAATGTAGCATGGAGCCTTTGTACTGTCTTAGAAAATAATGACATTCTGTTTAAATCTCACATGCAGAACAGTACGTCTGCAACAAAGTGAAAGAATTCACTCAATTATACAGTTAGTGTACAATGTATTTTAGTGGAATAGGATCTGTTCTTACTCACATTAGAAGCCAGCTTTGTTTTAGAGAAGCAGTGTTTCAATTTAGCTGCATATTTATGAAGAACGTGATTATATTTGAGCAGATTGTGTGTGTGTGTGTGTGTGTGTGTGTGTGTGTGTGTGTGTGTGTGTGTGTGTGAGAGAGAGATCTGTAACAGTCCCTGGCTAATCCCAGTAGAGAGGACCTCCTCCTGCATCTCTCACATTATTTGATGTAATGAAAGGAGAAAGTGTGTAACAAGGAGATTGTTAATTAATTTAGTCTAACAAGATGAAGATAAATGCAACCCACTGAAGGTTGACTAGGCAAAGGGGCCCACTTAGCATTCCTTCTCCTCTCCCCTGCTCTCCCTTGCTCTCCCCTGCCTCACAATGGAGCACATTTAAAAGGTGCAGCTCCTCATTTGGACAACCCCACTGAGCTTTCACCCGTTAAATGTAGACGCAAAACATCTCACTTAACGTTTCTTTCAGCCCTTACAACTTAATCTACAATTATCACCTTCCATGTGAGTGTTTATTAATCTCAACATGATTGTGATTAAAGCTGAAAATGTATCTATAGCTACAATTCTTTGCTTTTTAAATGTGCTGGAATCTAATCAAGATAACACATCTCAGCCGCATTGAGTTGATGTTATTCTCCATGATTATTTATATTGCTTAAAGAAACCTTTTTGACATGTTAGTTAGGAGGGTTTCTCTATCTTTTAAGGCTGACCATAGAGCCATTTCCCTTTCCTCAGGGAGAGATGAGTGAAAGGAGTAGATCTGCGCCTGTTCAAGCATCTAGCTAGCTGCTACTCTCCATGTCCTCTCAGAAGGGTCTGTGTGACTCCCAGCCTTTCACTATATGAATGGCCCTGCTCTAATGAGGCTTGGTGGCTATTTGAGCGGTGAGAGAAACAGACAAAAAGAGGACATTTTTCTAAAAAGCCAGACAGTTGTCTTCATTCACACCACTTTCAACAAATCAGCAGTCTATCAAGGACATTCTTCTGTGGACAATTCTATACAGGGCCTGCATGGCAGCACAGACCAATCATTATGGGACCCATTCCCTGCTCCCTTAGTTCTCAAGTCCACAACAATGAGTTGTTGATTGTGTGGACAACACCAGAACAATTATGCTCTCTGTTTTGGTGGCAGGGCAGAATTTTAAAGTCAGATCCTTAATAATGGCCTCATTATTGATATTCTTAGACCAGGCCTCAGGATAAGGAATAGTTGCTCACAGTACATCATTATTTAGCACATTTCGATTAGCTCATCATGTTGTCTACGTACGAATAGAATCAAATGTAATTAAGGCGAGGGAGCTGTGCTCGCGGAACGCTGGCCACTGACTTAAAAGGTAGCACTTGATAGGCCATTAATATGAAGAAAGGTGGGAAAAAGAAGGATTAGAGCTGTTGCCGTAGTAACTCCAACTTCCATCTTCGAGGGAACAATGGACTTGTGTTCCTCCACCACCTTGGCTTGAAAAAATAGAAAGCAAGAGAGAGAGTGTTCTGAAAGGACAAGACCCTTTTCAACAACGGCGTGGAATCCAGGCCTAATAGGCTCTTCGGTGTGAGCTGTTAGACGAGCCCACTGGGGGATAGGACAGCGGAAAGGTCACCATGTAATCCAAGGACAGCCGAAGTCATCATCCCTTTTTACAATAGCAGTTTGTTTTGTGCTGCTTCCATGTGCTCAACACAGACACGTCAGTCACACTAACTGGAGGGATAGAGAGAGAAGAGAGAGCGAGAGAAAGGGTCTGTATGAGGGACGTGAGACGGTTTAGGGAAAGAGAGAGAGAGAGGGAACATGCCACACGGCCAAAACCTACTTGTTCCCTTACTGACTCTAAATAAACACAAACTAGATTTATACCAGAGACTTGGAAGAAAAATAACTCTCCAATTAGAAAGATCTGTCAGAAGCTACTTGAAGTGCCTCCAGCCTTTTCCCATCCCTGTTCCCTCTTCCCCGTGCAGCAGGAGAGGGGAACGCACGGCTTCTCTATTTGGTTCTGGCACCTCTAGTCTACACACTGCTCTGATAACAACGTTCCCTCTTGGATGATCACTCTACACAAACACACCCTAGGAGTTAGAGGATCTATTCCATGCCTAGTACTAACAGGTACACATGATATCTTATCACAGTCTTTCACATAATTATATACGGCAAATGATAAAAGCAAACGAACGCAATAACTCAATTGCCAAAACCTGAGGAGTTACGGTAGTAATGAAAACACACGGTTGATATACTGTGTGTCGCCCTTTTATTTGAATCGTCGTATAAAAGTTGAGGAGAGAGAAAGCACAAAGAGCTGATGTGATAGCTGAATACTCTGCCTGGACCAGAGTGGGTCCTCCTAAACCACTGCAGAGTTATAACCGTCTATGATCTACGGGCCTATGTGTTTCTCTTTATGTTTTATGTCCCTTATTACAGCTGCATACGTCTGCCCACATTAAGCTAATTTATGGCCCAGGCCACTGATACAGCAGTATAGGTTAATGAATTTGGCATTACTAATTAACTGTTATTGAGGGCGGAATATGAATTCAGAGTCTGGAGAAATAGCAGAGCAGGGAAGGAGAGAGGAGGACGGGAGGGACAGAGGACTGGCTGGGGTAGATGGGTTCATTTCTCCCTTTAGTATTTTCTTACCACACAATGCCAAACTGTCAACTGAGTCCTCTAAGGGAAGCTGATTTCCTACGACCCAGTCAAGTCTCATCACAGATTCATTCCTGATCGCATGTATACTACCTTTCAAATGTTTGGGGTCACTTAGAAATGTCCATTAAAATACCATCAAATTGATCAGAAATACAGTGTACACATTGTTAATGTTGTAAATGACTATTGTAGCTGGAAACGGCTGATTTTCTATGGAATATCTACATAGGTGTACAGAGGCCCATTATCAGCAACCATCACTCCTGTGTTCCAATGACATGTTGTGTTAGCTAATCCAAGTTTATCATTTTAAAAAGCTAATTGATCATTAGTAAACCCTTTTGCAATTATGTTAGCACAGCTGAAAACTGTTGTCCTGATTAAAGAAGCAATAAATCTGGCCTTCTTTAGACTAGTTGAGTATCTGGACCCCTACAAATCAGCTGGGCTAGGCAATCTGGACCCTCTCTTTCTAAAATGATCCGCTGCAATTGTTGCAACCCCTATTACTAGCCTGTTCAATCTCTCTTTCGTATCGTCTGAGATCCAGAAAGATTGAAAATCTGCCTTGGTCACCCCCCTCTTCAAAGGGGGAGACACTAGACCAAAACTGTTGCAGACCTACCCTGCCTTTCTAAGGTCTTCGAAAGCCAAATTAACAAACAGATCACCAACCATTTCAAATCCCACCGAACCTTCTCCGCTATGCAATCTCGTTTCCGAGCTGGGCATGGGTGCACCTCAGCCACGCTCAAGGTCCTAAACAATATCACAATCGCCATCGACAAAAGACAATACTGTGCAGCCATATTCATCGACCTGGCCAAAGCTCTGTCAAGACTCTGTCAATCACCGCATTCTTATTGGCAGACTCAACAGCCTTGGTTTCTCGAATGACTGCCTCGCCTGGTTCACCAACTACTTCTCAGATAGAGTTCAGTGTGTTAAATCGGAGGGCCTGTTGTCCAGACCTCTGGCAGTCTCTATGGGGGTGCCACAGGGTTCAATTCTCGGGCCGACTCTTTTCTCTGTATACATCAATGATGTCGCTCTTGCGGCTGGTGATTCTCTCATCCACCTCTACGCAGACGACACCATTCTGTATACTTCTGGTCCTTCTTTGGACACGGTGTTAACTAACCTCGAGACAAGTTTCAATGCCATACAACTCTCCTTCCTTGGCCTCCAACTGCTCTTAAATGCAAGTAAAACGAAATGCATGCTCTCCAACCAATCGCTGCCCGCACCTGCCCGCCCATCCAGCATCACTACTCTGGACGGTTCTGACTTAGAATATGTGGACAACTACAAATACCTAGGTGTCTGGTTAGACTGTAAACTCTCCTTCCAGGCTCATATTAAGTATCTCCAATCCAAAATTAAATGTAGAATCGGCTTCCTATTTCGCAACAAAGCATCCTTCACTCATGCTGCCAAACATACCCTCGTGACTATACTACCGATCCTTGACTTCGGCGATGTCATTTACAAAATAGCCTCCAACACTTTACTCAGCAAATTGGATGCAGTCTATCACAGTGCCATCTGTTTTGTCACCAAAGCCCCATATACTACCCACCACTACGACCTGTATATGTTCTCTTTGGCTGTTCCTCGCTTCATATTTGTTGCCAAACCAACTGGCTCCAGGTCATCTATAAGTCTCTCCTAGGTAAAGCTCCGCCTTATCTCAGCTCACTGGTCACCATAGCAGCACCCACCTGTAGCACGCGCTCCAGCAGGTATATTTCACTGGTCACCCCCAAAGCCAATTCCTCCTTTGGCCACCTTTCCTTCCAGTTCTCTATTTTGCTCTTTTGCACCCCAGTATCTCTACTTGCACACTCATCTTCTGCACATCTATCACTCCAGTGCTTATTTGTGAAATTGTAATTATTTCGCCACTACGGCCTATTTATTGCCTTACCTCCCTAATC